>NC_053395.1:123739555-124089740 GCF_905171765.1 Bufo bufo | reverse complement strand
AATTTTACTAAGTGAATGAAGAAAATCCAGTCAGAAAAAATAATATAATATAATTCGCTTCCACTTGGAACCGAACCCGAGTTCGGGAAATGTTTTTTTACAGTACAAGTTAATATATGAAGTGATTACTCATCAGAACCAATACATTCTAATACTGTACAGAGCTCCTGCTCCGTACAGTATTAGGGTCCATTCACACGTTCGTATTGTATTGCGGATCCGCAACACACCCGGCCGGCACCCCCATAGAACTGCCTATTCTTGTCCACTATTGCGGACAAGAATAGGACATGTTCTATTTTTTTCCGGGGTCACGCTCCAGAAATGCGGATGCGGACAGCACACTGTGTGCTGTCCGCATCCATTCCTGCCCCATACAGAATGAATGGGTTCACACCCGTTCCGGTTAATTGCGGAACGGATGTGGTCACATTCTACGGACGTGTGAATATACCCTTAGAACGAAGTTTTATGCGAATCGATTCGCTCATCCCTTGTTGCCATACACTTTAGAGGCTTTCAACCAAAAGATAACCCGCCGGTTGAAACTTAACCCCTTAAGGACTCAGCCCTATTTCACCTTAAGGACTTGGCCATTTTTTGCAAATCTGACCAGTGTCACTTTAAGTGCTGATAACTTTAAAACGCTTTGACTTATCCAGGCCGTTCTGTTTTTTTCGTCACATATTGTACTTCATGACACTGGTAAAATTGGGTCAAAAAAGTTAATTTTTTTGCATAAAAAAATACCATATTTACTAGGGGTGCACCGAAATGAAAATTCTGGTCCGAAACCGAAAATTCAGGATGCCCTTGACCGAAAACCGAAACCGAAACTGCCTTTTTGCCCAAATACTTTTAAAATACTTTTTTTTTAATGATTTTATTAATAATTCTTTTTCATGAATGAAATTCATCTGTGGGTGGTGCTGTTTTGGAGAGGGGGATCTGTGGGTGGCTCTGTTATGGAGAGGGGGATCTGTGGGTGGCGCTGTTATGGAGAGGGGGATCTGTGGGTGGCGCTGTTATGGAGAGGGGGATCTGTGGGTGGCGCTGTTATGGAGAGGGGGATCTGTGGGTGGCGCTGTTATGGAGAGGGGGATCTGTGGGTGGCGCTGTTATGGAGAGGGGGATCTGTGGGTGGCGCTGTTATGGAGAGGGGGATCTGTGGGTGGCGCTGTTATGGAGAGGGGGATCTGTGGGTGGCGCTGTTATGGAGAGGGGGATCTGTGGGTGGCGCTGTTATGGAGAGGGGGATCTGTGGGTGGCGCTGTTATGGAGAGGGGAATCTGTGGGTGGTGCTGTTATGGAGAGGGGGATCTGTGGGTGGCGCTGTTATGGAGAGGGGGATCTGTGGGTGGCGCTGTTATGGGCATAACAGTGCACAGATCCCTTTCCCCATAACAGTGCACAGATCCCCCCTCCCCATAGCAGTGCCATAGACCGATCCCCCTACCCATAACAGCCCCGGCCCTGCTGCTCACAGCATCACTCACTGCATTTTTACCTTACAATCGTGACGCTCCAGTAACAACTCTGCAGGCAGAGCGGAGGGCGGCGTAACGTCACTTACTCACGTGACGCACCTGCTCCGCCTCCTTCATTCATAAAGTGGGCGGAGCAGGCGCGTCACGTGAGTAAGTGACGTTACGCCGGCCTCCGCTCTGCCTGCAGAGTTGTTAGTTACTGGAGCCTCACGATTGTAAGGTAAAATAAAGATGCAGTGACAAAGTAAACCGCCCGCCCGCAGATGGTGGGTGTCAAATCCCACACCCCATATTTTCGGCCGATATGTAACAATATCGGCCGAAGTGGATTAGGTGCATTTTCGGCCGATATTTTCGGCTGCCGGAATTTCGGTGCACCCCTAATATTTACCAAAAATTTCAAAGTTTCAGTTTCTCTACTTCTGTAATACATAGTAATACCCCCAAAAATTGTGATGACTTTACATTCCCCATATGTCTACTTCATGTTTGTAGCATTTTGGGAATGATATTTTATTTTTTGGGGATGTTACAAGGCTTAGAAGTTTAGAAGCAAATCTTGAAATTTTTCAGAAATTTACAAAAACCCAATTTGTAGGGACCACTACAGGTCTGAAGTCACTTTGCGAGGCTTACATAATAGAAACCGCCCAAAAATGACCCCATTCTATAAACTACACCCCTCAAGGTATTCAAAACTGATTTTACAAACTTCGTTAACCCTTTAGGTGTTGCACAAGAGTTATTGGCAAATGGGGATGAAATTTGAGAATTTCATTTTTTTTGCCTAATTTTCCATTTTAACCCATTTTTTTCCACTAACAAAGCAAGGGTTAACAGCCAAACAAGACTGTATCTTTATTGCCCTGACTCTGCCGTTTACAGAAACACCCCATATGTGGCCGTAAACTGCTGTACGGGCACACGGCAGGGCGTAGAGGGAAAGGTGCGCCGTATGGTTTTTGGAAGCCAGATTTTGCAGGACTGGTTTTTTGACACCATGTCCCATTTGAAGTCCCCCTGATGCACCCCTAGAGTAGAAACTCCACAAAAATGACCCCATCTAAGAAACTACACCCCTCAAGGTATTCAAAACTGATTTTACAAACTTTGTTAACCCTTTAGGTGTTGCACAAGATTTAATGGAAAATAGAGATACAATTTCAAAATTTCACATTTTTGGCAGATTTTCCATTTTAATATTTTTTTTTCCAGTTACAAAGCAAGGGTTAACAGCCAAACAAAACTCATTATTTATGGCCCTGATTCTGTAGTTTACAGAAACACCCCATATGTGGTCGTAAACCGCTGTACGGGCACACGGCAGGGCGCAGAAGGAAAGGAATGCCATACGGTTTTTGGAAGGCAGATTTTGCTGGACTGGTTATTTTGACACCATGTCCCATTTGAAGCCCCCCTGATGCACCCCTAGAGTAGAAACTCCAAAAAAGTGACCCCATTTTAGAAACTACGGGATAGGGTGGCAGTTTTGTTGGTACTAGTTTAGGGTACATATGATTTTTGGTTGCTCTATATTACACTTTTTTGTGCGGCAAGGTAACAAGAAATAGATTTTTTGGCACGTTTTTATTTTTTGTTATTTACAACATTCATCTGACAGGTTAGAACATGTGGTAATTTTATAGAGCAGGTTGTCACGGACGCGGCGATACCTAATATGTATACAATTTTTTTTATTTATGTAAGTTTTACACAATGATTTCATTTTTAAAACAAAAAAAATGTTTTAGTGTCTCGATAGTCTAAGAGCCATAGTTTTTTCAGTTTTTGGGCGATTATCTTAAGTAGGGTCTCATTTTTTGCGGGATGAGATGACTGTTTGGCACTATTTTGGCGTACATGCGACTTTTTTGATCACTTTTATTACCTTTTTTGGGAAGTAAGGTGGGCAAAATTTCAATTTACTCATAGTTTTTCTTTTTATGGCGTTCACCGTGCAGGGAAAGTAACGTGACCGTTTTATAGATCAGGTCGTTACGGACGCGGCGATACCAAACATGTGTAGGGAATTTTATTTATTTTTATTCAGTGATAAATGTGTTTTTTTTTAATCTTAACTTTTTTCACTTTTTTTTACATTTTTTTGACCCAGACCCACTTGGTTCTTGAAGATCCAGTGGGTCTGATGTCTGTATAATACAGTACAGTACAATATGTATTGTACTGTACTTACACTTTGTCTGAACAGATCTATGCCTTTTAGCACAGATCTGTTCAGCACCATGGACAGCAGGATGCCTGAGACGGCGTCCTGTTGCCATGGGAACCTTCCCCGTCTGCTCAGTAGTGATCAGAACTGCGCAGACGGGGAAGGGTAAGGACGGGGGTGTCGGGGGGCTGTCTGGGAGCTCTCTCCCTCTCCCATCGGGGGGCTGCAAAGGCACAGCAGCCCCCCGATGGGAGAGGGAGGGAGCTCCCTCTTACTGTTAACTTTTCCCATACAGCGGTCCATACGGACTGCTGTATGGAAAGGGTTAAACGGCTGACATCGCATCACCAATGTCAGCCGTTTATACCAGGGTGTCAGCAATGTGCTGACACCCTGGTATAACCACTAGAAGCCAACGATTATTCAAGGGGAGGTGGGCGGGGGATCGCGATCCCGCCTGCCGCACCGCCCGCCTCCGGCACCGCCTGCGACACCCCCCCCCTGCACCACCCGCCCACATAATATCATTCAGGGGGGCAGGGGGGGTTAATAAAACTTAATTTCGGGCGTTTTAAAGTTTGATCCCCGCGGTCAGACTCTGACCGCGGGGATCAGAATCAGCTAAAAGCGCAGCAAACCGCAGGTCTGAATTGACATGCGGTTTGCTGCGATCGCGGATACGGGGGGTCACATGACCCCCCCTGCATTGTTACGGGATGCCGGCTGAATGATTTCAGCCGAAATCCCGTTTCGATTAACCCCCGGGGTGCCGCAATCCTATTTTAAACTCATGACGTACCGGTACGTCATGGGTCCTTAAGGACTCGGGACACATGCCGTACCGATACGTCCTAAGTCCTTAAGGGGTTAAAGAGGACCTTTCACTTGTAAAAACATTGTGAACTAAGTATGCTGACATATAGAGCGGCGCCCGGGGATCTCACTGCACTTACTATCATCCCCGGGCGCCGCTCCGTTCTCCCGTTATGCCCTCCGGTACCTTTGCTCTGTAAGTTATAGTAGGCGGTGTCTTCCCTTGTCCTGTGGGCGTCTCCTTCTCCTTTTTTTTTTCTCCCAGGCTGTGAGCTGTGCGCTGCGATTGGCCAGCGCTGCAGCCTAGGAGAAGGAGACGCCCACAGGACAAGGGCAGACACCGCCTACTATAACTTACAGAGCAAAGGTACCGGAGGGCATAATGGGAGAACGGAGCAGCGCCCGGGGATAATAGGAAGTGCAGTGAGGTCCCCGGGCGCCGCTCTATATGTCAGCATACTTAGTTCACATTGTTCGTTGTTAAAGAGGACCTTTCACTTGTAAAAACAATCGTTTTTGCCAACCAATGACCGAGGATTATCGTCTGAAAAGAAGTCGGCCATGTTTAATATTTTCATCCGATAGTCAGACTAAAGATCTCTCATTCACAGAAGGGTCGTTCATGAACTAAACCGCTTTCTTTACAAAAAAAAAAAAGGCAATTCCATTAGTTATTGTGAGCCAAAACCAGAGATAAGGTATAATGGAAAGATTTCCTCCGATTCTGTGTTTTTGACCCACTCCTGGGTTTGACTCACAATAAGGCTCCATTCACACATCTGCAATTCCGCTCCGCATTTTGCAGAACGGAATTGCGGACCCATTCATTTCTATGGGACCTGCACTTCCGGGTCCGCAAATCTGATCCCGAAAAAAATAGAACATGTCCTATTCTTGTCCGCAATAGCGGACAAGAATAGGCATATTTTATTAGTGCCGGCAATGTGCGGTCCGCAAAATGCGGAACGCACATTGCCGCTGTCCGTGTTTTGTGGATTCGCAAAACACACACGGATGTGTGAATTGGCCCTAACTGATGGAAATAACTGACCAAACAACTGAAGTGTGAACTTGGCCTATGTCTATGTCTGTGTTGGGGGTGTCCAGTTTATGGTCAGCTGGTTTTCATGTCAGGTTGATCAGTATCACATGCTGTACAGCCTTCCAGCAAACTTCCTGCTGCCTTTTCCTTCCCTCGGATCCAGCTTGAGCTTTGCTGTTTCCCCGGTCGTCACGTCGGACACAAACAGGATGAAGCATAACTGTCCAGGGTTCATTGTGAGACTGGAATAAGCAATGATTTCTGTCGGTGTATTTGGAGCAGGGTATGTGTTGTTATTGGGTTTTACATGTATATACCTGTGGTTAGAAGGTAGGATGTTAACAGTAGTTTAAATAGCAGGTAAGATTCTTGGTGACCGAGTCTAACAGTGCCCTGTAATGCAGATTAATGGAAGACTTTGTCAGAGCCCATATGCCTACTGTAATGGTGACCATTAATGGTTAGTTGGCATCTTTTAACATCCAGATGCTGCAGACCGCTTTAACTCAGAAATGGTTGAATACAATATATATATATATATATATATATATATATATATATATAATATCTCTATCTCTATCTCTATCAATTTACTATATATACTTAATGGGGTAAATAAATAACTTTCTAACATTCTAGGGGACTGGCCTGGCTTTTCTTCATACAACAAAGAGTAGAAGTAGCAGATGTTATATAAGCACGTTAACATGAAACGAGTTGTCTATCTTGTCCCTGGGACATCGCTGATGAATCTGCCCTGTCCCAGGCTTTTGTGTCACCTGTTCTTGGGCTTCTATAGACTAATATAGAACAGATTTTGCTTTGTCAAGTGGTCATACTGTCCTCTTTGTCCTTAGCTGTTTTCTTTTCTTCCAGCTCTTTTCTCTGTAGTCGCTGTTGTCCTCATGGTTGTCAGTTTCCATATCTAATATTCACTTCCAAGGACAGTGACTGCTGGGATGACCAACTCTCCTCTGATAACTGGTGCCCTTTGTTCTTGGGAATATCTAATTGAACAGAAAAAATTACCTTCTAAGCAGTGTGACGAATACCACGCCTCGTGCCCGCTTGACGTCACCTACGTCGAGCTCACGAGAGCGGTATGGTCACGGGTTACCAAAGCGTGACGTTATGTCCTCCATAGGAGCAGGTAAGGTCGGCTTGGTACAGTTTACACAGACACCTCTTGTCCACGCGAGTACAGAGAGGCAACAAGCTGAGAGAGCCTTTTCACTGCCGCAGTGAAAACAGTGATTTCTCAGCCCGGGTATCTGCCACCAGCTTCTCGTTTGATATAAGCCCGGTCCGCTAACGGGATTATATAGGGTAAGAAACCCACCCGGGGTAGCTTATAATTGGGCCGAAACGTGTGGATTCGTGATCGAGATACAAGATTAAATTATATATTTAATTGCCTTAAGGGCACACTAGATATAACACAATATACAAGAGAGAATATATACAGTAGTCTGAGGTTATAAATACAGGTTAAGCAGAGCAAAAGTCAGTTACCGGGTAAGATGAAAGTTCCTTTGGGGTATAATGGTGGAATAGTCTTTGGCTGCAGTCACGGGGGGGCAGTTATGTCAGCTGGTTCCCGGTCTCTCTAAACACATTGGCACAATGTGACCCCTTCAGAAAAGACACGCCCGCTTGCTGGCACAAGCTTTTTAACCTGTAGCCGGCCTTTGGGAGGGGTCCACCCCCCACTGCTGGACTGGCTCCAAAGGACTAGCAAAACCCTTTTACGGTTCATAGCTCCAGTCCAGAAGGTCACAGGGAGATGGTTCTGGGGCCAACGGATCCGCCTGGGTTCCGGCTACAACTAGAGTCCAAACATGGTACCGTTAGTTGGTTTCTGTGGGCAAGATATGTATATCTCCCTTTCCGTGCATCCCACCCTCAAACAAAGACCATGGGCAAGTTTCTCATGGACACCGGGACACAAATGTATCCGGTTTGCGCCTGCGATGGCCGGGCGATTCATAATTCCTTATGAAATGTAGGTGCCAACATGTCTGGGAGGTAGCATTAATCCTGGGAAGGGCTTATACCTCCTGCTGGGGGTTTTTCCTGCAGGATCCGTGCTGTCTGACTGGAGGTGTGAAATGTAACAAAAGGTGGCCTGCTAGGAGTTTTCTGCTATCTGGCGGTGGCTTTGAAGCAGTGCCCCCCTGTGGAGCTTGATTTCCTCTGCCATCTTTCAGCAAATAGTGGGTGTGAGGACATATTAGTAAATATTAATCCATATTCCTCACACCTCCCCTTTTTGAAGGGCGCCAGGGGGCAGCACAATCCTGTGTTTCCCCGTGCGCCCATCCGCACCCTCTCTGGTGGTGAATGGAAAAGTGGTACGGCTGGTGCGCCAGGCTCCCACGTACCCACCTCCCATTCGTTCCTGACCCATGGAGTCACCCGGACTGAGCCTGACACTGAGGCCACAATTACTGGCATCAGTCGGTACTATAAAAGGCCGCGTGAAGTCTGCTGCCTGTAGTACCCGGAAGCTGTCCAATCGACTGCGGAGGGCAGCTTCTTCCTGGTGCTGTCCGTCAGGGGCTTCACCAGGCTACTAAAGTGGGGTGCAAACTCCCTATAGTACCGGGTGGTGCCAAGGAAGGACATCACCTGGTGCTTGTCCCGGAGGGTGAGCCAGGATACGCTGGCATCCACTCTCCCGGACTCCGGTTCCAAAGCTTCCCCGCCTGCCCGGGACCCTCGCTTATGCCCAGTTGGCACTTTCCTGGTGTAAGGGTCAAGCCTACCTGGCAGATCTGCCTGAGCATCTGCGCCAGATGCTCTCGGGGATCCTCCCATGTAGGACCGAAGACGGCAATGACCTCCAGTTACACGGCCGCGTTTACGCATTTCTCTTCAGCCGATTCTACCCCTCCAATCCTGGAGACAGTAACGGATCTCCCGGGCAGTAAATCATGGGGTGCCACCAGTTCAGGCCATACCAGTGTCATCTCAGCACCGGTGTCTCTAAGTCCCATAGCCACGGCCTGGCCCACGGTGACCGTTTGAACATTGTCAAGGGACCTCCCACCACCCCCACCCACACACAACACAGTGGACGGTTTCCGGGTCGATGACTGTGACGGACACGTGCCCTTGAAGTGTCCTGGCTGTTTACACAGGTGGCAAAGTCAGTGTTCCCCCACCGACATGGAAAGTGAAGCCGGGGCTGGTGCCCACTTGGGCCTTAGGACGAATACCACGCTTCGTGCCTGCTTGACTTCACCTACGTCGAGCTAACGAGACACGGTATGGTCACGGGTTACCAAAGCGTGACGTTACGCCCTCCAGAGGAACATGTGAAGGTCGGCTTGGTACAGTTTACACAGACACCTCTTGTCCACGCGGGTACAGAGAGGCAACAAGCTGAGAGAGCCTTTTTACTGCCGCAGTGAAAACAGCGCTGTCTCAGCCCGGGTATCTGCCACCAGCTTCTCGTTTGATATAAGCCTGGTCCGCTAACGGCATTATATAGGGTGAGAAACCCACCCGGGGTAGCTTATAATTAGGTCGAAACACGGACGTGGGGATTCGTGATCGAGATACAAGATAGCACAAGATTAAATTATATATTTAATCGTCGTAAGGGCACACTAGATATAACACAATATACAAAGAGAATATATACAGTAGTCTGAGGTTACAGATACAGGTTATATAGGTACAACATGGTTAAGCAGAGTAGAAGTCAGTTGCCGGGTAAGATGAAAGTTCCTTTGGGGTATATTGGTGGAATAGTCCTTGGCTGCGGTCACCGGCGGGGATGGGGGGGGGGGGGGCAGTGATGTCAGCTGTTTCACGGTCTCTCCAAACACATTGGCATGATATGACCCCCTTCAGAAAAGACACGCCCGCTTGCTGGCACAAGCCTTTTAACCTGTTACCGGCCCCTCCCTTCCCGGCCTTTTGGGAGGGGTCCACCCCCCCTCTGCTGGACTGGCTCCAAAAGACCCACAAAAGGCTTTAGGGTTCAGTCCAGAAGGTCACAGAGAGATGGTTCTGGGACCAACGGATCCGCCTGGGTTCCAGGTACAACTAGAGTCCAAACATGGTACCGTTAGTTGGTTTCTGAAGGGAGATATGTATATCTCCCTTTTCACGCATCCCACCCTCAAACAAAGACCATGGGCAAGTTCCTCGTGGCTCCCGGGACACACATATGTATCCGGTTTGCGCCTGCGATGGCTGGGCGATTGATAATTCCTTATGAAATGTAGGTCCCAACATGTGTGGGAGGTAGCATTGATCCTGGCAAGGGCTGATACCTCCTGCTGGGTTTTTTTTCCTGCAGGATCCCTGCTGTCTGACTGGAGGTGTAAAATGTAACAAAAGGTGGCCTGCTAGGAGTTTTCTGCTATCTGCCGGCGGCTTTGAAGCAGGGCTCCCCTGTGGAGCTTGATTTCCTCTGCCATCTTTCAGCAAATGGTGGGTGTGAGAACATGGCTGACAGTAAATATTAATCCATATTCCTCACAAGCAGAGATTGCTTATTACATAGAACCATTCAGTTAGTTTTGCATTAGAGGGGCCAATATGATGGCATGCTAGTGTGCTACGCAATCTGACCAAGGGCAAACAGAACTTCAAGTTGGACATCTATAGTTGATTCCAGCTTCTCTATATTATTTCTCAAGGCTCATGCACTCTCTACAATCAGCAAGAAAAAAGTGTTGCATGTTTCAGCCTATGTATGTATGGAGACACCAGAGCCTGTTTGGCAGAACATGAAGACTATACAGCTCTGTCCTAAAGAAATGGACAGGTCTCTCCAAAGTGTAACTGGCTTGACACACTTTACTTGTTTTTTTTTGTATATGGAGAAATCTTAAGGGAGTTTTCAAGACTTTATAACTGATGACCTATCCTCTGGATAGATCATCAATATCTGATCGGTGGGGGTCTGATACCTGGGGACCCTGCCGATCAGTTGTTTGAGAAGGCAGCGGTGCTCTCTCTACTTTTCCTAGGCGCAGCTCAGCCCCTCAGAAGTGATTGGTCTTGAGCGCGATACCAAGCACAGCCGCTATACGATGTACAGCACTTTGTTCAGTAAGCTGCGCGAAGGCTGTGGCACTCACAGGGGTTCTGGTAACTTCTCAAACAGCCGATCGTCTGTGGTCCCAGGGTTCAGACCCCCACAGATCAGATACTGATAACCGATCCTGGGGATAGGTCATCAGTTATAAAATCTTAGAAAACCACATGCAAGTTGTAGAAATCAAAGCTATAGTGCTTCAAAGGTGTTTTGTAACCCCAGTCTCATTTATCTTATTTCATTTTCAGCAAACCCCAAAATATATATTCCAAGGTACTTCTAGTCAATCATGCACCATACACACCATACATTTTTTAAGGGGTTGTCTGGCTAGTTACAATAAAAAAAAAAAAAAGGCTCAGTATGGTGTAAAATAAGAAGCTTTATTTTAAAAATGACTCGCCCCACCCATTTAACCCCTTAGGGACTTAGGACGTACCGGTACGCCGCGTTTGCCGAGTCCTTAAGGGCTCAGGACGTACCGGTACGTCCTAAGTTTAAAAGTAGATTGCGGCGCGGCGGGGGTTAATTGTGACAGGATGCCCGCTGAAATCATTCAGCGGGCATCCTGTCACAACGGTGGGGGGGGGGGGGGTCAATTCAGACCTGCGGTTTGCGGCTTTTACCTGGTGCGGCGGCGGTGGTCGGCAGTGCCATCGGGTCCCCATGCGGCTGTGGGGGGGACCCGATGGCATGGAAGGCAGCGCGATGTCTAAGGAAGGCATCGCGCTGCCTTCCGGTGACGAGCCTGTGAGATCCAGCCCCCTGGATCTCACAGGCCGGAAGCTGTATGAGTAATACACACAGTATTACTCATACAGCCAATGCATTCCAATACAGAAGTATTAGAATGCATTGTAAAGGATTAGACCCCCAAAAGTTCAAGTCCCAAAGTGGGACAAAAAATAAAGTGGAAAAAAAAAAAAGTTGAAAAAATAAAGTTTTCCCCCAAAAAATTAAGTTTCAAGTGAAAATAAACAAAAACGTCATTTTCCCCAAATAAAGTTAAGAAAAATAGTGGAAAAAAAAAAAGTATACATATTGGGTATCGATGCGTCCGTATCGACCGGCTCTATAAACATATCACATGACCTAACCCCTCAGATGAACACCGTAAAAAATAAAAACTGTACTAAATAAACAATTTTTTTGTCACCTTACATCACAAAAAGTACAACAGCAAGTGATCAAAAAGGCATTTGCCCACCAAACCGTCACCTCATCGCGCAAAAAATGAGCCCCTACCTGAGACAATCGCCCAAAAAAATAAAAAAAACTATAGCTCAGAATATGGAGACACTAAAACATAATTTTTTTTCTTTTAAAAAAGTTGTTATTGTGTAAAACTTACATAAATTAAAATAAAAAGTATACATATTTGGTATCGCCACGTTCGTATCGACCGGCTCTATAATATCACATGACCTAACCCCTCAGATGAATACCAAAAAAAATTAAAACTGTGCTAAATAAACAATTTTTTTGTCACCTTACAAAAAATTTTTTTATAGCAAGCGATCAAAAAGTCCTATGCACCCCAAAATAGTGCCAATCAAACCGCCATCTCATCCCGCAAAAAATGAGACCCTACCTAAGATAATCGCCCAAAAACTGAAAAAACTATGGCTCTCAGAATATGGACACACTAAAACATGATTTAAAAAAAAAAAAAATTATATTATTGTGTAAAACTTGCATAAATAAAAAAAAAAGTATACATATTAGGTATCGCCGCGTCCGTGACAACCTGGTCTATAAAAATATCACATGATCTAACCTGTCAGATGAATGTTGTAAATAACAAAAAATAAAAACCCTGCCAAAACAGCTATTTCTTGTAATCTTGCCTCACAAAAAGTGTAATATAGAGCAACCAAAAATAATATGTACCCTAAACTAGTACCAACAATACTGCCACCCTATCCTGTAGTTTCTAAAATGGGGACACTTTTTTGGAGTTTCTACTCTAGGGGTGCATCAGGGGGGCTTCAAATGGGACATGGTGTCAAGAAAACCAGTCCAGCAAAATCTGCCTTCCAAAAACCATATGGCATTCCTTTCCTTCTGCGCCCTCCCGTGTGCCCGTACAGTAGTTTACGACCACATATGGGGTGTTTCTGTAAACTACAGAATCAGGGCCATAAATATTGAGTTTGGTTTGGCTGTTAACCCTTGCTTTGTAACTGGAAAAAAATTATTAAAGTGGTAAATCTGCCAAAAAAGTGATATTTAGAAATTTTATCTCTATTTTCCATTAATTGTTGTGGAACACCTAAAGGGTTAACAAGGTTTGTAAAATCAGTTTTGAATACCTTGAGGGGGATAGTTTATAGAATGGGGTCATTTTTGGGTGGTTTCTATTATGTAAGCCTCGCAAAGTGACTTCAGACCTGAACTGGTCCCTAAAAATTGGGTTTTCAAGATTTGCTTCTAAACTTCTAAGCCTTGTAACATCCCCAAAAAATAAAATATCATTCCCAAAATGATCCAAACATTAAGTAGACATATGGGGAATGTAAAGTAATAGCTATTTTTGGAGGTATTACTATGTATTATAGAAGTAGAGAAATTGAAACTTGGAAATTTGCAATTTTTTACAAATGTTTGGTAAATTTGGTATTTTTTTTATAAATAAAAATTAATTTTTTTTAACTTCATTTTACCAGTGTCATGAAGTACAATATGTGAGGAAAAGACAATCTCAGAATGGCCTGGATAAGTCAAAGTGTTTTAAAGTTATCAGCACTTAAAATGACACTGGTCAGATTTGCAAAAAATGGCCAAGTCCGTAAGGTGAAATAGGGCCGAGTCCTTAAGGGGTTAACCAATGGGCCCGACTTCCTGGTCCCTCTCATCACAGGAAATGTGATCGCTTTCGCAGTCCCTGGTTGAGGTGGATCTCCACTTCGGAAGTGATTGGGTGATCGTGTGTTGAGAGGTTCCAGGAAGTAGAGACTGGTGGGGGATGCAGGACTCATTAGAATGAGAGCAGCGGGTAACTGGTAAGACGTATTTACTTCATGTATTTCCACGGACTGCAGTAGTCAGTATCACTCATAGTTTACAAGCCTCCATATTTATTTTGTCATAAATCATAAAGATTATAAGAATGTTATGTATAGGTCAGATAATAGTGTGAACACATTGTAACGCAGTAACCTGCACATGCACCTTCTGACTGTGGCAAATAGTCTCCTATTTTTAAGGATTGTCAATTACTTTGGTTTTCCCACAATAAGGGCTCATTCACGCGAACGTGTGTGCCCTGTGTCCGTGCTGCAGACCACTGTGTGCCCGCTGTTTGCGGATGGGGTGCGGAGGCAGTGCTTCTGTGGGCTTTTGCTCTGTGCCTCTGCACCGCTCCATATCTTGCAGATTGTGTTTCCGGGCCGCAATATGGGCACAGGCCTCACACGTTCAAGTGCATGAGCCCTAAGGGCACCAGCCGAGTGTGCTCTGTATCATGGATGCGGACCCATTCACTTGAATGGTTCCGCAATCTTCAAGATATGGAGTGGTGTGGAGCGGAGGCACAGAGCAGACTACCATGGAAACAGTACAGAGCGCTATGGTGGAATTTCAGTCCGTTCCTCCGCCCTACAAAAAATAGAACATGTTCTATTTGTTTGCGGTGCGGACTGAATCTTGAAGATGGCAGATCCATTAACCACTTCAGCCCCCTTACCTTAAACACCCTTAATGACCAGGCCACTTTTTACACTTCTGACCTACCCTAATTTCACGGTTTATTGCTCGGTCATGCAACTTACCACCCAAATGAATTTTACCTCCTTTTCTTCTCAGTAATAGAGCTTTCATTTGGTGGTATTTCATTGCTGCTGACATTTTTACTTTTTTTTGTTATTAATCGAAATTTAACGATTTTTTTGCAAAAAAATGAAATTTTTCACTTTCAGTTGTAAAATTTTGCAAAAAAAAACGACATCCATGTATAAATTTTTCTCTAAATTTATTGTTCTACATGTCTTTGATAAAAAAAAATGTTTGGGTAAAAAAAATAAATGGTTTGGGTAAAAGTTATAGCGTTTACAAACTATGGTACAAAAATGTGAATTTCCGCTTTTTGAAGCAGCTCTGACTTTTTATTTTTTGTCACAAGTTAGCGGAAAATGATGATTTATTTTCTTTCTTTTTTTCTTACAAAGTCTCATATTCCACTAACTTGTGACAAAAAATAAAAACTTCTATGAACTCACTATGCCCATCAGCGAATACCTTGGGGTGTCTTCTTTCCAAAATGGGGTCACTTGTGGGGTAGTTATACTGCCCTGGCATTCTAGGGGCCCTAATGTGTGGTAAGTAGTTTGAAATCAAAATCTGTAAAAAATGGCCGGTGAAATCCGAAAGGTGCTCTTTGGAATGTGGGCCCCTTTGCCCACCTAGGCTGCAAAAAAGTGTCACACATGTTGTATCTCCGTACTCAGGAGAAGTTGGGCAATGTGTTTTGGGGTGTCATTTTACATATACCCATGCTGGGTGAGATAAATATCTCGGCAAAAGACAACTTTTCCCATTTTTTTTATACAAAGTTGGCATTTGACCGAGATATTTCTCTCACCCAGCATGGGTATATGTAAAATGACACCCCAAAACACATTGCCCAACTTCTCCTGAGTACGGAGATACCACATGTGTGACACTTTTTTGCAGCCTAGATGCAGCCTACATCGCCAATTGAATCAAATATACAGACACCTTCTTATACCAGCGTCTGGTGCGTCGGGAAACTAAATAGGGAGCCAACATCTGGTCATTGAAGTCCACCCCTCCCATGAGCAAATTATAGTCGTGGACTGAGAGGGGCTTTTCAATGACACGGGTTGCCCTTTCAATTTGTATTGTCGTGTCTGCGTGAATGGAGGAGAGCATGTAAACGTCACGCTTGTCTCTCCATTTCACCGCGAGCAGTTCTTCGTTACACAAGGCAGCCCTCTCCCCCCTTGCAAGACGGGTGGTAACGAGCCGTTGGGGAAAGTCCCGGCGACTAGTTCGCACGGTGCCACAGCAGCCAATCTGTTCTAGGAACAAATGCCTGAAGAGGGGCACACTTGTGTAAAAATTGTCCACTTAAAGATGGTACCCCTTGCCAAATAAGGGTGACACCAAGTCCCAGACTGTCTTCCCACTGCTCCCCAGGTAGTCAGGGCAACCGACCGGCTCCAGGGTCTGATCTTTTCCCTCATAGATCCGAAATTTGTGGGTATAGCCTGTGGCCCTTTCACAGAGCTTATACAATTTGACCCCATACCGGGCGCGCTTGCTTGGGATGTATTGTTTAAAGCCAAGGCCCCGGTAAAATGTATTAGGGACTCGTCTACGCAGATGTTTTGCTCAGGAGGATACAAATCTGCAAATTTCTGGTTGAAGTGGTCTATGAGGGGCCGAATTTTGTGGAGCCGGTCAAAAGCTGGGTGGCATCTGGGACGAGAGGTGCTGTTGTCGCTAAAGTGCAGGAAACGCAGGATGGTCTCAAAACGTGCCCTGGACATAGCAGCAGAGAACATGGGCATGTGATGAATCGGGTTTGTGGACCAATATGACCGCAATTCATGCTTTTTGGTTAGACCCATGTTCAGGAGAAGGCCCAGAAAAATTTTAATTTCGGAAACTTGGACTGGTTTCCACCGGAAAGGCTGGGCATAATAGCTTCCCGGGTTGGCGGCTATAAATTGAGTGGCATACCGATTTTGTTTCTGCCACGACTAAGTACAAGAGCTCCGCAGTCAAGAACAGCTCAAAAAATCTCAGGGCCGAACCGATCTGAGCTGTCTCAACCCGAACTCCAGACTGGGCGGTGAAAGGGGGAACTAATGGGGCTCTACGGGCCTGTCAACTGCCCTTCTGGTGCTCGCCACTTCACCATGTTGTACGGCAGTGCTGGTACTAGGTCCAGGGAGGGCTGCGCTGCTGGTGTATGCCTCACCACGTGATCCGACAGCGCCAGCCCCACTCTGCTGCCCTTGAAACGGATTCTGCACAACCTGTGGTCTAGCGACACGGGGCTGGGTACGCCTGGTGCTATCAGGGACCTCAACCTCCTCGTCCGAACTTTGGGTCAGACTGCCACTGCTTTCTACAGGTTCATATTCTGACCCGCTAGATTCGTCAGATGAGGGTTCCCATTCCTCATCCGACTGGGTCAGAATCCTGTAGGCCTCTTCAGAAGAATACCCCCTGTTTGACATTTGGACTACTAAATTTAGGGGTATTCCCTGAGACTACCCAAGAAAAAAAACAAGCCTGTCTTACAAAGGGGAGGCTATCGAAGTACCGGAGGCCGCTGCGATTGATAAAAAATATCAAAACTGATTTTTTTATCGCCGCAGCGCTTGGAAAGTGATTGTGCAGTGATCAAAAAAATATATATTTTTGTCACTGCGGCGGGGCGGGTGTGGGTGACTGCACGTGTGGGCGACCGATCAGGCCTGATCGGGCAAACACTGCGTTTTGGGTGGAGGGCGAGCTAAGGTGACACTAATACAATTATAGATCTGACTGTGATCAGTTTTGATCACTTACAGATACTATAAAAGTACAAATGCTGATTAGCGATACGCTAATCAGCGAATCAGTGACTGCGGTGGGCTGGGCGCTAACTGACGCTAAACTACCTAACCAAGGGGCCTAAACTATCCTAAAACCTATCAGTCAATACCAGTGAAAAAAAAGTGACAGTTTACACTGATCACTTTTTTCCTTTCACTAGGTGATTGACAGGGGCGATCAAGGGGTGATCAAGGGGTTAATTCGGGTGATGGGGGGTGATCTGGGGCTAAGTGTGGTGTTTGGTGCTACTCACTGTGATGTCTGCTCCTCTGCTGGAACCAACCGACGAAAAGGACCAGCAGAGGAGCAGACAAGCCATTTAACACATTATATTTACAAATATAATGTGTTATCTGGCTTTTGATTCGATTTTTAAAAAATCATCAGCTTGCCAGCCACGATCATTGGCTGGCAAGCTTATGACGCGACCCCCCTCTAACTTTTGCCGGCCCGCGATGCGCATGGGCGGGCCGGCTTTGAGCGAAATCTCGCGTCTCGCGAGATGACGCGTATATGCGTGACTCTGCGCAGGGCTGCCCCCTCCAGAACGCCATCCTGCGTTAGGCGGTCCGGAGGCGGTTAAAGTGAAGATTTACAAATACAGTCAAGCACAATATCTTCTACACTTTTTGGTCTCTCCTGGGGCATGTCCCTGATCTGCCATACTTATTACAGTACCTGTTCAATACAATACACATTGCGCTGCATACTACGGCCCCTTTCACACGGGTGAGTTTTCCGCACGGGTGCAATGCTCATTGCACCCGCACTGAATCTGGACCCATTCATTTCCATGGGGCTGAGCGGTGATTTTTACGCATCACTTGTGCGTTGCGTGAAAATCTCAGCATGCTCTATATTGTGCGTTTTTCACGCAACACAGACCCCATAGAAGTGAATGGGGCTGCGTCAAAATCGCAAGCATCCGCAATAAAGTGCGGATGCGGTTCGATTTTCACGCATGGTTGCTAGGATGAAAGTCTATTCACTGTATTATTTTCCCTTATAACATGGTTATAAGGGAAAATAATAGCATTCTTTAATACAGAATGCTAAGTATAATGTCAATTGAGGGTTAAAAAAATAAAAATAAAATTAACTCACCTCCTCCAATTGATTGCGTAGCTGCTAGTCTCCTGTTCTTTCTTCAGGACCTGTGGTGATGTCACTGAGCTCATCACATGATCCATCAATATGGTGATGGACCATGTGATGAGCTCAGTGACGTCACCACAGGTCCTTTGACAAGTCCTGAAGAAAGAACAGGAGACCACTAGCTACCCGATCAATTCGAGGAGGTGAGTTAATTTATTTTTTAACCCTCAATTTACATTATACTTGGCATTCTGTATTAAAGAATGCTATTATTTTCCCTTATAACCATGTTATAAGGGAAAATAATAAAGTTTACATAATACTGAACCCAAACCTGAACTTCTGTGAAGAAATCCGGGTTCGGGTTTGGTTACCAAACATGCCAATTTTTCACATGCGCGTGCAAAACGCATTAGAAAGCTTTGCGCTCGCGGGGAAAAATTGCGCATGTTCCCGCAACGCACCCGCATCTGTTTCCGCACGTCACCTGCAACGCCCGTGTGAACCCAGCCTAAGGGTTCAATTCAGTGATCATGGCAAGAAAAGTATAAAATTTCTCTGTTTTGCTGTGTTTACATTTTTTGAGAGTAAACCAACACCATACTATAGTGCTTCCTAACACCTTTCTAACTATGCCCCTATTGAAAAAGATAGAGGATAAAAATAAGTTTTAAAACAGGGCTTCCCATTAGTTATCTAGGTAGTGACTACTTAGGGTGTCCTTCCAGTAATCACACCATGATTGATATCCTGCTAGGTCTGTGAAGTAAGCGCTAGCTTGGCTATCTGTGCAGAAAATGTTTTCTACTGCACCGCATACCCCCTAATGACAGTCAATACAGACGTTTATAGATGGGATATATTGCATTTTGGCCGGTCTGTATGTTATGTTCTACTTCAGAAAATTTTCCTTTTATATATTCTGAAGGTGTGAACCAAGCTTTATTGTGCATGAATACACTGCAAAATGTTCCACTGGCAGTGACTGTGAGATGGGTCCTTCTTCTAACCCTCTGCTGTGCCGATCTTCCTGGTTTCAGATGAGGGCTTGTGATCGGCAGTAGTGCTCATTGACCCCCTCCTACATAGCCCACATATAGGCAGATCACCAAATCAAACACTCCATGGTCCCGTTTACTGTTGCTCCAATCCTCTGTATTGTCAAACCCATGCCTCCATATGAAATGTATTTAGTTTAGTTATTGCTATTTTCAGATGTACTTCTTACACTCTTCCTATTTTTCCTTAGGTCTCATGAGATGGCCACAGATGACAAGTCCTCTCCTACACTGGAATCTGCCAGCGAGCTGCCCAGGTCTCCAAGTAGTCCATCCCATCTTACTCATTTTAAACCTCTGACCCCAGATCAAGATGATCCACCTTTTAAGTCTGCCTACAGTTCCTTTGTGAATCTTTTCCGCTTTAACAAAGGTAACATTTTGTAAGAATATTAATTCTGATGTTTGGGCTCAGAAAAAAGGCAAAACCAGATCGAAAAACATCATCTCTGCTTCATTCACACATTTCACCATTGCCATGTTTCTGTGTAAAAATGAATGACAAACTTGTTACATTGAACATACAGGGCAATCTGCAGGCAGGTTATGGAGCTGATCAGATTTATGTCCCTGCTGACAGTGGGCAGATCTACCCCTGATGGTCAGCGGTCACTGTCTGCACACTCCTACAGGGAAGCCTGCCAATCATTGAGTGAGGATACCCACTGGACTCATAAGCAGAAGCAGTGCTGGGCTGTGGTGCCTAGGGCCCACCAGTAAAGGTCATTCTGTGGGCTCACCGTACAGATACATGAAAATGTTACCTGACCCCCGTTTGCATTTCCTAAAACACTGCCAACGCACAACATGGTAGTAATCTGTTACCTGCCCTGCACCTTGGAGCTCCTGTCAGTATCCTGCTCTGGCCTTGAAGTTGCACCCTCTTAGTTATGTGAGCCAGAAACATGAGCTCAGCAAAACGCTGCAAGATGATTGATGTGGGCAGGGGCCAACATCATCAGGATAAGGCCTTATTCAGAGTTTTGGTCAGTTATTTTACATCAATGATTGTGAGCCAAAAACAGGTGTGGAGCCTCCACAGACATAAGGTATAAGGGAAAGATCTGGACCTGATCTGTGTTTAGAGTCGCACCTGGTTTGGGCTTGCAATAACTGATGGAAATCACTGACCAAAACACTGACGTGTGAATTAGGTCTAAATAGTCAGTATCAGACTGATGGGAGTTCAGGCAGCCACCAATGCTGAAAACTATACAGTGGACGGAGGTCTTCAACCACTGTGCAGTTTTCAGCACCGGCATACTCCAGCTCAGCTCCCATTCACGTGAAAGGGAGCTAAGCTGTAGTACCCCAGCATGGCCACTGCAACGGGGTGATCTGCTTTTTGGCTCTGTCCAATGTAAAGTTTCCGGCTCTGGCAGCTGCCCAAAACAGCTGATTGTTGAGGCATGGGGTGTATGACCCAATCGATCTGATATTGAGGACCCATTCTGGGTATAGCAATATATAAGTCCCAAAAAACCTCTTTAAATTATCTATCCAGTTATTTTATATGAGAAATCATAGGTCTGACAAATATACTGCCAGCAAGTCAGGTATAAAAGGTAGTGGGAATGACATTAGTAATAAACCTCAGAACCACCAACGCTAAAACATAGCCATTATTAGATAATGTATATGAAAGACTAATAAATGCCTCTAAACATATAACATGATAGGACCAATAAAGACGTATGATTTAGGGAAGAGTGCTGTCCTTATTTACTCTTCCTGGAACTTTTTAGGCCCTGCCTAAGAGTCGCAGTCAACGTAGAGGGTCAGTTGAGACATTTCCAGTTCCAAGCCCTACCGTTTGGCCTCTCAATGGCCCCAAGGGTTTTTACAAAAACCATTGCAGAAATGTCAGCTCACATAAGGGAGAAAAATGTATTTTTCATACCGTACCTGGACGATTTCTTAATTGTAGGAGAAACAGAATATGCTTGCAAGATGGCAGCTCACGAGGAGTCTGTGGTCCCTCCTGCATCGGTACCTTTAAAGGGGTGAGTGTTCTGGGCTTTTAGCTTGGATTTTGTGTGCTTATACACTTGTACTAATGTCTTGCAGATTAAACCTAGGAAGGTGGTGTCTAAAAAGAGGCGTAAAGTGGGTCTATCTTCTAACTGGGAGAAGAAAATGTGTCAGCCATGCATTGATAAAACAGTGTCAGAAGAGTCACCATATTTTTTATAAATGTCTGCAGCATTTGGTTAGATCCGAGGTCAATTCTACCCTATTTTCCAAGAAAGGGGGAGAAGAGAAAGACCCTAGAATAAAGCGCAGGGAATCAGCACAGGAACAGTTTTCATCTGATTCAGATGAAGAGCTTCATTCCTTTTTATTTGGCCATTCTGGCGACTCTTCCCTTTCGTCCGCTGAAGAAGGTGAAATTAGTGGCAGGCCATGCTTTCCCATGGAGGATACCAAGAAGCTCCTGAAAGCTGTGCGTTCTACTATGGGTATGGAAGAGATCAAAGACCCCAGGTCTATACAGGACATTATGTTTGGGGGGCTGGAATCTCGACACCACAGTACCTTTCCAGTTCATAGAAATGTTACCGCCTTGATTAAAGGGGAGTGGAGAAATTCTAATAAGGGTGTTTTCATCTCAAAGAATCTCAAACGGAAATATCCATTTAAAGAGGAGGATTGTGCTATCTGGGATAAAGCTCCTAAAATAGACGTGGCGATTTCCAAAGTCTCCAGGAAAACAGCGTTGCCCTTTGATGATATGGGAATGTTAAAAGATCCATTAGACAAGAAGGCCGACTCTTTTCTTAAAGGGATTTGGGAGGCATCAACTTCCTCCTTTAGACCAAGCATAGCCCATACTTGTACGGCCCAGTCTCTTATGGTATGGTTATCAGAGTTAGAAGACCAACTAAAAAATAAATGCCCTAGAGAGGAGATTCTACCATCTCTGCCAACCATAAAGAAGGCAGCTGATTTCCTGGCAGACGCCTCTGCCGATTCGGTCAGGCTGGCATCAAAGGCCGCCGCTTTGTCTAATTCAGCACGCAGGGCTCTTTGGCTGAAGAATTGGGTTGGTGACCTTCCTTCTAAGAACAAGCTGTGTGGTGTCCCTTGTGAAGGGGAATACCTTTTTGGGTCTGGCCTGGATGATTTATTAGACAAAGCGGCCGATAAGAGGAGATTTCCAGGATTTTAAACTTCCTTCCCTTCTAGGAGAATAAATTCAATCGTTCCTTTCGTCCCTTTAGAGGTAGTCAGGGGTCAGATAAAAAGTCCAGAGAAGATAGATTTCGTACCCAAAGGAAAGGTAGAAGTTTTTTCTTCAATCAGTCCTTTGGGGACAAAAAGAAACAAGATCAACAATGACGCCAGGGGACAGGTAGGGGGCAGATTAAGAAATGAAGTCCGTGGATTGTAGACACCATTCTCAACGGATTAAAGTTAGAATTCCGTCATATCCCTCTAGTAAGATTTTTACCTACGAAGGATCAGCCTTCAGCTTTAGGCGTTTCCGCTATGGAAAACAAAGTTCTAAAATTAATAGAAAAATCACTTTTAATCCCAGTGGCAAAAAAGGAGATGGGCGAAGGATATTACTCCCCCCCTTTCTTGGTAAAGAAACAAGATGGCTCATTCAGGACAATAATAAACCTAAAAAATTTTTTTACCTTTTTCTTCAGGTGAAGAAATTCAAGATGGAGACTATAAAATCTGCCATAAACCTACTCCTTCCCTCACTGCTTCATGGCAGTGTTAGATCTCAAGGATGCATATTTTCACATCCCGATTTCTCCAGAACACCAAAGGCCCTGCCTAAGAGTCGCATTCAACATAGAGGGACATTTCCAGTTCCAAGCCCTACCGTTTGGCCTCTCAATGGCCCCAAGGGTTTTTACAAAAACCATCGCAGAAATGTCAGCTCACATAAGGGAGAAAAATGTATTTTTCATACCGTACCTGGACGATTTCTTGTAGGAGAAACAGAATATGCTTGCAAGATGGCAGTACAGATAGTGTTAGAGATCCTAGACAAACTAGGTTGGATTGTAAAACTAGAAAAGTCAAGGCCATGTCCCACCAAGAAATAGTCCTTTCTGGGGTTGATTTTAGACTCTTCATGCCAGAAATGTTTTTTACCAGAAGAGAAGGCAATTCTCATCCTGAAGAAGATCAATCATCTGATCGGGAATCCCGTGGTCTCACTAAGAAAAGCAATGTCTATCACATCATGTATTCCGGCCGTATGATGGGCACAGCTCCACTCAAGGGCTCTGCAGTGGGAGATTCTGTCTCACTGGCAGAAAAACGATTCTCTAGAAAAGAAGGTGAAAATCTCAGAGGGTGTGCTCCAGGATTTGACTTGGTGGCTGGAGAAAGGAAATCTAGTTCAAGGGGTGCCATGGAGATTAGAAGACGTAGTATGCCCAACTACGGATGCGAGTCCCTGGGGGTGGGGTGCTCATATTCAGGAGATTTCTCTTCAGGGTCAATGGAGCAATTTTCAAAGAAAAAGATCTTCCAACCTGAAAGCGTTAACAGCTGTTCGCCTGGCAATGAATTCTTCTCTCCCAAGGATAAAAGACAGACAACAGGACTGTTGTATCATACCTGAACAAACAAGGAGGTAAGAGATGCAGGACTTTAATGCAGGAAGCCAGGAAGATTCTC
Organism: Bufo bufo; assembly: GCF_905171765.1. NCBI lineage: Eukaryota > Metazoa > Chordata > Amphibia > Anura > Bufonidae > Bufo > Bufo bufo. Next base: position 124,065,814 of record NC_053395.1, on the reverse strand, counting down.
TTACTGGCAGAAAGAGAATGTGCATCAATATCGGCGGTGCATATAAAAGGTGTGGACAACAAACAACCAGACTTTCTCAGTCGTCACCATCTCTCTCAGGGGAAGTGGACTTTAGATCCTTCCATCTTCAGAGAGATAACAGCTCTCTCTGGGGACAGCCAGAGATAGATTTATTTGCTACTCACCAGAACAAGAGAGTTCAGAATTTTTTTTCCCTAGATCCAGCAGGATCCCCCTGTGGGATCGATGCTCTAGTACAAAGATGGAAATTTCCCCTGGCCTATGCATTTCCTCCTCTTCCTTTGATTCCTCGCGTGTTACGAAAGATCAGGGAAGACAGAGCGAGGGTCATTCTCATTGCTCCCTTTTGGCCAAGGAGATCTTGGTTCACGTGGCTCCAGATCATGTCTCCGGAGCCATGGGTCCTTCCAGAGATTCGGGGCATGTTAAGCCTGGGCCCAGTAGTTCATCCGGACTTGAGAAATCTTCACTTAACTGCCTGGAACTTGAGAGAATCCTGTTTGAGAGGAAAAGTTTCTCCAACCCTCTGATCTCTACCCTTCTTAAGAGTAGAAATAAAGTAACTGTTGCCATATATGGTAGGGTGTGGCAGAAATTTTTCGATTTTGGGCATATCCAGATGAATGAGATTCCATCTTCAGCGCCCATCCATTTAGTATTGGAATTTCTTCAGAAGGGTCTGAACCTGGGGCTTGCAAGTAATACCTTTAAAAGTTAATGTCTCTATTTAATCAGGACATTGCGGGATGCCCGTGGGTTGCAAGATTATTTAAGGCAGTGGAGCGTTCTACCCCAATAGCGCCAGCTAGACCTCCGCCTTGGGATTTGAACTTAGTCTTAAAAGCTCTAACTCGCCCCCCATTTGAACCAATTGAATCCATTTCTATCAAAAACCTCACCTTGAAGTTATGTTTGCTAATAGCTTTAAAGAGGACCTTTCATCAGAAAATGGTGTGTTAAATTCTTATACGACCTTATGGAGCTGCTCTCACTGATGTCCGTACACTTTTTTTTTTTTCAAAAAGCTACGCTCTCCGTTAGTTTTGTCGCCTCATATGCAAATGAGGTGACAGTTATAGTAGGCGTTGTTCTCCAAGTTCTGGTGGGCGCGGTTATGCTCTCCCTGGCAGCGAGCGCATCCAATCAGTGAGAGCAGCCCCATAAGGTCGTCTAAGAATTTAACACACCATTTTCTGATGAAAGGTCCTCTTTCAACTTCTGCCCGCAGAGTGAATGAGATCCAGGCCATCTCTATCAATCCTCCATATACCACAGTCCTAGAAGACAAAGTGGTGTTATACGTCCAGATCCGGATTTCCTTCCGAAAGTCATTGCCAAATTCCATAGATCTCAGGAGATTATTCTTCTGACTCTTTTTAAAGATCCTAGGTCAGAAGAAGAAAGATCCCTTCACTGCTTGGACGTCAGGAGGGCGTTAATTAACTATTAATCTTGCACAAAAGATTGGTGCAGAACTTCTTTGTTCTTTTTCAAGGAGTGAATAAGGGTGGCGCGGCCTCCAAAAACTCTATTGCTAGATTGATAGTCTCCGCTATCTCTCTGTCTTATCTTTCCTCTGGTGTTTCCCCTCCTGCGGCCTGAAGGCACATTCTACCAGGACGGTGGTCACCTCCTGGGCAGAGAGATCCTCGGTACCTATGGATGATATTTGCAGAGCCGCCACCTGGTCGTCTCTCTGCACTTTCTTTAAACACTACCGTTTGGATCTGAATGCTTCTCCTTCGGGTTCCTCCTTTGGGGAAAAGGTTCTCCTTTCTACTCTCCCACCCTGATTTTTTTCCTTTGGGAATTCTCTTGTGGTGCTGTCATGGGTGAAGGGAAAATTTATTACTACTTACCAGTAATTTTATTTTCCAGAGCCCATGACAGCACCCTCATATTCCCTTCCTGTTGGGGTTTTTATTTTTCTGTGTGTTGGTTCTATATTCACACGGTGTAGCAAAAAAACTAATAATAATGTATTTAAACGTTTATCTAACAATATGTTGGCGGCCTTCCTCTGGTGCTTGGATATCGCACTGAATTGGGAGGAGAGTGTCCGCCCTTTTATTCTGTAGGTTTCCTGTCTGTGGGGGCGGATCCTCTCTCTCGTGGTGCTGTCATGGGCTCTGGAAAATCAAATTGGCAGTAAGTAATCATAATTTTTTGGGGGGGTCTAAAGATCATATTGACTTTGACTGACAGACATTTACTATAATATATCTCCTTTGGTTATGGTACCTTCCTGTGTCGGGGACAATTTAGGGCCTATAGGAGGGTGGCCATACCGTTTTTTAAGCAGGGCCTAATAGGTTCCAGGGAGAGGTTACAGGGACAGCACGTTATATGTTTATGTTTTGGGGTATTTTTTAGTCTTTTATATACATTATCTAATAAAGGTTACGTTGCAGTGGTGGTGGTTCTGTGATTTATTAAGTTTTTTATATTAACACACAGGCTTGTTGGCGACCCGCAAACATGTACTGCGTGTGCGCCAAACACACTGCTATAAGACTTCAGGGCCAGTTTTGAGTACATCTTCACTGCGTGGCCCTGTCAGTCAAAGAGCTGGAGCACAGCCTGAAAGAGAATGAACGGAGCCTCTGGGTGCAACTGCAACACCTTTGTTGCACCAAGGGGCCAATCTGCATGGTATTAAAATGCTGATTTATCTGAATTGGGGGAATGCATCGAGATGGAAACAAGTGCATTAGAATGTGCTGACATGCCCACATCTACCATGTCAGATGGATTTACTGTATATTAAGGTATGAGGTACATAAATTCTGCATTATACTGTCCAAACATCTAGGCTAAGCAGAAGCTGTGGATTATTTTAATGGCCTCTCTGGCCAAATGATCTCCTGTGGGATGAGCTTTACTATAAAGGTCAATGCCCCCGCTGCCAGTCCCACCGGAAGTACAGAAGTGCAGATTAGAATTCCATACCAGCCAGTTACAGATCTGAGGTCAGATACAGACGTTATAGGTCAAATTTTCTAAAAAAAATTTAATTTTTTTTTCAAAAACAGCATGAAAGTTGCTATACTGTAAACTGATTATTCTTTGCCGAAAGTAAAATTTAACTGAAAAGTTGTGAAGTGTCGCAGGCCTCTCCATAACTTTGGCGCATCCAGCACCAGCTCATAATATAAGAAAGCTTCATAGCTGTCTTACATTTAGGCCATTTTCTATGCCTAAGACAGGCATAGAAAATTATGAATGAGACGGGCCTGCCGGCCCTTCCCCGTCCACACCATGCCCACAATTTTAGACCTGATGCAAGAGGGGAGAAGTCGCAGATAGCGGCGCAACAAACTGTTTGTTTGCTGGTGTATAAAATGTATATCTGTATGTTATGTATGCTACTTTTGAGTGCCATGAAATTTAAAGGTGATGGTAAAGTTTTTTTATTGTCCCAATACAGGTTCCGATGCTGGAACCAGGTACAAAAATGACACACGTTCTGTCTGGTTACTGCAGTAATGGGAGCAGCGCTGTAGTAATAAGGCATGACCACTACACAGTGGATGGAGCTGTGGAGTTCTAGTGCTAGAGCTTGTGAATACAGCTCATGGGTACAGGTGCTGGTTGTCAGACACCCGCACATCTAATACTTAGTCTTCGATGAGTAAGTTCTGTAAAACCTCCTAGAATTAATAACACAGAAGAATAAAAGATAGAAGTCGCTCTTAAGAAAGCAGATGTCTTGAAAGTCAATATACATTACATAGCGTACAAGTGCATATATGGCCTGCCAGTAACCATATATAATATGAGCTAAAGGCAGAGAAGGGTGTGCTTTGGAGGAAGCCATTAGTGGACTGTACATTGACGTGGGGCTGCTGTGCTGGTCGCTGTCCACCATGCTTTTGCTGTGTATATGTTTTATCTGAACAGTTTGAGCCATTGCAACTTTGATTTGTCGGTATTTGGTCGTATCTGCCTTAGATGATTTCTTGTTAGTTGCCGGCCATACATGTGCTTATGTTCTGTACAATGTATATTGACCATCCGTTTTACTGTGAGTAACTTATTAATTCTTTTAATATTTCAAATGAAGATAATTCACTTATCATTATATATATATATATATATATATATATATATATATATATATATATATATATATATATATAAAAATGGAAAAAGAGATGGCAGCACCGTCACAGTAAAAAATGAAAAAAGGGTGCACAGGCCCAGTATGGATATAAGCCAATCCAACTAAATATAGAAGATGAAAAAAGGGCAGCACTCCAATAGATAAAAATAAAATAAACTTTATTTACCCATAAGGCTGTAGCGACGTTTCGGCTCCTACAAAGGAGCCTTCCTCAAAAGAGAATCTGTCACAATATAATCTGCAGGCAGCATGTTGTAGAGCAGGAGGAGCTGAGCAGAGTGATGAATAAAGAGAACCTGTCACCGTGTAATCTGCAGGTAGCATGTTATAGAGCAGGAGGAGCTGAGCAGATTGATGTATAAAGAGAACCTGTCACTGTGTAATCTGCAGGCAGCATGTTATAGAGCAGGAGGAGCTGAGCAGATTGATGTATAAAGAGAACCTGTCACTGTGTAATCTGCAGGAGGAGCTGAGCGGAGTGATGTATAAAGAGAACCTGTCACCGTGTAATCTGCAGGCAGCATGTTATAGAGCAGGAGGAGCTGAGCAGATTGATATATAGTTTTATCGGAAAAGATTCAATATAGCTTGTCATTTAATTACTTACATCTCAGCTCTTTCTGTTCGTAGGAGTCATGTGGGTGGTCCTACTCTGTGACTGACAGATAACGATGGATGACTAAGCCTACAGAGATATCTGTCAATCACTGAGTGGCATCGCCCACGGATCTGCAATTTGCGGACCGCAAAACAGACAACAGTCGTGTGCATGAGCCCTCAAAGTGGAAGATTTATCAAGACTGGTGTAAAGGAAAACTAGCTTAGTTGCCCCTATTAACCAATCAGATTCCACCCTTTCATTTTTCAGAGCTCCATGGGAAAATGAAAGGATCAAACTATTTTGTTTTATGGACTGCTAAGCTAGTTTTCCTTTTCATCAGTTTTGATAGATCTCCCCACAGAGCTATATATTAGCTATACAGACGACAGTAATTTGGAAAGTTGCTTTGTTTCATTTTAGATGCAGTGACAATAAAAAAAAATGTTGTGAAGGTGGATGGTCATCTCACAGGACAATAATTTTCCTGTCTCACACATTATTTTTTGCTTATCATGCTGTATATTTCTGATGGCAATGTTTTAAGCTGTAGGTACTACTGTAGTAATGGTTAGCTCAGTGTGACAGAAATGGCTTGGATTACAGCACAACACATTGATTAAAAGGAGAACATTTCTGAGATTCATCACCCCCTTCCTACCAGCAATTGAAAGGACACCACTTCTGAGATTAAACTAGGTTCACATCTACCAGACTATCGGATTTACCATATCCGGTATAGCTGGACACCGCCAAGGCCCGCCAGATCCCTGTTAACTATAATGAGATCCCTCAGGTTTCCGTCATGAATGCCAGCTTTCTTCCCTGAAATGAATGCTGCATCCAGCAATGTTTTTCTGTCAGAAGACGATAGACTATTGGAATACCGTAAGGCAGTTGTGAACCTAACTCAATTACGGAAGTGTTTTTCTTTCAGTTGCTGGTAAAGGAGGGATGAAGAATTCTCCCACCGCTGCCCTCTGATCCCCACTCTGCCATTCTTTTGTTACCTTACCAGCAGGGTGGTGCATAGCCCATACAGACATGGCTACCAATCTTTGACATTCTATGAGAGTGGAATAACTGCATTATGCTATTCTTCCAGATGAGGTCAGAACAGCTTCTGCTGCAGACCGGTCAGAACCTGGGCCTAGTGACCATGCCATAAGAAATACCTGGTCCAGTCCACATCACTCGCCAACATCACAGTCTGTTAAGTTTCCAGTGCAATACAAGAAGCAGTTACTTGGAGAAAGAAGGTCCTCTACCAGCTCAGGTTTGTAGCTCTGCACATACCGACCCTTCAGTTTTACCTGCTACCACTTCTCATCAGTGGATATAATTAGTAAAAATTAAACGGCATGGGAACTCTTTATGGCTTAGAAGCTGAAGGAATTTCACACTTCAAGAAGATGTTCTTCTTTAAGCTAAAAACTGATATGGTGTCTGTAAATAGTCTAGTTTCCAGACATTAGAGTAGGTGTGGGACTGCTGAAAGAAAATTCCCACAAACCGCTGTGCTCATATTCTTAAGTGTGTCTTACAGGTGGATCTCAAATTAGGATATCATCGAAAAGTTAATTTATTTTAGTAACTCAATTCAAAAAGGTAAACCTACAGTCAGGTCCATAAATATTGGGACATCGACACAATTTTAACATTTTTGGCTCTATACACCACCACAATGGATTTGAAATGAAACGAACAAGATGTGCTTTAACTGCAAACTGTCAGCTTTAATTCGAGGGTATTTACATCCAAATCAGGTGAACGGTGTAGGAATTACAACAGTTTGCATATGTGCCTACCACTTGTTAAGGGACCAAAAGTAATGGGACAATTGGCTTCTCAGCTGTTCCATGGCCAGGTGTGTGTGTTATTCCCTCTTTATCCCAATTACAATGAGCAGATAAAAGGTCCAGAGTTCATTCCAAGTGTGCTATTTGCATTTGGAATCTGTTGCTGTCAACTCTCAAGATGAGATCCAAAGAGCTGTTACCATCATTGAAGCAAGACATCATTAGGCTGAAAAAACGAAACAAACTCATCAGAGAGATAGCAAAAACATTAGGTGCGGCCAAAACAACTGTTTGGAACATTCTTAAAAAGAAGGAACGCACCGGTGAGCTCAGCAACACCAAAAGACCCCGAAGACCACGGAAAACAACTGTGGTGGATGACGGAAGAATTCTTTCCCTGGTGCAGAAAACACCTTTACAACAGTTGGCCAGATCAAGAACACTCTCCAGGAGGTAGGTGTATGTGTCTCAAAGTCAACAATCAAGAGAAGACTTCACCAGAGTGAATGCAGAGGGTTCACCACAAGATGTAAACCATTGGTGAGCCTCAAAAACAGGAAGGCCGGATTAGAGTTTGCCAAATTACATCTGAAAAAGCCTTCACAGTTCTGGAACAACATCCTATGGACAGATGAGACCAAAATCAACTTGTACCAGAGTGATGGGAGGAGAAGAGTATGGAGAAGGAAATGAACTGCTCATGATCCTAAGCATACCACCTCATAGTGAAGCATGGTGGTGGTAGTGTCATGGCGTGGGCATGTATGGTTGCCAATAGAAGTGGTTCTCTTGTATTTATTGATGATGTGACTGCTGACATAAGCAGCAGGATGAATTCTGAAGTGTTTCGGGCAATATTATCTGCTTATATTCAGCCAAATGCTTCAGAACTCATTGGACGGCGCTTCACAGTGCAGATGGACAATGACCCAAAGAATACTGCAAAAGCAACCAAAGAGTTTTTTAAGGGAAAGAAGTGGAATATTATGCAATGGTCAAGTCAATCACCTGGCCTGAATCCGATTGAGCATGCATTTCACTTGCTGAAGACAAAACTGAAGGGAAAATGCCCCAAGAACAAGCAGGAACTGAAGACAGTTGCAGTAGAGGCCTGGCAGAGCATCACCAGGGATGAAACCCAGCGTCTGGTGATGTCTATGCATTCCAGACGTCAGGCTGTAATTGACTGCAAAGGATTTGCAACCAAGTATTAAAAAGTGAAAGTTTGATTTATGATTATTAGTCTGTCCCATTACTTTTGGTTCCTTAACAAGTTGGAGGCACATATGCAAACTGTTCTAATTCCTACACCGTTCACCTGATTTGGATGTAAATACCCTCAAATTAAAGCCGACAGTCTTCAGTTAAAGCACATCTTGTTCGTTTAATTTCAAATCCATTTTGGTGGTGTATAGAGCCAAAAATGTTAGAATTGTGTCGATGTCCCAATATTTATGGACCTGACTGTATATATATATTCTATAGATTCATTACACACAGAGTGGGTGGGACTTAATTAATTACAATGTATTCATTTTTGGTGGGGGGAAATAATTTCCAGTATAATTTTTTGGACCATTGCACTCTTGTTGACCAGTGCTCCTCTTTTGTGGTTTTCGTATGGCCTAGTATTAGATCCCCCTTTAGGGGCAGGGCTAAACATGGATTTCACAATTCTGATAAAATGTAACTGCCCAGCCCTACTATATTAGTAATCCATGCGACCGTAATAATCATAATTTAGTAGGTTATTTATTTAAAGAAAACCTGTCACTAGTTTTATTATGTCCTAGCTAAGGGCAACATGAGCTAGTGACAGGTCTCCTTAGCAGAATGCTGGGTCACTTTCTTTAATTGACTCAGACATTTTGCTAGAATCTTGTATTGAACAGCTCCAGCGCATGCCGATGAGTCCTGAATATTTAGGAGATCCTTATTTTCTCTGTCACGTGGTTTAGGTGCAGCTCATCCCCCCTTGAGGTGAATTGAGCTGAGCTGCAGTACCGTGCCTGGTAAGCTGTGAGGAGGCCATGGTGGTCAGGTGGGCCCCGCATCCTCCTCACAGCTTATCAAGCACAGCACCTCCCAAACCAGCTGATCGTCGGGGGTCCTGGATGTTGAATCCCCACAGATGAGATACTGATGAGCTATTTTGAGGATAAGTGATAATTATAAAACAGTCGTAAAACCTTCAAACTGCGCCAAGAAAAGTACAATCTCTCGAGCATAAAACAAGGCCACGTATCGCCACAATGAAAATATAACGTTTATGGCTGCTGAAACGGAGAGACACAGTAATGAAAAAATGTAGCTGGTTATAAAAGCAAACCTGTCTCCATGATAAGGCCAGTCTGCAGGCAGCATGCTATATAGCAGGAGCTGTACAGATTGACACAAGGTTTTGTTGTAAAAGATTTAGCACCATTTGTTGTTAATGCATTTAAATCTCTGCACTTTCTGTGTTTTATGAGTCATGTGGAGGGTGCTGTACAGGGATTGACAGCTATCTGTGTATGCACGGTCATGCAGAGAGAGCTGTCAGTCACTGATGTGACCACCAACATGACCCTAAGCCAAGAATGAGCAGAAATTTAAATGAATAAATTTCAAGTTTTGTGCTGGAGATTTACGATGAGAGCACCTATCATCTCTCCTGATGTGTCAGTTTTAGTAACTCCTTGTATCCCTCATGTAATAATGATTCTGGAACATCTACTCTTATGTCTCTGTGTGCTGCCATTCCTGTATTTATTCCTGCTAGAAGTTTACAAATAAATTGGCAGCAGTCTGCAGTAAAGGTATTGCTGGGTGTGACCAGTAGCTGGTGTGTCTGACTCAGACACACCCCAACTGGTAACACCCATCTGAATCTTTACAACAAGCGGCTGGGAATTCATTCATTAACTTCTAGTAAAAATAACAGAGGAATGGTGCAACTGTTATTACATGGGGAATGCAAGTAGTTACTACAACAGACATGTCTGGAGGGGTGACAGGCCCTCTTTAAATGAGTTGTTTGGTTTCAGAAAGTCCACCAGAAACAAAGAAGTGGTTATTGCTGACATAGCAGATTTGGAGTTCCCGCTCCAGTTGTCCTGCTCTGTTAGCCAGGCTGCAGTGGTGGTATAATGTTGACATCTGACTGCTGCAGCCAATCGCTTGCCTCAGTGGTGCACCAAGTAGTCCAGTAATTGGCTGCTGTGGTCACTTGTTGGCATGACATCATCACTACAGGCGGCTAAACCGATCCAGGTAAGTAATGATTGCTTCTTTATTGCAGGCTGGTCCTGTTTGTTGTCCAGTTTCTACCTGAAACCAAACAACTTTTTAAGGCCTTTTCAAGCCGTGGCATTAAGGGGTTAACACTTTAACTTTCAACTAAATAGAACTTTGTTTTTGTGCTTTAAAATGATCCATAGACTTCCTGTGTGTCCTCTACTGTTATATCTGGGTACAATGTGAGAGGTTCCTGTTCGCCCAGAACCCATTAAGTGGTGGCAGTGCATTGTGTTGAATGGATTGTCCCCTTACAGCAGGAGTGCACAACCTGCGGCCCGGGGGCCACATGCGGCCCTCGATACCATTCTGTGCGGCCCCCAATTATCTGGTAGCAGACATGTATGTCTATGTCTTGTGGCTGCTCACATGTATCTTTCATGTAATTTCCCATTAGATGGGAGGACTAGAAGTGTAACTAGACATTTATGATATATACTGTATGTTCAATATGCCATAAAAATAGTATTTTAGTTGGTAATACCCCTTTAATTTTTATTTTCGGCCCTTGGAATTGGTTCAGGCTCACAACTTGGACCCCAACCATAAAAGGTTGTGCACCCCTGCCTTACAGTGACCCTTTTCATTTGGACGTGACAAATCAGTCTAGATTTTTTTCCAGATTGTTTGTAATTTAAGTGATACCTTTTTTTGGTTTACATAATGGATTGAAAAAGCGAACTTTTACGACTGCTCGGGCCCTTCTTCAGGTATCGTATGGCACAAGATCAGAGATTTCATGATTTTTATACACTGAAAGCAAACAAAAAATGTAACTTATTCTTACATCTGTTTGTAAAGATTGGGAACAGATCAGTGAAGGAGTCTGAAAACACTGCAGGAGTGCATACAAGTAAACCAGTAGCCATTAGTAGTCACAACTTGATTAACCATGGTTCTGTTTTAGAAACCAGAAGAAAGCCAGAGCCGCCTCTAGGTCACGATCCTCGCACGGCCGTGCAGCTGCGCAGTCTGAGCACAGTGGTCAAGCGCCTGAAGGAGATTATGGAAGGAAAGAGTCAGGTAACTTTCTAAGTACACGGCTTATTATCCTCTCACTTGCCAAAAGTCACTGGCTCTATGGTGAGTCAATTGACACAGTAAATGCTCAAACTATTCTACTTACTTTCCTCACCAGGATAGTGACTTGAAGCAGTATTGGATGCCTGACAGCCAATGTAAGGAGTGCTACGACTGCAATGAAAAGTTCACCACTTTCCGACGGAGACATCACTGTCGACTTTGTGGCCAGATTTTCTGCAGCCGCTGCTGCAACCAGGAAATCCCTGGGAAATTCATGGGATATACAGGTTGGCACAGTAGGGCTGTTTAATAGAATGTGCTGACTAAGTAGAAATATCTACCGAAAGGGCCTAACATTTGCCAGTAATGGGTTACATGATATAATTAGTAATAGACATTCTAGTATAATAAGTAATAAGCACAGTAAGTGTTAAAGGGGTATTCCAGTTTCCTAATATTAATGACCTATCCTCACGATAGAAGAGGAAGTACAGTTGCAAGAAAAAGTATGTGAACCTTTTGGAATGATATGGATTTCTGCACAAATTAGTCATAAAATGTGATCTGATCTTCATCTAAGTCACAACAATAGACAATCGCAGTCTGCTTAAACTAATAACACACAAAGAATTAAGAATCTAGGATTCTTCTTCACCTCATTGAGCAGTCTGCGCTGTGCTCTTGCAGTCATCTTTACAGGACGGCCACTCCTAGGGAGAGTAGCAGCAGTGCTGAACTTTCTCCATTTATAGAAAATTTGTCTTACCGGGACTGATGAACAGCAAGGCTTTTGGAGATACTTTTATAACCCTTTCCAGCTTTATGCAAGTCAACAATTCTTAATCGGAGGTCTTCTGAGAGCTCTTTTGTGCGATGCATCATTCATGCTTCTTGGGAAAAGCAAACCCAGAACTGGTGTGTGTTTTTTATAGGGCAGGGCAGCTGTAACCAACACCTCCAATCTCATCTCATTGATTGGATTCCAGTTGGCTGACACCTCACTCCAATTAGCTCTTGGAGATGTCATTAGTCTAGGGGTTCACATACTTTTTCCACCTGCACTGTGAATGTTTACATGGTGTGTTCAATAAAAACATGGTAACATTTAATTCTTTGTGTGTTATTAGTTTAAGCAGACTGTGATTGTCTATTGTTGTGACTTAGAAGATGACGATCAGATCACATTTTATGACCAATTTGTGCAGAAATCCATATCATTCCAAAGGGTTCACATACTTTTTCTTGCAACTGTATATGCTACAGCCAGTTTTCAGATGTTTGCCTCCATAAACCCCAACACTTACACAGTCACATCTCTAAAACCAACCATAATTATAACCTCACTGAATGGGATCACTGGTGGAAATAACTTCACTTTTATTGGAACATATAGTAAAAAGATTTCAGTATTGAATGACAAAAGGCAATAAACAGATGAAAAAAGTTTGCAGGTTGGGGAAGGGGAGGTGATTTTTATTATCCTCACCCTAGTATTCTATTAATAAGGAATAGTCAGTCTGCCACCCTGTAAAAGTTGAGCCACCATCTGGGCATAATCAGGGGATCTGCAGAATATGTGAGAGAATGGTAAATCAGGGTAATGAGTGTAAAGGAAATGTCTTATTTTTGGTTATGGGGACAGATGGCGTGCCAGTCTTATAACCTCCCAGGCAATTTAGTTTTTTTGGGGTGATTGGCTGATAGAGGCAAATAATGTCCCTGCATTGTTCCAAGTAGTTGTGCTGATAGCAAGCTACAGTGGCATGCAAATGTTTAGGCACTCCTGGTCAAAATTATTGTTACTGTGAACTGTTAATCAAATTGACAATTAAATGATCTCCAAGAGGCATAATGTTAAAGATGAAACACACTTTTCAACATTTTAAGCAATATCAATGTATTATTTTGGTTTGTACAGTTTTAGAATGAAAAAAAGTAAAGGAGTACCTTGCTAAAATATGGGAACCCGAGGAGATTTTACTGCTCAGATAACTTTGACCGAGGTCTCAGACCTTAAATAGCATGTTAGTATTAAAGGGTTTCTGTCACCCCACAAAACTCATTATTATTTTTTTTTTTGGATAGTTAGATTCCTCATAGCGCGATATAGGAGAATATAATAGTCTTACTTACTTTCATGCGGCCGATTCTTTATAAAACTAAGTTTTATAATATGTAAATGAGGGCTCTACCAGCAAGTAGGGCGTCTACTTGCTGGTAGCCGCAGCAGAAAACCGCCCCCTCGCCGTGTTGATTGACAGGGCCAGCCGTGATCTCCTCCTCCGGCCGGCCCTGTCAGTAATTCAAAAATCGCGCGCCTCTGGTCATTCGGCGCAGGCGCTCTGAGATGAGGAGGCTCGTCTCCTCAGCACTCCCTCAGTGCGCCTGCGCCGATGACGTCTTCTCTTTCGGTGATGTCATCAGCGCAGGTGCAGTGAGGGAGTGCTGAGGAGACGAGCCTCCTCATCTCAGAGCGCCTGCGCCGAATGACCAGAGGCGCGCGATTTTTGAATTACTGACAGGGCCGGCCGGAGGAGGAGATCACGGCTGGCCCTGTCAATCAACACGGCGAGGGGGCGGTTTTCTGCTGCGGCTACCAGCAAGTAGACGCCCTACTTGCTGGTAGAGCCCTCATTTACATATTATAAAACTTCGTTTTATAAAGAATCGGCCGCATGAAAGTAAGTAAGACTATTATATTCTCCTATATCGCGCTATGAGGAATCTAACTATCCAAAAAAAAAAAAAAAAGAGTTTTGTGGGGTGACAGAAACCCTTTAAAGCTTGTTCATAATCATTGTTAGGAATGACCAGGTGAAGCAAATTTCAAAGCTTTATAAATAACTAGACTCCATTTCCTCAGTTCGAAATGTAATTAAGAAACCGGAACAGTGGAGATCAAGAGAAGGTCTGTAAGACCAAGAAAAATTTCAAAAACTGCTGCTCGTAGGATTGCTAGAAAGGCAAATTGGAACCCCTTCTGTACTGCAAATGCCCTTCAGGAAGATTCTGTAGTTGTGGTACATTGTTTTACTGTTCAGCAACACCTGCACAAATAAGGCCTTCATAGAAGAGTCATCAGAAGAAAACCTCTCCTGCATCCTCCCCACAAGAACATCTCAATTTTGGAAACAAGTCCTGTGGACTGATGAGGTTAAAATAGAACTCTTTGGCCACAATGAGCAATGTTATGTTTGGCGAAAAAGAGCACAGAATTTCATGAAAAGAACACCTCTCCAACCATTAAGCATGGGGATGGATCAATCATGCTTTGGGTTATGGTGCAGCCAATGGCACAGGAAAATTTCATGGATAGAGAGAACAATTTAATGAAGTTCCATCAGATTCTGGAAGAAAACAGAAAGCCAACTGTAAAATAGCTGTAGTTGAAAAGAGGATGGCTTCTGCAAATGCATCAAAATTCATAATAGACTACCCCAAATGGCACAAGCTGAAGGTTTTACCATGGCTCTCACAACATCATTAAAAAACTGTGTATAGACCTCAGAAGAGCAGTGCATGCAAGACGCCCCAGGAATCTCACAGAACTGGAAAGACTTGCAAGGAAGAATGGATGAAAATCCCTCAAACAAGAATTGAAAAACTCCTAGCTGGCTACAAAAAGCGTTTACAAGCTGTGATACTTGCCAGAGGGGGTGCTACTAGGTACCAACCATGCAGGATACCCAAAGTTTTGCTTCGGGGGCTTTTCCTTTCTTGTTATTTTAAAAATTTAAGATGGAAATAAAAAATAGTTTTTGCTTTAAATACAAAGGGAATGTGTCATCTTTAACTTTATGCCTTTTGGAGATAATTTCATCTGCAACTTGCCTAACTGTTTAAAGTAACAGTTATAGTGACCAGAGGTGGCCAAACTTTTTTGCTGCCACTGGACACTTACACTGGTGTTACATAGAAACTACATACAGAGCAAAAGACAAGTTAGACTGAAAGGACTGTGTGGTGCAATCTAAAGTAGTGCTATGAATCCAAAGGTTGACAAGTTAAGTGCAGCATTTCAGAGCACTGATAGCTGCTTGACTCCCAAGGCCCACAATCGCATCCTACCAATTATAATGTGTACATAAATACATGAGGAATAAACACATTGCAGGACAAAGCATGTAAAGAGAAGCGCGTAGTGCTAGTGCTTTAGTGAAATACTGAGTTTATGTCCCTCTGTCAAGGTGATCTACGGGCATGTACCTATTGCTGCAAGATTGCCATAAACTATGCACATTCCACTGATGGCCATACTTTTGGAGAAGACTTGAATGCTCTCTCAGACTCCTGTTCGGTATCTCTTTTGGATCCTGGGGAACCTCGCACTCCAGTGGGAGGAAGAAAGTCTAGTCGCAACATTTTTTTAGAGGAAGATCTTGCTTGGCAAAGGTAATGTTATTCATAAAAAAATCTCTGAACAATTACCGTATATGCTTTCACTAGAAAATAGCTTTCCCACACAATCCCAGGAAATCTTTTTTAATTAGAAAAATTGAGCTTTTAGGGTAAAGTAATTAAGTAAGTAAGTAAAGCCATTATTTTTTCACTCTGGTCCCCAAATGAAAGTATCCTGCACACCACACGGACTCCTGCCTCTGCATATAATTCTCGCGATTCTAGGCACTTTCTACTACCTTTTAGCTGTTTCTCCTGCATTTTGAGAAGAAAGCTGGAAAAGTTAATTGGGGTGTAGCTTTAGCCAATAGTTTGGGCAGGGAGGGGGACTGATTTGGTAACTTTTGCCACACAGCCCCGCAGATGCAGAACCATGTTATTTCCTGTGGTGTTAATGCACTTTGGTAACTTATTTACCCAAAATTTCACTTTAAAGGGAATCTGTCAGCTCCCATATCCTGCCGTCACTAAGTTCAGCAAAGTGTAATGACAGATCTGCTGAGTTCAGCAGTCTCACTCCTGTGATTGCATTCAGTAATTGTAGGGTGCTGATCCGCCAAGCCCCACAGCACCCCCAGCACTGCGAGAGAGGTGAGACTCTCTGCCTGCAGACAGTGCTATGGTCGGGAGGAGGGGGCAGCATCAGATTCATATCTCTCACAGCGCTGGCATGTGCTTTGGAAGGTCAATTCTCTAAATCTGATGAAAGCTGTCACAGGAGTGACAGACTGCTAAAATCAGCAGAACTGTCACTACATGATGCTCCCCTCAGTGAGAGCAGCATGTGGGGAATGATAGGTTCCCTTTAAGTTTACTGACACGATTTGAACCATTTCTGGTATAAAATGACATCTGTAGAGCTCATGTTCTTACGAATAAGACCATTTACGTATGACGTTTCAGTCAACAGACCTTTTGTTATAGAGGAACAGATGTCAGGCATGTCAGAAAGAGGAGTTTCACCAAGGTAGAAATGTGCCTGGCGTCTGTTCCTCTATACCACCATCGGTAATAATGTTTGAGAAAGGTCTGATGGCTGAAACTCGGAAATTGCCTTGAAAAATTTGAAACCACATTATTCACCAGTTACTGCAGATACGGAGTGCTGAATGTCTCTAGCATTTCTGATTTAGATTTTTTATTATTAGCGATTTAATAATGGTTTCTTTTCACTCCTGTTTTTCAGTCTTGTTCACCAGGAATCCTCAAAGCCATCACTGTCAACACGCTTAGCTTCTGTTCAAGAGGATGCTGGGAAGTCCCCAGCAAGAAACAGGTAGAAATATGACAATGTTTACAGACTACTGCTACCTTTTCAAAATCAGAAGTATTCCATAAAAGTCTAACAGCAAATCCTTGATTCACAAGTAATATCTCAGTTTATGATGTTACAAGAATGAATTCCTTAATATGGCTGATTAATCTTCTAATACGGACCATTTCTCTGAAATCTTGTTCTGCTTTACACATAAGCTTCCCATTGATTTTTAAACCCATGTACAGTTGTCCACCTCTTGGTGGCCGCTGCTCAACGGGCTACAGCAGTGATCAGGCAGATGTTTCACTGATCTGTAGAATAGAAACCGAGCTTTCAACCTATTAGTCCACTGTTAAAAGTATAGGTGGTCAAATTTAAAGTGATACATGTTGTTTAAACTTTAGCCCTAAACAAGTTATCTCACTTCAGGCTTTGGTGGCATGTCTCTAGGATATGCCACCAATATCAGATAGGTGCGGGTCCGACCTCCGGGACCCACTCCTATCTCCGGAATGGGACCCCTATAGTGAGCATTTGCAGCCACCCTACATTCATTTCTGTAGGAGTTCTGAAAATAGCCAATCATGCTTGCTCATGCTGTTTTTAGGACTCCCACAGAAATGAATTGTGAGCACGGTGCGCTTTCCTTCACTTTCTGGGGCCAGTTCTGGAGATAGGTGCGTTCCCAGAGGTGGAACCCACACCTATCTGACATTGGTGACCTATCCTAGCCATGTGCTACCAATGTCTGACATGATAACTAGAGAAATAATCACCATTTGTCCAGTGGTCTTATCGCATTTTTTTCATTGTTGCTTCCAGTTTAAAGTAGAGTCTAAACATCTTATCACAAGTCAAGTAATCTCAAGTCCTTAGCAAAGATTTATAAGAGTTTTATGGGCTTAGGATATTGACTGTCTGTCCTCAGGATAGGCCATCAATATAATATCAATGACAGGGGCGTAACTAGAAATGAAATGAGCAACGCCCCTCCCCTAAGTACACAGGTTGCCATCTCTGCCCACCCCCTGCACATAGGTCGCCATCTCTACTCACCCCCTGCACATAGGTCGCCATCTCTACTCACCCCCTGCACATAGGTCGCCATCTCTGCCCACCCCCTGCACACAGGTCGCCGTCTCTGCCCACCCCCTGCACACAGGTCGCCGTCTCTGCCCACCCCCTGCACACAGGTCGCAGTCTCTGCCCACCCCCTGCACACAGGTCGCAGTCTTTGTCCACCACCTGCACACAGGTCGCCGTCTCTGCCCACCCCCTGCACACAGGTCGCCGTCTTTGTCCACCCCCTGCAGACAGGTCGCAGTCTTTGTCCACCCCCTGCACACAGGTCGCAGTCTTTGTCCACCCCCTGCACACAGGTCGCAGTCT
This sequence comes from Bufo bufo, assembly GCF_905171765.1. Taxonomy (NCBI): domain Eukaryota; kingdom Metazoa; phylum Chordata; class Amphibia; order Anura; family Bufonidae; genus Bufo; species Bufo bufo. The sequence continues at coordinate 124,047,929 of NC_053395.1, read as the reverse complement.
TTGTCCACCCCCTGCACACAGGTCGCAGTCTTTGTCCACCCCCTGCACACAGGTCGCAGTCTTTGTCCACCCCCTGCACACAGGTCGCAGTCTCTGTCCACCCCCTGCACACAGGTCGCAGTCTCTGTCCACCCCCTGCACACAGGTCGCAGTCTCTGTCCACCCCCTGCACACAGGTCGCAGTCTCTGTCCACCCCCTGCACACAGGTCGCAGTCTCTGCCCACCCCCTGCACACAGGTCGCTGTCTCTGCCCACCCCCTGCACACAGGTCGCTGTCTCTGCCCACCCCCTGCACACAGGTCGCTGTCTCTGCCCACCCCCTGCACACAGGTCGCTGTTTCTCTGCCCACCCCCTGTACACAGGTCGTCGTCTCTGCACACAGGTCGCCGTCTCTGCCCACCCCCTGCACACAGGTTGCCATTGATCGTGATAGGTCTTTTGGGGCGGTTGAGTGAGATGGGATAGATGCTAAATTTTGTTTTATTCATGTTAGAAAGCAAGAGGAGGAGAAGGATAGAGCAGATATTCATTGCAGGATTCTGGATAGTAGCTTGAGGATAGGTCATCTGGATCTAGAACCCAGTCAACTCCTTTAATGGGGAAACCTTGTAACAGTAACAGAATTTCATTGCATGAGATGCCCGACACTCTTATAATATGGCCATACTACTTAGGATGATGATAATAATGTTAACCTGAAGTAGATTGGTGATGTTCCTGTTAGACTGTATCTGCAATTCCATACCAATCTATATAGCCAGTGTATATCTTTATACAAATGAACCCTGTTCCTTAACTACATTTGTAAATTGTACATTGGTATACACGACGTGCAGGGTTGTATACACCACGTTTGTGCATTGCATCTAGGGTTACCAAAATGGAGGTAATAATGCAACACGTTAAGGCTCCATTCACACGTCCGCAATTTCGTTCCGCATTTTGTGGAATGGAATTGCGGACCCATTCATTTCTATGGGGCAGCACGATGTGCTGCCCGGACACGGAATTGCGGATCCACACTTCCGGGTCCGCACTTCCGTTCCGCCAAAAAATAGAACATGTCCTATTTAGTGCCGCCAATGTGCGGTCCGCAAAATGTGGAATGCACATTGCCGCTGTCCGTGTTTTGCTGATCCGTGGATCCGCAAAACACGTTGCGGACGTGTGAATGGAGCCTAATACTTTGGTCCTGCCATGTACATGCCAGGGTATACACTAACCAAACCTCCATAACCATTTATGTGTGCATATAGAAACTTTCAAAAGTATTCAAGCCTCTAAATGTACATTTCACAATTCATTATTTGCCAGTTGTTTTGTTTTTTTACTAACCTTAAAATCTGAAAAATTCTGCATACAGAACTATTCAACCCCTTTGTGGCAATAACTCCAGTTACTGCTAAATATCCCCTATCCACGAGATAGGAGATAGCTTAATAATCAGTGGGAGTCCAACCGATCTCAAGAACAGAAGTCCCCTTTCCCCGTCCTAACAGACCTATAGGTTGAGCATGTGCCCTGCTGCTTCATGTATTGTCTATGGGACTGCTGGAAACGGCAAAGTACATTGCTCATCTCTCTCCGGCAGTCCCGTAGACAATGCATAGAGTGGCATAGTGCATTCCCAACCTTCTACTCCATTAGGATCAGGAAAAGGTGTAGGTGTTTCAGCATTCGGACCTCCACTGATCAGTTAGTGGATAGGGAGTAGCTTGTAATAACCGGAATACCCCTTTACGTCTGCAAGGGTGATGTTTTGATTTTCGCCCATTTATTCCTACCAGATTTGCTCCAGTTTAAGATGTTTTGGATTGTTGAGTCTCCGGATTGGATTCTGATGGGTACACTTGCTTTTCCTTTTTAGAACATTCACCTTATGATTGTTAAACCATCCACATGTTGCCTTTTTTTTGCTTTGGATCATTGTCCTGCTACGAAGTGAACTTTCTCCCAACTTCTAGCTCTTTCAACAGTCTGGAGCATCCCTGCACCTGCCCATACTTCACTGTTGGGGCGCTGCTTGTTCAGGAGTGGGCACTTTTACTGGTCATTGGCACCACAATTTGCTTTTTGAATTTTGGCTAAAAGCTCAATTTTTCTGTCATCTGGCCGTGTCACCCATATTTTTTTTTTAGTAATGTCAAGATGTGTTTTGATTAGATGCTTCTTCACTGACGGCCTCCTTCTAGTTTCCCTCCCATTCGGACCAGTTGTATGAGGGGTTTGTAATATGGTCGATGGGCAGGCCACACAGTCCTGTAATGAATACAGAATATTAACATCTCTCCAGTAAAGTAGGTGACATATTCAGATATCCCTGAAAAATAATAATTACAATGAGAAATTCACATCATTTTAATCACAGGGTGAGTGTTCAGTTACCAGTATGGACTGGAGTATCTGCTTCAAACTTAAATGTATGAAATCTTGAAATGTAATGGATTTTTTCCCTTTAATTAATTACCTCTAGGTCCGCCAGTATTACTAACCTGTCATTAGACCGCTCTGGCTCTCCCATGGTACCATCCTATGAGTCATCTGTCAGCCCTCAGGCCTCCCGCACTTACCTGAAGAATGACACTAATGAAGAGGAGCGGAAGATACTTTTGGTATAAAATCCCACTTTGCTCTGCTCACGCAATTATCTAGTTTTCATAGAACATTCTGCTTTGTCACCTTTACAGGATAATAGGCTGAACTGGGTGAGATGTGTCTTTCTTTCACCCTTACAAACTGTTACTTTGTTTCCGCATTATTTATAGTCTGCTCCTTTGTATCTTTTGTCTTGTGAAACTTTTGAAGGGCCTTTTTGGTTTTATTCAAGGGTCACCGAGTTTTGGTAAAACGTTTGATATGTCATAGAAACATAAGGGTCATAGGGATCTGAGACCCTCACTGACCTGTAGAGAGAGAAGCGCTCTCTCCTTGCTGCAGAGGACAGAATCAATACAAGTCCATAGCCTTTTATGGAGCCCGTCTCCTGAAGCGAGGAGGCAGATCACAATATGAACGTACTTCTTTCTCCGTTCTAGCAATCAGTGGGGATCTCAGCGCTCAGAACCCTACAGATGTGTCTCTGGCGTATACATTTTTTTCCCAAAACTCAGTGACCCCAGTCTGCGATATCATGTAGAAATATTTATAGTACGTTTTTACAGCAATGTAGGATTATTATTATTTTTTTTTTTAAGTATCTCAATTTTAGCACTGCATTATTTTAAAGCCATTTAATAAAACTAGTGAACTGGATTTTTACGTACCGTATATTTTTTTTCCTTTTCGACACCTCACATTTCATTTTGTTTTTATTTCAAGAGAATCTTATCATCTGCACCTACTACCTTACCACGTCACAAAAGTGTAATCCCTCCATACTGCTTGTACTGAACTATGGAAACACTGTTGCAGACTACCATTTTGAAACTGAGTGATTGGCATGATCAGCCCTGTTATTTTTCAGCACGCTCGACCCATCTCTCCCCTGACATCATCTGTTGGGTGAGAGTTGTTGGCTACCCACAGAATTTAGATAGTGGTCTGGTCCCAGTTTTAGGATCCTTTTTTCAAGGGTACATTCTGTGTCCTAATCAGCACTGATTGACTATATGCAAGATGATCAGTGCTAGTTATTACTTTAATTTTCACTGTCCAGTGATTGTGATGGGGTGAGTGAGTTAATGTGATCGCTCTACTCTTACTCCTCTCATACACTCCACCGTATATCAGCATTATGTCCCCTCTTTACACTGGGGGATGTGCTGCCGACAAGCAATAGTTTTTGCAGCCACATAAAAGATGTGATTAGCTGTTTGCGCTTTTGTCAGCTTAGCGATAAACCATTTTCACAGGACATTAATCACAAACCTTCCTACATACAGTATATCTGTCTGGCTGATCATCAGCCCATGTGAAAGGCCCTTTAACAACCAGTGTCAAGATAACTTACAGGTGTCTAAAGCTGGAAAGTTTAGTACTTGATATCTCTTGACTGTTATGATTTAAAGATGAGCGAATTTCATATTTTGAAATTCGTTCACACTTCGTTTGTTGGTAAAAGGTGAATTGCGTTATGGATTCCTTTAACACGGACGGAATGCCTTTAAAGTCTATGGGCTGCAAAACGGATCTGTACCGTTTCCGTTATGCATTCCATGATAGAATTGCGTTAGGGTCCGTGGTAACAGAATCCATAATGCAACCTTTTACCAACAAACAAAGTGTTAACGAATTTCATAAGCGGAAATTCGCTTATCTCTAGTTATGATGCTTGGTAATTTTTTATCCCCCCCCCCCCCCCCCCCCCCCCAAAAAAAAAAATATTGGGATGGGAGCTAAAATACTGTTCTTCAGTGCTAAAGTAATAACGGCGTAATGAATTGTGTACACCAACCAAAATGCAATGGAGTACCGGTAGATAGAAATTACAAGCAATGCTTACTCTGACTGAAAAACAATACCACAATAAAAACTCACAAAAGCAAATAAATATATATATATTTATTTATTTATTTCCAAAAAATGAGGCATCACTCCAGATAAAAGTGAAAGGTGATGACCCAATTTATTACCAGGCAACGTTTCAGCCCCCTCAATGATGCATTTGTCAAGCCTCAAAGCCCTCATTGAGGGGGCTGAAACGTTGCCTGGGAATAAATTGGGTCATCACCTTTCACTTTTATCTGGAGTGCTGCCTCATTTTTTGAAAATATTGTACAGTGGAATGGTCGCCTACCTTCTCTGAGGATTTACACCCTATTTACTTTTTTTTCTAACTGTGCTGCTGTTAGATTTTATATACAGTACAGACCAAAAGTTTGGACACACCTTCTCATTCAAAGAGTTTTCTTTATTTTCATGACTATGAAAATTGTAGATTCACACTGAAGGCATTAAAACTATGAATTAACACGTGGAATTATATACATAACAAACAAGTGTGAAACAACTGAAAATATGTCCTATTCTAGGTTCTTCAAAGTAGCCACCTTTTGCTTTGATTACTGCTTTGCACACTCTTGGCATTCTCTTGATGAGCTTCAAGAGGTAGTCCCCTGAAATGGTTTTAACTTCACAGGTGTGCCCTGTCAGGTTTAATAAGTGGGATTTCTTGCCTTATAAATGGGGTTGGGACCATCAGTTGCGTTGAGGAGAAGTCAGGTGGATACACAGCTGATAGTCCTACTGAATAGACTGTTAGAATTTGTATTATGGCAAGAAAAAAGCAGCTAAGTAAAGAAAAATGAGTGGCCATCATTACTTTAAGAAATGAAGGTCAGTCATTCAGCCGAAAAATTGGGAAAACTTTGAAAGTAAGGGCTATTTGACCATGAAGGAGAGTGATGGGGTGCTGCGCCAGATGACCTGGCCTCCACAGTCACCGGACCTGAACCCAATCGAGATGGTTTGGGGTGAGCTGGACCGCAGAGTGAAGGCAAAAGGGCCAACAAGTGCTAAGCATCTCTGGGAACTTCAAGACTGTTGGAAGACCATTTCAGGTGACTACCTCTTGAAGCTCATGAAAAGAATGCCAAGAGTGTGCAAATCAGTAATCAAAGCAAGAGGTGGCTTCTTTGAAGAACATAGAATATGACATATTTTCAGTTGTTTCACACTTGTTTGTTATGTATATAATGCCACATGTGTTAATTCATAGTTTTGATGCCTTCATAGTCATGAAAATAAAGAAAACTCTTTGAATAAGAAGGTGTGTCCAAACTTTTGGTCTGTACTGTGTGTGTGTATGTATGTATATGTATATATATATATATATATATATATATATATATATATATATATATACTAAAATACATCACTAGATCACTGTCAAACTGGTTCTCAGTGTTTGCCCTGCCACAGCACTTCTCATTGTGTTCTTTCTGGCAGAAGCTGAAAGTTTAAAGCCCTCACATTGATGTATTGAGTGGTGAAGCTCTTGCAATTCATGCAGGTACCTTTCATTGTATTCATTTAGGATTCTGTGCAGCTGAAAGAACTGTGGAAGAAGATCTGTCACCACAATAGTGGCATGGAATTTCAGGATCACCGATACTGGCTGCGCACATACCCGAACTGCATTGTGGGGAAGGAACTAGTTAACTGGTTGATTAGAAATGGACACGTCACCTCTAGGTAATATTTTGCGTGCTGTTGTGCAGTATTTATATAGATATTTTACAGATTATATTGGTTTTACAAGGTCAGTGAGTAAAACTAAAAAAGACAAAAAGAAATTCTGTTTTAGTGTATGCAGAAATAAGATGCTAAACTATGAGATTAACTCTGACTATGAGTGATTGGCTTCAGCATTCACATTTATATGGCCTGCTGCAATGATCTGCTGGATCCATGTTACAAACTCCCCTGGTTCTGGCCATCAATTCTCAGGTTCTGTAGAGACTATGGTGTGCTTTTGAACTGCATCGGTATTATTTGCATAAGCCCTTTCCAGCAATGTAGGGATAATGATGAGTATATAGAAGCCCCTTACTTTGTAAATGGGTATAAAGAGTCATGGTTTGTCAGTATTGTACTTATTGGCTTGATTTAATCTTCAGAGCTCAAGCTATAGCCATTGGTCAAGCCCTTGTTGATGGCAGATGGCTGGACTGCGTCACCCACCACGATCAGCTTTTCCGTGATGAATATGCCCTGTACCGACCTCTGCAGGTAGGTAACTAAAACCTCTGCCACATTTAATGGCAACTGAGACAACACATGGGATATTTATTGGCCATCCACAGGTGACTATTGTCTGATCACTAGGGGGCCCACCATGGTGCAGAGTTCCTCCTCACTGCATTCATGCTTGCTCCCTGTAGCTCCATTCAATGCAGAGTACAAGGGCCTGGTGGAGTAACAGAGGGATCCCTTCCCTGTTTAACCACCTAGCTTCTGTGGTTGCTATTGATGTTGGCGTCTATAGGACTAAATGGCTGTTACAGTGGAGCCCCCTACTTCTGAGTCTGTGAAAGCACCCTGGTGTAATAGTACGTCAATGGAGACTTGTTTCTGTCAGTACTCGGGGTCATCCCTTAGTTCAAGGCTTTACACAGTTGTATGAATTGTATACCGGTAATGTACTGCAATTTCAGAGCACAGAGTTCTCAGAGACCCCATCACCTGACAGCGATTCAGTGAATTCTGTGGAAGGACACTCCGAACCATCTTGGTTTAAAGACATCAAATTTGATGACAGTGATACAGAACAGATTGCAGATGAAGGAGAAGACAACTTAACCAGTAAGTTCAATAAATCACACAGTCAATCAATAGGCATAGCAAACTTAGCTGTGGCTGGGTCTTGAGGGTGTACAGAGACATTTGCACCCAGCATCTGACATGGGCTTTTACAGTCCACACTAACCTTGACGTGCATGTTGTGCCCCACATGTGCCCAGGGTGCCTCAATTCCTGAACATGGATTAACCGCTATGCAGGGCTGCATTTGTATTTGCAGTTATCTCAAATTGCAAGGACAGGTGCTGCATGACAGGTAGCCACATGCAGTACCCCCTGTTCTGCCAAGGATGTGTAATAGCACCCTTATCAAGCCATACATGACGTTGTCACCTTTCACATCATTGACCTCAGCAGTCTACGTCCCTTCATTAGAAGAGATTTTGATTATGACTGCATGAAAGCATGCACATACTGCTATGATACCTGAATGCAGGAACTTTGGAGTGAAACGTATCCTCTTTACAATAAAAGATTCATAAGTACTTGTCCGTGTAACAGCTTCCCTTTCAGTTGACCTGTAATGTATGTTGTGGTGGTCTTGTCTTCTGCTTCTTCTGCTAGTTCTGGCTTTTACTTAATAGCAGTTCTGCTGTTTCTCTCCAGCCATTAGTAGTAGAACATTCATATAAGTCCCCAAGGATCCGTCCTGTGTATCAACTAAATGTATTCCGTGTTTTTGGTTTTTATCATTTCCCCACGCATAGACCTAAGTTGTTGCATTTAAGGACTGAACTTGGGGACCTCCATTTACTAAACCTAGTTTTCCCCCCTCCACCCCTATTACCCTTTGTTTTCCCTCCTTTCCCCTTTGCTTTTCTCCTCTTGCTATATCATGCAAAGATTCTGCAAGTCCTAGCAAACGTACTTCAGTCAGCAGCTTCCAATCTGCTATGGACAGTGATTCGGCCGCTTCCATCAGCCTCAATGTTGAGATGGACAACGTCAACTTCCACATCAAGAAGCACTCCAAGTACCCCCATGTGCCCCCTCACCCTGCTGACCAGAAAGGTATTAAGTTGGTCAATGATGGCCTCTGCCTTGTCATTGCCTAACCCTTTATACCCTATTTTGCTTTCCATTCATTGCTAAGACTTGTTAAATCCAGAGCTCAATTCACAGTTCTCTTTCACAAAGACAAAGGGCAATGTATATGTGTATGCCCACCTGTCTTGCTTTTGTTATATTGGTTATATATCACTCGTTTCCCTTAAAGGAAATCTGTCACCAAGATAATCGCTATTGGAGTAAAGCCATAGCCTAATAGCACTTAGTACCTTATTTCCAGATGTGCCTTTGTTCCAGCAATAGATGTTTTCTATCCTCTGAAAAGCCCAGTGATGTAAGTGACGTGCTCCTCCTCTTTCCTTTCCAGCACAGGCGGAGTACGCCACTGGGCTTGGCGCATGCCCATTTGTAGAGTTGAGTCTGATGCCGTAAGTGGGACAGGCTGTGTTTGGCAATACCAGGGGAAGGGGGGCAAAAGGTGGGCAGAGTTATGGCTTGAATGTGATGTAGGGGGGTGGGTGAACACATTGTGGCAAGGGGCGTGTCTGGGCTCCTTCCTGCAAGTATGACGCCCCTCTGGGCACCTTACTGGCTCATTTGCATGATTTTCAGAGGCTAAAAAAACATCTATTGCTGGAACAAAGGCACATCTAGAAATAAGGTACTAAGTGCTATTAGGCCATGGCTTTACTTCAATAGCGATTATCCTGGTGACAGATTTCCTTTAAAGCTAGAGCTATACAAGGCCAGGGCAGCAAGAAATCCAGTCATCTTGGATTTCTTTCAAACCTGGCCGCATCAGCTGTCTCGCGAACATGTAGCCCTAGCCTAACATTATCTTCTGAACCTTATTTATATATATTTTAGAATTATTATATTATAATCTATTTGTTTTCTTCACTCTTCACTTCACTTAAAACTGCAGCATAATTCTGTACCAGCAAAGTGAATGAGATTTGACAAATTTCATGTATATAAGAGACTAGCAGAAGGACCCGGCTTCGCACGGGTATATTTCATCTATTTCATTCGATTTTTTCTGTGTGTCATTAAAAGATATCGACAGTGATCTCTACAGCGCCCCCCCCCCCCCCACTGTCTGATGAGCTGTGTATCTAATCCTATCCTGTGTGATACTGTCCGTTAAGCTATGTATCTAATCCTATCCTGTGTGATACTGTCTGCTGAGCTGTGTATCTAATCCTATCCTGTGTGATACTGTCTGCTGAGCTGTGTATCTAATCCTATCCTGTGTGATACTGTCTGCTGAGCTATGTATCTAATCCTATCCTGTGTGATACTGTCTGCTGAGCTATGTATCTAATCCTATCCTGTGTGATACTGTCTGCTGGGCTGTGTATCTAATCCTATCCTGTGTGATACTGTCTGCTGAGCTGTGTATCTAATCCTATCCTGTGTGATACTGTCTGCTGAGCTATGTATCTAATCCTATCCTGTGTGATACTGTCTGCTGAGCTGTGTATCTAATCCTATCCTGTGTGATACTGTCTGCTGAGCTATGTATCTAATCCTATCCTGTGTGATACTGTCTGCTGAGCTATGTATCTAATCCTATCCTGTGTGATACTGTCTGCTGGGCTGTGTATCTAATCCTATCCTGTGTGATACTGTCTGCTGGGCTGTGTATCTAATCCTATCCTGTGTGATACTGTCTGCTGGGCTGTGTATCTAATCCTATCCTGTGTGATACTGTCTGCTGGGCTGTGTATCTAATCCTATCCTGTATGATACTGTCTGCTGAGCTGTGTATCTAATATAATACTGCCTGCTCAGCTATGTATCTAATCCTGTCATGTGTCATACTGTCTGCTGTGTATCTAAGTCTATTGTGTGATACAGTCTGCTGAGCTGTGCATGTCGTCGTGTAGCCCTAGCCTAAAGCTGACTTATAGCAGTGAAGAAAAATGGCTGGGTTGTTATGGAAATCTGGAGTAAAACTGTGTGTATGTGGAGACTAAGAGCCTGCGAGCTTCTATTGGCTGATGAGGGACATGTGATCATGTGCATGGCAGTTGGGGGCTTGTGTTGGCTAATGCAGGTCATTAGAGAGCTGAGACCCTCTCTAAAACCTTCTCGGACACCTGATGTACCTGTTTGGTGAAGATCGGTCCAGTCGTTTGGTCGCGCATAAAGAACAGACAGACAAAAACTCATTTTTATATATATGAGACTAGCAGAAGGACCCGTTTTTGCATGGGTATATTTAATCTATTTCATTTTATGTTTCCTTGTGTCGTAAAAAGATATCAACAGTTTCCCCCATAACAGTGACTTCTACAGTACCTGCTCCTTTAACAATGGCCTCCACAGCGCCCGCCCCTTTAACAGTGATCTCCACAGTGCCCGCCCCTTTAACAGTGACCGCATTGCCCGTCCTTTTAATAGTGCCTGCCCCTTTAACAGTTACCTCCACAGTGGTCACCCCTTTAACATTGACCTCCACAGTGGCCGCCCTTGTAACATTGACCTCCACAGTGGCCGCCCTTGTAACATTGACCTCCACAGTGGCCGCCCTTGTAACATTGACCTCCACAGTGGCCGCCCTTGTAACATTGACCTCCACAGTGGCCGCCCTTGTAACATTGACCTCCACAGTTCTTGCCCCTTTAACAATGACCTCCACAGTGCCCGCCTTTTCAACAGTGACCCCAAATTTAACAGTGACCTTCACAGTGACCGCATCTTTAACAGTGACCTAGTGACCTCCACAGTGCCCGCCCCTTTAACAGTGACCTCCACAGTGCCCGCCCCTTTAACGGTGCCCGCCCCTTTAACGGTGCCCACCCCTTTAACGGGGCCCGCCCCTTTAACGGGGCCCGCCCCTTTAACGGGGCCCGCCCCTTTAACGGTGCCCGCCCCTTTAACGGTGCCCGCCCCTTTAACGTTGACCTCCACGGTGCCCGCCCCTTTAACCTCTTAAGGACACATGACGTACCGGTACGTCATGATGTCCTGGTACTTAAGGACACATGACGTACCGGTACGTCATGTGTTGTTCTGATCACTGCCGCCCGGCCGGCAGTGATCGGAACCCGGTGCCTGCTCAAATCATTGAGCAGGCACCTAGGCTAAATGCGCGGGGGGGTCCCGTGACCCCCCCATGTCGGCGATCGCGGCAAACCGCAGGTCAATTCAGACCTGCGGTTTGCTGCGATTTCTGCAGTTTCTGGTCCCCGCGGTCCCTGACCGCGGGGATCAGAAACTTTATATGCCTAAAATGATGTTTTATTAACCCCCCCTGCACCCCCGAATGATTTTATGGTGGCGGGAGGTGCAGGGGGAGGGTTGTGGGCGGCGGGCGGTGCGGCAGGCGGGATCGCGATCCCCCGCCGGCCTCCCCTTGTATAATCGTTGGTTTCTAGTGGGTATACCAGGGTGCCAGCACATTGCTGGCACCCTGGTATAAACGGCTGACATCTGCGATGCGATGTCAGCCGTTTAACCCTTTCCATACAGCGGTCCGTACGGACCGCTGTATGGAAAAGGTTAACAGCGCAGGGAGCTCCCTCCCTCTCCCATCGGGGGGCTGCTGTGCCTTTGCAGCCCCCCGATGGGGAGGGAGAGAGCCCCCAGACAGCCCCCCGACAGATTCCCTCCTTACCCTTCCCCGTCTGCGCAGTTCTGACCTGTACTGAGCAGACGGGGAAGGTTCCCATGGCAACAGGACGCCTCTCAGGCGTCCTGCTGTCCATGGTGCTGAACAGATCTATGCTAAAAAGCATAGATCTGTTCAGACAAGTGTAAAATACAGTACAGTGCAATATATATTGTTCTGTACTGTATTATACAGACATCAGACCCACTGGATCTTCAAGAACCAAGTGGGTCTGGGTAAAAAAAAAAGTTTAAAAAAGTTAAAAAAGTAAAAATCAAAAAACACATTTATCACTGATTAAAAATGAAAAAAATAAAATTCCTTACACATGTTTGGTATCGCCACGTCCGTAACGACCTGATCTATAAAACGGTTATGTTACTTTACCCGAACGGTGAACGCCATAAAAATAAAAAATAAAAAACTATGATGAAATTGAAATTTTGCCCACCTTACTTCCCAAAAAAGGTAATAAAAGTGATCAAAAAAGTCGCATGTACGCCAAAATAGTACCAATCAAACCGTCATCTCCTCCCGCAAAAATCATACCCTACCCAAGATAATCGCCCAAAAACTGAAAAAACTATGGCTCTTAGACTATGGAAACACTAAAACATGATTTTTTTTTTTGTTTCAAAAATGAAATCATTGTGTAAAACTTACATAAATAAAAAAAAAGTATACATATTAGGTATCGCCGCGTCCGTATCGACCGGCTCTATAAAAATATCACATGATCTAACCCCTCAGATGACCACCGTAAAAAAAATAAAAATAAAAACGATGTAAAAAAAGCCATTTTTTGTCATCTTACGTCACAAAAAGTGTAATAGCAAGCAATCAAAAAGTCATATGCACCCCAAAATAGATGCCAATCAAACCGTCATCTCATCCCGCAAAAAATGAGACCCTACTTAAGATAATCGCCCAAAAACTGAAAAAACTATGGCTCTTAGACTATGGAGACACTAAAATATTTTTTTTGTTTTAAAAATGAAATCATTGTGTAAAACTTACATAAATAAAAAAAATTGTATACATATTAGGTATCGCCGCGTCCGTGACAACCTGCTCTATAAAATTACCACATGATCTAACATGTCAGATGAATGTTGTAAATAACAAAAAATAAAAACGTGCCAAAAAATCTATTTCTTGTTACCTTGCCGCACAAAAAGTGTAATATAGAGCAACCAAAAATCATATGTACCCTAAACTAGTACCAACAAAACTGCCAACCTATCCCGTAGTTTCTAAAATGGGGTCACTTTTTTGGAGTTTCTACTCTAGGGGTGCATCAGGGGGGCTTCAAATGGGACATGGTGTAAAAAAAAACTGTCCAGCAAAATCTGCCTTCCAAAAACCGTATGGCGTTCCTTTCCTTCTGCGCCCTGCCGTGTGCCCGTACAGCTGTTTACGACCACATATGGGGTGTTTCTGTAAACTACAGAATCAGGGCCATAAATAATGAGTTTTGTTTGGCTGTTAACCCTTGCTTTGTAACTGTAAAAAAAATATTAAAATGGAAAATCTGCCAAAAAAGTGAAATTTTGAAATTGTATCTATTTTCCATTAAATCTTGTGCAACACCTAAAGGGTTAACAAAGTTTGTAAAATCAGTTTTGAATACCTTGAGGGGTGTAGTTTCTTAGATGGGATCACTTTTATGGAGTTTCTACTCTAGGGGTGCATCAGGGGGGCTTCAAATGGGACATGGTGCCAAAAAAACAGTCCAGCAAAATCAGCCCTCCAAAAACTAAACGGCGCACCTTTCACTCTACGCCCCGCTGTGTGCCAGTACAGTAGTTTACGGCCACATATGGGGTGTTTCTGTAAACAGCAGAGTCAGGGCAATAAAGATACAGTCTTGTTTGGCTGTTAACCCTTGCTTTGTTAGTGGAAAAAATGGGTTAAAATGGAAAATTAGGCAAAAAAAAGAAATTCTCAAATTTCATCGCCATTTGCCAATAACTCTTGTGCAACACCTAAAGGGTTAACAATGTATGTAAAATCAGTTTTGAATACCTTGAGGGGTGTAGTTTCTTAGATGGGGTCACTTTTAGGGAGTTTCTCCTCTAGGGGTGCATCGGGGGGCTTCAAATGGGACATGGTGTAAATAAACCAGTCCATAAAAATCAGCCTTCCAAAAACCATATGGTGTGCCTTTCACTCTACGCCCCGCTGTGTGGCCGTACAGTAGTTTACGGCCACATATTGGGTGTTTCTGTAAACGGCAGAGTCAGGGCAATAAAGATACAGTCTTGTTTGGCTGTTAACCCTTGATTTGTTAGTGGAAAAAATGGGTTAAAATGAAAAATTAGACAAAAAAAATGAAATTCTCAAATTTCCTCCCCATTTGCCAATAACTCTTGTGCAACACCTAAAGGGTTAACAACGTATGCAAAATCAGTTTTGAATACCTTGAGGGGTGTAGTTTCTTAGATGGGGTCATTTTTGGGTGGTTTCTATTATGTAAGCCTCGCAAAGTGACTTGAGACCTGAACTGGTCCCTAAAAATTGAGTTTTTGTAAATTTCTGAAACATTTCAAGATTTGCTTCTAAACTTCTAAGCCTTATAACATCCCCAAAAAATAAAATATCATTCCCAAAACAATTCAAACATGAAGTAGACATATGGGGAATGTAAAGTCATCACAATTTTTGGGGGTATTACTATGTATTACAGAAGTAGAGAAACAAACTTTGAAATTTGCAAATTTTTTAAATTTTTTGTTAAAATAGGTATTTTTTGGTGCAAAAAAAATAATTTTTTTGACTTCATTTTACCAGTGTCATGAAGTACAATATGTGACGAAAAAACAATCTCAGAACGGCCTGGATAAGTCAAAGCGTTTTAAAGTTATCAGCACTTAAAGGGACTCTGGTCAGATTTGCCAAAAATGGCCTGGCCCTAAGGTGTAAAAAGGCTGTGTCCTTAAGGGGTTAACTCCTTAAGGACACAGCCTTATTTCACCTTAAGGATCGGGCCATTTTTTGCAAATCTTACAAGTGTCATTTTAAGTGGTGATAACTTTAAAACGCTTTGACTTATCCAGGCCATTCTGAGATTGTTTTTTTCGTCACATATTGTACTTCGTGACACTGGTAAAATAGAGTAAAAAAAAATCTTTTTTATTAATAAAAAAATACCAAATTTGCCCATTTCCAAGTTTCAATTTCTCTACTTCTACAATACATAGTAAGGCCTCTTTCACACGACCGTATGGCTTTTTCAGTATTTTGCGGTCCGTTTTAAATGGATCCGTTGTTCCGTTTTTTGTTTCCATTGTGTTTCCGTTTCCGTTCCGTTTTTCCGTATGGCATATACAGTATACAGTAATTTCATAGAAAAAAATTGGGCTGGGCATAACATTTTCAATAGATGGTTCCGCAAAAAAACGGAACGGATACGGAAGACATACGGATGCATTTCCGTGTGCATTCCGTTTTTTTTGCGGACCCATAGACTTTAATGGAGCCACGGAACGTGATTTGCGGCCAAATATAGGACATGTTCTATCTTTCAACGGAACGGAAATACGGAAACGGAATGCAAACGGAGTACATTTCGTTTTTTTTGCGGAACCATTGAAATGAATGGTTCCGTATACGGAACGCAAAAAACGGCCCGCAAAACGGAAAAAAAAAACCGGTCGTGTGAAAGAGGCCTAATACCTACAAAAATAGTTATTACTTTACATTCCCCATATGTCTACTTCATGTTAGGATCATTTTGGGAATGACATTTTATTTTTGGGGGACGTTACAAGGCCTAGAAGTTTAGAAGTAAATTTGAAATTTCTCAGAAATTTTCAAAAAACAACTTTTTAAGGACCAGTTCAGGTCTGAAGTCACTTTGTGAGGCTTACATAATAGAAACCACCCAAAAATGACCCGATTCTAGAAACTACACCCCTCAAGGTATTCAATGATTTTACAAATGTTGTTAACCCTTTAGGTGTTCCACAAGAATTAATGGAAAATAGAGATACAATTTCAAAATTTCACTTTTTTGGCAGATTTTTTATTTTAATATTTTTTTTTCCAGTTACAAAGCAAGAGTTAACAGCCAAACAAAACTCAACATTTATGGCCCTGATTCTGTAGTTTACAGAAACACCCCATATGTGGTCGTAAACTGCTGTACGGGCACACAGCAGGGTGCAGAAGGAAAGGAATGCCATACGGTTTTTGGAAGGCAGAATTTGCTGGACTATTTTTTTTGACACTATGTCCCATTTGAAGCCCCCCTGATGCACCCCTAGAGCAGAAACTCTAAAAAAGTGACCCCATTTTAGAAACTACAGGATAGGGTGGAAGTTTTTTTGGTACTAGTTTAGGGTACATATGATTTTTGGTTGCTCTATATTACATTTTTTGTGGGGCAAGGTAACAAGAAATAGCTGTTTTGGCACCATTTTTTTTTTGTTATTTACAACATTCATCTGACAGGTTAGATCATGTGGTATTTTTATAGGGCAGGTTGTCACGGACGCGGCGATACCTAATATGTATACTTTTTTTTATTTATGCAAGTTTTACACAATAATATCATTTTTGAAACAAATAAAATATCATGTTTTAGTGTCGCCATATTCTGAGAGCCATAGTTTTTTCAGTTTTTGGGCGATTATCTTGGGTAGGGTCTAATTTTTTGTGGGACGAGATGACTGTTTGGCACTATTTTGGGGTGCATATGACTTTTTAATCGCTTGCTATTACACTTTTTGTGATGTAAGGTGACAAAAAATTGTTTATTTAGCACATTTTTTATTTTTTCCGGTGTTCATCTGAGGGGTTAGGTCATGTGATATGTTTATAGAGCCGGTCTATACGGACGCGGCGATACCTAATGTGTATACTTTTTTTTTATTTGTGTAAATTTTACACAATAACAGCTTTTTTAAAACCAAAAAATGATGTTTTAGTGTCTCCATATTCTGAGCCATAGTTTTTTTTTATTTTTTGGGCGATTATCTCAGGTAGGGGCTAATTTTTCAAGGGATGAGGTGACGGTTAGATTGGTACTATATTGGTGGGCTTACTCCTTTTTGATCGCTTGCTGTTGTACTTTTTGTGATGTAAGGTAAATTTTTTTTTTTTTTTACTGTGTTCATCTGAGGGGTTAGGTCATGTGATAGGTTTATAGAGTCGGTCGATACGCATGCGGCGATACCTAATATGTCTATTTTTACCAATTTTTTTTAAAACTTTATTTGGGGAAAATGACGTCGTTGTTTATTTTTACTTGAAACCTTTAATTTTTTGGGGGGGATAACTTTATTTTTTCAACTTTTTTTTTCACTTTAATTTTTGTCCCACTTTGGGACTTCAACTTTTGTGGGTCTGATTCTTTACAATGCATTCCATTACTTCTGTATTGGAATGCATTGGCTGTATGAGTAATACTGTGTGTATTACTCATACAGCTTCCGGCCTGTAAGATCCAGGGGGCTGGATCTCACAGGGTCGTCACCGGAAGGCAGCGCGATGCGTTCCTTAGGCATCGCGCTGCCTTCCATGCCATCGGGTCCCCCCTACAGCCGCATGGGGACCCGATGGCACCACCGCAATAGGTAAAAGCTGCAAACCGCAGGTCTGAATTGTCCTGCGGTTTGCGGCTATCGCCGACATGGGGGCTCACCCCCCCGCGCATTTAGCCGAGGTGCCTGCTCAATGATTTGAGCAGGCACCGGCTTCCGATCACCGCCCGCCGCGCGGTGGTGATCAGAAATACACAGGCGTACAGGTACGCCCTGTGTCCTTAAGTACCAGGACGTCAGGGCGTACCTGTACGCCCTGTGTCCTGAAGAGGTTTACAGTGACCTCCACAGTGACCGCATCTTTAACAGTGACCTAGTGACCTCCACGGTGCCCGTCCCCTTTGACAGTGACCTCCACGGTGCCTGCCCATTTAACAGTGACCTCCACAGTGCCTGCCCATTTAACAGTGACCTCCACAGTGCCCTCCCCTTTAACAGTGACATCAACAGTGCCCGCCCCTTTAACAGTGACCTCCACGGCCCCCGCCCCTTTAACAGTGACCTCCACGGCCCCCGCCCCTTTAACAGTGACCTCCACGGCCCCCTCCCCTTTAACAGTGACCTCCACGGCCCCCGCCCCTTTAACAGTGACCTCCACGGCCCCCGCCCTTTTAACAGTGACCTCCACGGCCCCCGCCCTTTTAACAGTGACCTCCACGGCCCCCGCCCTTTTAACAGTGACCTCCACGGCCCCCGCCCCTTTAACAGTGACCTCCACGGCCCCCGCCCCTTTAACAGTGACCTCCACGGCCCCCGCCCCTTTAACAGTGACCTCCACGGCCCCCGCCCCTTTAACAGTGACCTCCACGGCCCCCGCCCCTTTAACAGTGACCTCCACGGCCCCCGCCCCTTTAACAGTGACCTCCACGGCCCCCGCCCTTTTAACAGTGACCTCCACGTCCCCCGCCCTTTTAACAGTGACCTCCACGGCCCCCGTCCTTTTAACAGTGACCTCCACAGTGCCCTCCCCTTTAACAGTGACCTCCACGGCCCCCGCCCCTTTAACAGTGACCTCCACGGTGACCGCATTTTTAACAGTGACCTCCACGGTGCCCGCCCCTTTAACAGTGACCTCCACAGTGCCTTCTCTTTTAACAGTGAACTCCACAGCGCACGTTTATTTAATAGTGGCCCCTGCCCCCCATGCATGTAGTATTGTAGTTGTGCCGTCATACGTCATATGACTGAATATTTAAGGACCTGCGAACTGCTAAACCTGTGATCAGTTGTTATGGCAACCTGGAGTAGGACCTGCGAGCTTCTATTGGCTAACAAGGGACATGTGACAGTATAAATAGCAGTTCAAATTTAAGTGAAAGGCTTGCTGGCTTCTATTGGCTAATGCAGGTAATTTTTTGGGAATATCTCAGGAACGGTACGTCCTAGAGAGCTGAGACCCGGCCTAAAACCTTCCCGGACACCTGATGTACCTGTGTACCACATTTGGTGAAGATCGGTCCAGTCGTTTGGTCGCGCATAAATAACAGACAGACGTCTAGACAGACAGACAGAAACTCATTTTTATATATTTAAGAGATACATATGCGGCATGTCTATTGCTTGTGTGATTCCTCACCTTATACATAGTGCTTTTCCCTATAGACTTCAATGAGGTTGTTAACGGAAAGAGAAAAATCTGCAAAAAGAAATGCACAAAAGTTGCAACAAAACCATGATAAATTGTGCGGATTTATGTGTATTTTTATATTTTTTTTTGAAGTTTTGGTGTGGATTTGGTAGGCAACCAAATGGTTTTAATTAAATCTAACCTCTTTAAAAAATGCTTTGGTTATCAGTAGCACATTAATGCTGCTATATCTGTTCTCCTGTATGTTCATTATTTATGCATTAATTTCTCCTGTGGTGCATGCAGTATTTTATCTAGTGTTTTAAAGAATGCGTTTTATGTGTGCATGATTGTCTTAAAATTTCCTTGTATTAATGAGTAGAATAATATGCAAACGTCTTAATCATATTTGTGTTTTCACCAATGATTGTGGAGTGATTTATTGTTTCCCTCTGAAGAGATCTTGAAAACCATGCAGATAGATGTATCCTGTATGTTGGAAAATTGTGGATTTTGTTTTAAGTTCCACAAACATTGGCATTTATTCGCTGAGAATGCAATACCCCTTGGGGTGCTGGCACACAGTGCAGTTCTGACATGCATTCAGGATGCAGTTTTAAATTTGGCCAGTTTAGGCTACTTTCACACTAGCGTTGTTTTAATCCGGCGTTCAATTCCGACACCGGAACTGCCCGCCGGATCCGTAAAAACGTGTGAAAACGGATTACATTTGAATCCTGATCAGGATTTTGATCACAATGAAAAAAGGCATTGGAAACAACGGATCCGCCATTTATGGACTTTAACTTTTTTTTTCATGTTTTTCGGGTTTAACATGCAAAAGCGTTAATGCAAGTCAATGGGAAAAAGACCGGATCCGGCGTTCAGTCAAATTGTTCAGGATTTTTGGCCGGAGGTAAAAATACAACATGGTACGTTTTTCTGAAAAGCCTGATCAGTCAAAAAGACTGAACTGAAGACATCCTGATGCATCCTGAACGGATTACTCTCCATTCAGAATGCATGGGGATAAAACTGATCAGTTCTTTTCCGGATTTGAGCCCCTAGGACGGAACTCAGCGCTGGAAAAGAAAAAGCAGTCTCATTAACCCCTGGTGTTCTGCATAGTGGAAATGATTTAATTAATTTCAGATAACTACAATAAAAACTTCACCCTGAATGCATGTCAGAACTGTGCTGTGTGCCAGCTCCCTTACAATTTCATTTTTCTAGAGAAAGGTGTCAATGGTGATTTTTTTTTTTTTATATTTTTTTTTATGGTTAATTTTCTTCCCCAGTTTAAGGTTTACGTATAAATACATATCCTTTGCAACTTAAATGGTTCAAAAAAACACAAGAAATCCTTTTTACTGAGCTGTCCTATTGTGCGAATAGGTGACTTGCCTCTGAAGACATGGTCTCTTACTGGTGACTAGGGATGAGCGAACCCGAACTGTATAGTTCGAGTTCGTACCGAATTTTGGGGTGTCCGTGACACGGACCCGAACCCGAACATTTTCGTAAAAGTCCGGGTTCGCGTTCGGTGTTCGACGCTTTCTTGGCGCTTTTTGAAAGGCAGCCAATCAACAAGCGTCATACTACTTGCCCCAAGAGGCCATCACAGCCTTGCCTACTATTGGCATGGCTGTGATTGGCCAGTGCAGCATGTGACCCAGCCTCTATATAAGCTTGGGTCACGTAGCGCTGCACGTCACTCTGCTGATTCAAGCATAGGGAGAGGTTGCTGCTGCGACGTTAGGGCGAGATTAGGCAGATTAAGGCTGCGTTCACACGGGCGAGTATTCCGCGCGGGTGCAATGCGGTAGGTGAACGTATTGCACCCCCACTGAATCCTGACCCATTCATTTCTATGGGGCTGTTCAGATGAGCGGTGATTTTCACGCGTCACTTGTGCGTTGCGTGAAAATCGCAGCATGCTCTATATTCTGCGTTTTTCACGCAACGCAGACCGCATAGAAGTGAATGGGGTTGCGTGAAAATCGCAAGCATCCGCAAGCAAGTGCGGGTGCTGTGCGATTTTCACGCATGGTTGCTAGGTGACAGTCTATTCACTGTATTATTTTCCCTTATAACATGGTTATAAGGGAAAATAATAGCATTCTGAAAACAGAATGCATAGTAAGTGATCAGTTGAGGGTTAAAAAAAATAAAAAAAATTAACTCACCTTCTCCGTTTGTTCGCGTAAGTCCCGGTCTCTTCTTTACTTCTCAAAAGATGAACTATGGGCTAAAGGACCTTTGGTGACGTAAGATCATATGCTCCAATCACATGGTCCATCACCGCGGTGATGGACCATGTGATTGGAGCATGTGATCTGACGTCACCAAAGGTCCTTTAGCCCATAGTTCATCTTTTGAGAAGTAAAGAAGAGACCGGGACTTACGCGAACAAACGGAGAAGGTGAGTTAATTTTTTTTTTTTTTTTTTAACCCTCAACTGATCACTTACTATGCATTCTGTTTTCAGAATGCTATTATTTTCCCTTATAACCATGTTATAAGGGAAAATAATAACATCTACACAACACCGAACCCAAACCTGAACTTCTGTGAAGAAGTTCAGGTCTGGGTACCACAGTCGGTTTTTTATCACGCGCGTGCAAAACACATTGCACACGCACGATAAAAATTGAACATCGGAACGCAATCGCAGTCAAAACTGACTGCAATTGCATTCCTACTCGCGCGGGTTTGCCGCAACACACCGGGACGCATCCGGAACTAATCCGGACACGCTCGTGTGAACCCAGCCTAACTCCTCCAAAAGACTTAATTCAGTGTGGATCATTGAAGTGCTAATATTGAATTGCTCACTTTTTTTAGGCTGCCCAGAGCGTTTTTATATCACTTTTTTCTGGGGTGATCGGCGGCCATTTTGTGGCTTGTGGTGCGCCAGCACAAGCTACCACCAAGTGCTTTTAACCATCAATAGTGTGGTTATTTTTTGCTATATCCTACATCAACTGCAGGCTGAGCCTGTGTCACCGAAGAGCATTTAACCATCAACAGTGTGGTTATTTTTTGGCCATATACTACATCAGGTGCAGGCTGAGCCTGTGTCACCCAAGTGCATTTAACCATCAACAGTGTGGTTAATTTTTGGCCATATACTACATCAGGTGCAGGCTGAGCCTGTGTCACCCAAGTGCATTTAACCATCAATAGTGTGGTTATTTTTTGGCCATATACTACATCAGGGGCAAGTTGAGCCTGTCACCCAGCGCCTAAAAAATAGACCTGACATTTATATTCCTCCAAATCAGTACTGTTTTAGCTGGTCAAGTTATATTTAGTGACCGTAAAAGCACAGTTTTTGTTCTGGGTTGAAAAACTATTCCCAAATTCCCCATTCTCAAAATAAGTAGTTTCTGCTATATCAGGCCTACTTTAAATCTATCCCAAAAAGGATATCTTGGATTCAAGGTGCTGATAGTGTCATTCTGAAAAACTTAACACACACGCTACCGTGCAGATACAAGTCTAATTCTGTGATTAAAGGTATATCTGTCACACAGCGCGTAAAAAATAGGCCTCACATTTATATTCAACCAAATCTGTCATTACTTGTGTGCCTGTATTAGTGTAATACGGTACCTAAATAGATAGCCAGACAGTGTTAGGTGTCTGTAAAAAAAAAAAAAAGGCCTGAATTTTAATTCTATACATTGGCCCGAATAATATTTTTCTTATTGTGGTGAACGGTAACAATGAGGAAAATAACTAGTAAGGGACGCGGACGTGGACATGGTCGTGGTGGTGTTAGTGGACCCTCTGGTGCTGGGAGAGGACGTGGCCGTTCTGCCACAGCCACACGTCCTAGTGTACCAACTACCTCAGGTCCCAGTAGCCGCCAGAATTTACAGGGATATTTGGTGGGGCCCAATGCCGTTCTAAGGATGGTAAGGCCTGAGCAGGTACAGGCATTAGTCAATTGGGTGGCCGACAGTGCATCCAGCACGTTCACATTATCTCCCACCCAGTCTTCTGCAGAAAGCGCACAGATGGCGCATGAAAACCAAGCCCATCAGTTTGTCACATCACCCCCATGCATATCAGGGAAACTGTCTGAGCCTCAAGTTATGCAGCAGTCTCTTATACTGTTTGAAGACTCTGCTGCCAGGGTTTCCCAAGGGCATCCATCTAGCCCTTCCCCAGGGGTGGAAGAGATAGAATGCACTAACGCACAACCACTTATGTTTCCTGATGATGAGGACATGGGAATACCACCTCAGCACGTCTCTGATGATGACGAAACACAGGTGCCAACTGCTGCGTCTTTCTGCAGTGTGCAGACTGAACAGGAGGTCAGGGATCAAGACTGGGTGGAAGACGATGCAGGGGACGATGAGGTCCAAGACCCCACATGGAATGAAGGTCGTGCCACTGACTTTCACAGTTCGGAGGAAGAGGCAGTGGTGAGACCGAGCCAACAGCGTAGCAAAAGAGGGAGCAGTGGGCAAAATCAGAACACCCGCCGCCCAGAGACTCCGCCTGCTACTGACCGCCGCCATCTGGAACCGAGCACCCCAAAGGCAGCTTCAAGGAGTTCTCTGGCATGGCACTTCTTTAAACAATGTGCTGACGACAAGACCCGAGTGGTTTGCACGCTGTGCCATCAGAGCCTGAAGCGAGGCATTAACGTTCTGAACCTTAGCACAACCTGCATGACCAGGCACCTGCATGCAAAGCATGAACTGCAGTGGAGTAAACACCTTAAAAACAAAGAAGTCACTCAGGCTCCCCCTGCTACCTCTTCTGCTGCTGCCGCCTCGGCCTCTTCTGCTGCTGCCGCCGCCTCGGCCTCTTCCTCCGCCTCTGGAGGAACGTTGGCACCTGCCGCCCAGCAAACATGGGATGTACCACCAACACCACCACCTGCGTCACCAAGCATCTCAACCATGTCACACGGCAGCGTTCAGCTCTCCATCTCACAAACATTTGAGAGAAAGCGTAAATTCCCACCTAGCCCCCCTCGATCCCTGGCCCTGAATGCCAGCATTTCTAAACTACTGGCCTATGAAATGCTGTCATTTAGGCTGGTGGACACAGACAGCTTCAAACAGCTCATGTCGCTTGCTGTCCCACAATATGTTGTTTCCAGCCGCCACTACTTCTCCAAGAGAGCCGTGCCTTCTCTGCACAACCAAGTGTCCGCTAAAATCAAGTGTGCACTGCGCAACGCCATCTGTGGCAAGGTCCACCTAACCACAGATACGTGGACCAGTAAGCACGGCCAGGGACGCTATATCTCCCTAACTGCACACTGGGTAAATGTAGTGGCGGCTGGGCCCCAGGCGGAGAGCTGTTTGGCGCACGTCCTTCCGCCGCCAAGGATCGCAGGGCAACATTCTTTGCCTCCTGTCTCCTCCTCCTCCTACTCAGCTTCCTCCTCCTCTTCTTCCACCTGCTCATCCAGTCAGCCACACACCTTCACCACCAACTTCAGCACAGCCCGGGGTAAACGTCAGCAGGCCGTTCTGAAACTCATATGTTTGGGGAACAGGCCCCACACCGCACAGGAGTTGTGGCGTGGTATAGAACAACAGACCGACGAGTGGTTGCTGCCGGTGAGCCTCAAGCCCGGCCTGGTGGTGTGCGATAATGGGCGAAATCTCGTTGCAGCTCTGGGACTAGCCGGTTTGACGCACATCCCTTGCCTGGCGCATGTGCTGAATTTGGTGGTGCAGAAGTTCATTCGCGACTACCCCGACATGTCAGAGCTGCTGCATAAAGTGCGGGCCGTCTGTTCGCGCTTCCGGCGTTCACACCCTGCTGCTGCACGCCTGTCTGCGCTACAGCGTAACTTCGGCCTTCCCGCTCACCGCCTCATATGCGATGTGCCCACCAGGTGGAACTCCACCTTGCACATGCTGGACAGACTGTGCGAGCAGCAGCAGGCCATAGTGGAGATTCAGCTGCAGCACGCACGGGTCAGTCGCACTGCGGAACAGCACCACTTCACCACCAATGACTGGGCCTCCATGCGAGACCTGTGTGCCCTGTTGCGCTGTTTCGAGTACTCCACCAACATGGCCAGTGGCGATGACGCCGTTATCAGCGTTACAATACCACTTCTATGTCTCCTTGAGAAAACACTTAGGGCGATCATGGAAGAGGATGTGGCCCAGGAGGAGGAGGAGGAGGAAGAGGGGTCATTTTTAGCACTTTCAGGCCAGTCTCTTCGAAGTGACTCAGAGGGAGGTTTTTTGCAACAGCAGAGGCCAGGTACAAATGTGGCCAGACAGGGCCCACTACTGGAGGAGGAGGAGGAGGTGGAGGAGGATGAGGATGAAGCATGTTCACAGCGGGGTGGCACCCAAAGCAGCTCGGGCCCATCACTGGTGCGTGGCTGGGGGGAAACACAGGACGATGACGATACGCCTCCCACAGAGGACAGCTTGTCCTTACCTCTGGGCAGCCTTGCACACATGAGCGACTACATGCTGCAGTGCCTGCGCAACGACAGCAGAGTTGCCCACATTTTAACGTGTGCGGACTACTGGGTTGCCACCCTGCTGGATCCCCGGTACAAAGACAATGTGCCCACCTTACTTCCTACACTGGAGCGTGATAGGAAGATGCGCGAGTACAAGCGCACATTGGTAGACGCACTACTGAGAGCATTCCCAAATGTCACAGGGGAACCAGTGGAAGCCCAAGGCGAAGGCAGAGGAGGAGCAAGAGGTCTCCAACGCAGCTGTGTCACGGCCAGCTCCTCTGAGGGCAGGGTTAGCATGGCAGAGATGTGGAAAAGTTTTGTCACCACGCCACAGCTAACTGCACCACCACCTGATACGGAACGTGTTAGCAAGAGGCAACATTTCACTAACATGGTGGAACAGTACTTGTGCACAACCCTCCACGTACTGACTGATGGTTCGGCCCCATTCAACTTCTGGGTCTCCAAATTGTCCACGTGGCCAGAGCTAGCCTTTTATGCCTTGGAGGTGCTGGCCTGCCCGGCGGCCAGCGTTTTGTCTGAACGTGTATTCAGCACGGCAGGGGGCGTCATTACAGACAAACGCAGCCGCCTGTCTACAGCCAATGTGGACAAGCTGACTTTCATAAAAATGAACCAGGCATGGATCCCACAGGACCTGTCCATCCCTTGTGCAGATTAGACATTAATTACCTCCCCTTAACAATATATTATTGTACTCCAGGGCACTTCCTCATTCAATCCTATTTTTATTTTCATTTTACCATTATATTGCGGGGCAACCCAAAGTTGAATGAACCTCTCCTCTGTCTGGGTGCCGGGGCCTAAATATGTGACAGTGGCCTGTTCCAGTGGTGGGTGACGTGAAGCCTGATTCTCTGCTATGACATGAAGACTGATTCTCTGCTGACATGAAGCCTGAATCTCTGTTACGGGACCTCTCTCCTCTGCCTGGGTGCCTGGGCCTAAATGTGTGACAGTGGCCTCTTCCAGTGGTGGGTGACGTGAAGCCTGATTCTCTGCTATGACATGAAGACTGATTCTGTGCTGACATGAAGCCAGATTCTCTGTTACGGGACCTCTCTCCTCTGCCTGGGTGCCTGGGCCTAAATATGGGACAGTGGCCTGTTCCAGTGGTGGGTGACGTGAAGCCTGATTCTCTGCTGACATGAAGCCTGAATCTCTGTTATGGGACCTCTCTCCTCTGCCTGGGTGCCTGGGCCTAAATATGTTACAGTGGCCTGTTCCAGTGGTGAGAGACGTGAAGCCTGATTCTCTGCTATGACATGAAGACTGATTTTCTGCTGACATGAAGCCTGAATCTCTGTTACGGGACCTCTCTCCTCTGCCTGGGTGCCTGGGCCTAAATATGTGACAGTGGCCTGTTCCAGTGGTGGGTGATGCTAAGCCTGATTCTCTGCTATGACATGAAGACTGATTCTGTGCTGACATGAAGCCAGATTCTCTGCTATGGCATGAAGAGACTGATTCTCTGCTGACATGAAGCCAGATTCTCTGTTATGGCATGAAGAGACTGATTCTCTGCTGACGTGAAGCCCGATTCTCTGCTATGGCATGAAGAGACTGATTCTCTGCTGACGTGAAGCCCGATTCTCTGCTATGGGACCTCTGTCCAATTGATATTGGTTAATTTTTTTTTTTTTTTTTTTTATTTTAATTCATTTCCCTATCCACATTTGTTTGCAGGGGATTTACCTACATGTTGCTGCCTTTTGCAGCCCTCTAGCTCTTTCCTGGGCTGTTTTACAGCCTTTTTAGTGCCGAAAAGTTCGGGTCCCCATTGACTTCAATGGGGTTCGGGTTCGGGACGAAGTTCGGGTCGGGTTCGGATCCCGAACCCGAACATTTCCGGGAAGTTCGGCCGAACTTCTCGAACCCGAACATCCAGGTGTTCGCTCAACTCTACTGGTGACATAACGCCTAAATCATACCCTTGTAAGCCCCACCAGTATAGAAACCCCAAGTTCTCACTATTTATCACAAGATCTCATGGGTGTAAGTAAAGAATTGATATATCTGATCGGTGGGGATCGGACCCCTGGGACCCCGGATGATTAGCTCTTTGAGAAGGCACCAGTGCTCCTGTGAGCTTCACAGCCTTCTCCGTGCTTACCAAGTGGCTGTGCTTGGTATCGCTGCTCAGTCCCTTTCACTTCAATAGGGCTGAGCTATGCCTAGGCCACGTGACTGATGAACGTGTCTTCACTGCCCTAGGGAAATCTGTGAGAAGGCAGTGGCGTTACTGCTAGCGCCGCTGCCTTCTCAAACAGCTGATCAGCAGGAGTTCTCGTTGTCTGATCAGAGGATAGGTCATCAGTATTTAAGTCTCGGAAAATCCCTTTAACTTTAAGTAATTATGACATTGTTCAAATTATAGCATTCTAAACTATAGCATGTTTAATAACCTCTAACATTGCTTCTACAGTTGCACCTGCCAATTCTTAGGCCTCTTTCACACGGGCGTTGCGGGAAAATGTGCGGGTGCGTTACGGGAACACCCGCAAATTTTCCGCACGAGTGCAAAACATTGTAATGCGTTTTGCACTCGCGTGAGAAAAATCGTGCGTGTTTGGTACCCAAACCCGAACTTCTTCACAGAAGTTCGGGCTTGGGATCGGTGTTCTGTAGATTGTATTATTTTCCCTTATAACATAAGGGAAAATAATAGCATTCTGAATACAGAATGCATAGTAAAACATCGCTGGAGGGGTTAAAAAAATAAATACAATTATTTAACTCACCTTAGTCCACTTGTTCGCGATGCCGGCATCTCCTTCTGTCTTCATCTGATCTCTGTGCAGCAACAGGACCTTTGATTACGTCACTCCGGTCATCACATGGTACGTCACATGATCTTTTACCATGGTGATGGATCATGTGATGACCAGAATGACATCACCAAAGGTCCTGTTGCTGCACAGAGATCAGATGAAGACAGAAGGAGATGCCAGGCATCGCGAACAAGTGGACTAAGGTGAGTTACATTTTAAAAAAAAAATTTTTAACCCCTCCAGCGATGTTTTACTATGCATTCTGTGTTTAGAATTCTATTATTTTCCCTTATAACCATGTTATAAGGGAAAATAATAATGATCGGGTCTCCATCCCGATCGTCTCCTAGCAACCGTGCATGAAAATCGCACCGCATCCGCACTTGCTTGCGGATGCTTGCGATTTTCACGAAACCCCATTCATTTCTATGGGGCCTGCGTTACGTGAAAAACGCACAAAGAGGAGCATGCTGCGATTTTCACGCAACGCACAAGTGATTCGTGAAAATCACCGCTCATGTGAACAGCCCCATAGAAATGAATGAATCGGTATTCAGTGCGGGTGCAATGCGTTCACCTCCCGCATCGCATCCGCGCGGAATACTCGCTCGTGTGAAAGGGGCCTTACAGTATACATTTTTTTTTCTCACATTTTTGTAATATTCTTTTTCAGGGAAATACATGCAGTCTTCTTATCAAAGCTGTAGCTGAGCTAAGGAGTTCTGGAGATGCCTGTATGTAACATACAGAGGCTTCCAGCCTGTCTCTTGTCACTACCCAGTCCCTCAATATGTACATGTACCTGTCACTGGCCATCACCCTGCCTGTCTGACTGGTTACACACAGGTGTCTTCAGCGCTCAGTAGAACACAGACTCTCCATATTAATGATCAGTTAGAGCTTTGCTAAGAAGACTCTTTAGATACTGTTTTCTAGTAAAAAAGAAGCATCTTTCATTAATAACACACATATATATATATATATATATATATATATAAAGGTGTAACATCCCAGTCCCTACATTTTATTAAAATAAACTAAAACCACAGCTACACTTTAAAAAATAAAAGGTTCATCTATTTCATTTAATGTTTGTGTGGGTCGTTAAAAGATATCAACAGTATCCCCCATAAGAGTGACCTCCACAGCCTCCCAACCCTTAACACTGACCCCCCCACAGTGCCCCGTCCCTTAAAATGGGACCTCCACAGCAGCCCACCCCTTAACTTTGACCTTCACAGCATTTCCCCCCTTTAACAGTGAGTTTCACAGCACCCTACCCCCTTGACAGTGACCTCCACAGGCGCCCGTCCTTTTAACAGTGACATCTACAGCACACCGCCCCTTAACACTGACCTCCATAGCAGATCGTCCCCTTAACTTTGACCTCCTCCGTTCCCTGCCCCCTTAACAGAGACCTCCATAGCGGCCGCTCCTTTATTAGTGACCTCCGCAGTATCCCATCTCCTTAACAGTGATTTCCACAATAATCCGCCCCTAAACAGTGTCCTCCACAGCAACCACCCCTTTAACAGTGGCCTCCACAGTGGACGTCCCTTTATTAGTGACCTCCGCAGTACCCCATCTCCTTAGCAATGATTTCCACAATAACCCACCCCCTGAACAGTGACCTCCATGGGGGACCGTCCCCTTAACTGTGCCCTCCACAGCAGCCTTCCCCCTTAACTGTGATGTCCACAGCACTTTGCTCTCTTAACCGTGTCATCCAAAGTACCCCGCCCCTTTTAAAGGTGACCTACAGCAGTGAAGAAAAATGGCTGGGTTGTTATGGAAACCTGGTGTAAAACTGTGTGCATATCGGAACGGAAGGACCTGCAATCTTCTTTTGGCTGATAATGGTCATGTGACTGTGTGTATGGCAGTTTGGATATGAGTGGAAGACCTGCAGGCTTCCATTGGCTAATGCAGGTCATGTGATGGTGCCATATTTGCATTTTTTTTAAATCTCAGGAACGGTACGTCCTAGAGAGCTGAGAACCAGTCTTAAACCTTCCCGGACACCTGATGTATCTCTGTGCCAAATTTTGGTGCAGATCGGTCAAGTCGTTTGTTCGCACATAATGAACGGACAGACAGAAACTCATTTTTATATATAACATACTAGCAGAAGGACCTGGCTTTGCACGGGTATATTTCATCTATTTCATTTAATGTTTGCGTGTGTCGTTAAAAAATAGACAGACAGTATCCCCCATGACAGTGACCTTCACAGCACCCCAACCCCTTAACAGTGAACTCCACAGTCCCCCACCGCTTAACATTGACCCCCCCCCCCCCACAGTGCCCTGCCTCCTTAAAATGGGACCTCCACAGCAGCCCATCCTTTTAACTTTGACCTTCACAGCAGTCCGCCCCTTTAACAGTGAGTTTCACGGCACCCCACTCCCTTGACAGTGACGTCCTCAGGGGCCCTGCCCCTTAACAGTGACCTATACAGCACCCTGCCCCTTAACACTGACCTCCATAGGGGACCATCCCCTTATCTGTGACCTCCACTGTTCCCTGCCCCCTTAACAGAGGCCTACACAGCACCTGTCCCTTTAGCAGTGACTGCCACAGTACCCCATTCCCTTAACAGTGACCTCCAGAGTACCACGCTTCCTTAACAGAAACCTCACAGTACCCTGCTGACTTAACAGTGACCTCCACAGCAGTTGCCCCTTTAATAGTGGCCCCTGCCCCCTTAACAGTGACCTCCACAGCGCTCTGCCCCCTTAAAGTAACCTCCACAGTGAACGCCCCTTTAACAGTGACCTCCACAGTACCCCGCTCCCTTAACAGTGACCTCACAGTACCCAGCTGACTTAACAGTGACCTCCACAGCAGCTGCCCCTTTAATAGTGACCCCTGTCCCCTTAACAGTGGCCTCCACAGCGCCCTGCCCCTTTAAGGTTAGGGCTACATGACGATATGTGTCGCGTGACATTTTGTTGTACCAATGTTGCGCAACAATTTTTATAATAGGCTATGGTGTCGCACTGCGACATGACAGCAAAAAATCTATCCAAGATGGATGCATGTAGCATTGTAGTTGTGCCTTATGTGTCATGCGACACATGTCGTCGTGTAGCCCTAGCCTTAAGCTGTGAAGAACAATGGCTGGGTTGTTATGGAAACCTGGAGTAAAACTGTATGTATATGGAGACTAAGAGCCTGCGAGCTTCTATTGGCTGATAAGGGACATGTGACCGTATGTATGGCAGTTAGGATTTGAAGAGAAAGACTTGCAGGCTTGTATTGGCCAATGCAGGTCATTTTTTGGGAATATCTCAGGAATGGTATGTCCTAGAGTGCTGAGACCCTCTAGGTCGCGCATAAAGAACAGACAGACAGACGTCGGGACAGACAGAAACTCATTTTTTTTATATATGAGACTAGCAGCAGGACCCGGCTTCGCACGGGTATATTTCATCCATTTCATTTGATGTTTCTGTGTGTCGTTAAAAGATATTGACAGTATCCCCCATAACAGTGACCTCTACAGCATCCCGCCCCACTGTCTGCTGAGCTATCTAATCCTATCCCGTGTGATACGGTCCACTGAGCTGTGTATCTAATCCTATCCTGTGTGATACTGCCTGCTGAGCTGTGTATCTAATCCTGTCATGTCTGATACTGTCTGCTGAGCTGTGTATCTAATCCTATCCTGTGTGATACTGCCTGCTGAGCTGTGTATCTAATCCTGTCATGTCTGATACGGTCCACTGAGCTGTGTATCTAATCCTATCCTGTGTGATACTGCCTGCTGAGCTGTGTATCTAATCCTGTCATGTCTGATACTGTCTGCTGAGCTGTGTATCTAATCCTATCCTGTGTGATACTGCCTGCTGAGCTGTGTATCTAATCCTGTCATGTCTGATACTGTCTGCTGAGCTGTGTATCTAATCCTATCCTGTGTGATACTGTCTTCTGAGCTGTGTATCTAATCCTATCCTGTGTGATACTGTCTGCTGAGCTGTGTATCTAATCCTATCCTGTGTGATACTGCCTGCTGAGCTGTGTATCTAATCCTATCCTGTGTGATACTGTCTGCTGAGCTGTGTATCTAATCCTATCCTGTGTGATACTGTCTGCTGAGCTGTGTATCTAATCCTATCCTGTGTGATACTGCCTGCTGAGCTGTGTATCTAATCCTATCCTGTGTGATACTGCCTGCTGAGCTGTGTATCTAATCCTATCCTGTGTGATACTGCCTGCTGAGCTGTGTATCTAATCCTATCCTATGTGATACTGCCTGCTGAGCTGTGTATCTAATCCTGTCATGTCTGATACTGCCTGCTGAGCTGTGTATCTAATCCTATCCTGTGTGATGCTGTCTGCTGAGCTGTGTATCTAATCCTATCCTGTGTGATACTGTCTGCTGAGCTGTGTATCTAATCCTATCCTGTGTGATACTGCCTGCTGAGCTGTGTATCTAATCCTGTCATGTCTGATACTGTCTGCTGAGCTGTGTGTCTAATCCTATCATGTATAAAACTGTCTGCTGTGTATAGAAGTCTATTGTGTGATACAGTCTGCTGAGCTGTGGATGTCGTCGTGTAGCCCTAGCCTAAAGCTGACTTACAGCAGTGAAGAAAAATGGCTGGGTTGTTATGGAAACCTCTAGTAAAACTGTGTGTTTGTGGAAACTAAGCGCCTGCAAGCTTCTATTGGCTGTTAAGGGACATGTGTTTATGGCATTTGGGATTTGAAGAGAAAGACTTGCAGGCTGGTATTGGCTAATGCAGGTCATATTTTGGGAATATATCAGGAACGGTAAATCATAGAGAGCTGAGACCCGGTCTACAACCTTCCAGGACACCTGATGTAACTGTGTGCCAAATTTGGTGAAGATTGGTCCAGTCGTTTAGTCGTGCATAAAGAACAGACAGACAGATATACACTCACCTAAAGAATTATTAGGAACACCTGTTCTATTTCTCATTAATGCAATTATCTAGTCAACCAATCACCTGGCAGTTGCTTCAATGCATTTAGGGGTGTGGTCCTGGTCAAGACAATCTCCTGAACTCCAAACTGAATGTCAGAATGGGAAAGAAAGGTGATTTAAGCAATTTTGAGCGTGGCATGGTTGTTGGTGCCAGACGGGCCGGTCTGAGTATTACACAATCTGCTCAGTTACTGGGATTTTCACGCACAACCATTTCTAGGGTTTACAAAGAATGGTGTGAAAAGGGAAAAACATCCAGTATGCGGCAGTCCTGTGGGCAAAAATGCCTTGTGGATGCTAGAGGTCAGAGGAGAATGGGCCGACTGATTCAAGCTGATAGAAGAGCAACGTTGACTGAAATAACCACTCGTTACAACCGAGGTATGCAGCAAAGCATTTGTGAAGCCACAACACGCACAACGTTGAGGCGGATGGGCTACAACAGCAGAAGACCCCACCGGGTACCACTCATCTCCACTACAAATAGGAAAAAGAGGCTACAATTTGCACGAGCTCACCAAAATTGGACTGTTGAAGACTGGAAAAATGTTGCCTGGTCTGATGAGTCTCGATTTCTGTTGAGACATTCAAATGGTAGAGTCCGAATTTGGCGTAAACAGAATGAGAACATGTATCCATCATGCCTTGTTACCACTGTGCAGGCTGGTGGTGGTGGTGTAATGCTGTGGGGGATGTTTTCTGGGCACACTTTAGGCCCCTTAGTGCCAATTGGGCATCGTTTAAATGCCACGGGCTACCTGAGCATTGTTTCTGACCATGTCCATCCCTTCATGACCACCATGTACCCATCCTCTGATGGCTACTTCCAGCAGGATAATGCACCATGTCACAAAGCTCCAATCATTTCAAATTGGTTTCTTGAACATGACAATGAGTTCACTGTACTAAAATGGCCCCCACAGTCACCAGATCTCAACCCAATAGAGCATCTTTGGGATGTGGTGGAACGGGAGCTTCGTGCCCTCGATGTGCATCCCTCAAATCTCCATCAACTGCAAGATGCTATCCTATCAATATGGGCCAACATTTCTAAAGAATGCTATCAGCACCTTGTTGAATCAATGCCACGTAGAATTAAGGCAGTTCTGAAGGCAAAAGGGGGTCCAACACCGTATTAGTATGGTGTTCCTAATAATTCATTAGGTGAGTGTATAAGAGATATAAAAAGGGTGTTAAACCTCGAGCCCTGACGTCCATTTGGATGCTGCTTTGACATGTACCACTTACCTAAACATTGCTATAGCACAGGGATTTATTCCTGCCTTAGGCCTCCTGCACACGAACGTGTGCGCCCCGTGGTCGTGCTGCGTTCTGGAAATTGCGGACCGCAATGCACGAACACCGTCACCGTGGGGCAGCCGCAGCGGATCGCGGACCCATTCACTTTAATGGGTCCACGTTCCGGCCGTTCTGCAAAAAGATAGGACATGTCCTATCTTTTTGCGGAACGAAAGTACGGGACGAAACCCCACGAAACACCGTGCTTCCGTCCCGCACCATTCCGCATCTCCGGATGCGGAATGCCCATGGAACAGCACCAGTGTATTGCGTATCTGCAAATGCGGTACGCAATACGGCAATGGGAAGCACACGTTTGTGTGCAGTAGGCCTTAGAGGAAATCTCCGAGTTTTTTCCTGTATCACCTTAAAGGTGGCATGAACTAATGACCGATCCCCTTAGCAAAATGCTCGGTCACTCTCTCAAATTGTTTTGTTAAAATCATGTACCGTATTAACCCCTTAGTAGACCAGCTTGTTTTGGGCCATAACGACCAAGTTTTTTTTTTTTATAGTCACCTTTAAGAGTTCTAACTTTTTTAGTTTTCCGTTGATGTAGCCATATGAGGGCTTACTTTTTGCGGGACAAGTTGTAGTTTTTAATGGTGTCATTTCGGGGTACATATAACTTGCTGATCAGCTTTTATTTTTCCTTTCTGGTTGTGGGATGAGAAAAAACAGCAGCACTGCCACTGAGTTCTTACATTATTAATTTTTCAGCATAAACAACACTAACTTTATTTTGTGGGTCAGTAGGATTACAGCGATACCACATTTTAACAGGTTTTTTTACATACTTTTGCACGATAAAATTAATGCATTCAAATACCCGGACATTTTTACATTTTCCTTCTAGGTTGCTGTATGTGAGCTTTTTGATTGTTTTTTATTCCGTATTTTCGGTGGCGATTCTAATAAAACTATTTCATATTTATTTAGCCATTTAATAGTGTCACGAGGGACTATTCTAAAATACATTGCACAGTTCATGCAGTCATTTGTGTAGTGCTGATGGGAGACCGAGGGAGTCTGCTCCCTCTGTAACATCTTACATGTCGCGGACTCTATTGGGGTTAAACGCCTCTGCTGGTTCATGCAGAACCGTGCAGCACTTAGACTAGACCGCTGTAAAAAGGCCCAACAGAAGGCCCATTAGTGACCTCCGTAAAAAGGCTTATGGGGGGTCAAGACTGGGTTAAACGGCTCCAATGCAGGATGTGTTCAGTTCTCAGTGACACTACCTACCACTGATTGCTAAAGCAGACTCTATGTTAATCAGAGAGCAGAGTTTTCATTAACATCAGGACTCATGTGGGATACATGTATGGGTGGCTGTGTGATCACTGCGGACATCCATAAGCAGTGTACCATCAACCCATAGCCGTCGCATAAGGGTTATACAAACCTATTTGAACCCTCATTCAAGTGATATCCCAACTGCCTATCTCTCTACATCTAGAGAGGAATTAGCCAAGTTTTAATAAGTATTTCTAATAAAGATTTGTTATTGCCGTCCTTTCTAGGCAGTGATATCGTTCTAGGTAGAGAGACGGAAACTCTGTGATAATACCATCAGGACTCGGACCCTAACACTGGCTGGGGCCGTTCAATACATGCAGCAGAAAAAACTGGTAACTGATTCCCTTTAAAGGGGGGGCCTCTATCTATTTCTAGCTGCAGGCAACTAGTAATAAGCATTATTAAATCATTGATGCCGATGCCTGATTTTTGTTTACTTGCAGGTCCGCGATGTGCTGTCTGCATTTTTTGTGGCTCCATTGAAATAAAAGGATCCGCATCTGACCCACAAGAAATGTGGATCGGATGCGGACCAGTTAAATGGTGAAGAGAACAATACACTGATACGAGCTCTGCGTTTTCTTCATACAGCTGATCGGCAGCCCCCACCAATCTGATATTGATGACCGATACTGAGGATAGGTCATTAATATTGAATAAGCGGACAACAAGGGAATCTGCCACCATTTTTTGCTGTTCTAAATGCTAAAATAAAAACTAAAATACTAACACACTGTGCCACTTTAATTACTTTAAATTGGGTATTGAACAGCCCCTTTAAGTAGCAATACAAATTGAATCAGGGATTGGGGAAATGTTATGATTTCACCACAAGATGGCAGTACAGTCTCATATTATGTCCAGTCTTGTGCCTTGAAGCTGTGCTTCGCCTCTTCATTTTGTCTTGTCCTAATAGATATTCTGATCTTTGTATTCTATGGTCTAGATCAGGAATGCACAACTACAACTCCCCGCATGTCCGGACAGCCTACAGCAGGGCATGATGGGAGTTGTAGTTTTACAACAGCTGGAGGGCCGGAGGTTGAGCATCTGATCACACCTTTCTGATGGGCAGAATAGCATGAGACATCCTGCAGCGCTGTACAGATAGTCACCACTTACATCAGTCTCTCTTCCCAATGGGACCGACAGTCTAATGTCACAAACCTGCACACAAATGTTCTCCGTGATCAGATCTTAGCCCAAGGCCAGTGCTAACCCACAGAATTTTGTGTGTCTACATCAACTCCAGACTCATAGCAGTGTGCGTCTCAGTTCCTGCCGCGTGGTCAGGGAAAGGTCCTCCATGGAATATATTTTATGCATCTTATTCCAGCAGTCATTAGAATCGGTCAGTGCCGGGTATCATGGGGCTTCACTGAACCCCCCGTGGTTGGTAGTTCAGGAGATGATTTCATTTTTAGAATTGTGCCCACACGTAGATCTCTATCTTCATTAGGGTTCTATGGTGATGTCCTTACTTTATCTTCGTGGAAGGCTATATTGCAGTGTCCTGAGTTCTGCAGGGGGGCTACAAGTCATTGGTATAGGATTTGGATATATTACAATACAGGTCTGTATGTGGAGGACCTTTCATTAGAGGAGGATTCTCTTTGTCCTGGTGTCATTATCCCTTTGCTTTTAATGATGTTTGTGGCCTTTACCAGTCTAGATTATTCTTGGGCTGCTTTGCATACGTCGGTGTACCCATAGGCTTTACTAACCTGAAGGAGGTCTGAGGTCTTTTTGGCCTCTGTCGGGCTGGTATCTGTCAGTATGCTTTTTCTGCCGTATGGAATAGTGCACTGCCGGGCTATTCCATAAAGGGGCACCCAGTAGAATTTTTTATTTATTTTTTTTATTAACATTTGAGCCTTTGTATGCCTATACAGAGGCATCCTTCTGAGGTATAAATTGGGAAATGATCCTGCCTTATTTAGATGAATGCTTTTTGTTGGCTGGAATTTGTGGTACAATATAATAGAAACCTTTTTTCTATTCTTATTATTGGCCCTTTATTTGCTGTGTTTGCGTATCCCACATGTATAAAAGCCCTCATATAATAGAATGGCACCTATTTCTGGAGTCCAGCATGATGTGAGGACATACATTTCAGTAACGTCCTTGAGGAGGGCCTGGAAGTCTTCTCGTTTCTTTGCCGGAATCCAGGCACAATAACAGTTATTTCACCTTGACTACACTGCTTATATCTGATCCACAAGTGATGTGATTTCTAAATCCATCATGATTCAGTGCTTATTACATATTAATACTGGAAATACCAAGGGGCTTTAATAGGACTTGCTGGATTGGCGATGATGCATGAGTGACAGCAAATAATCTGGCTGAATGAGCTCAGATGATTGTGTTTTTATAGGATGCATGACTGGAATTTATTGTCATTTTGTTCCATAAAATATTCTTACATTTTAATGGGTTTTCATGGGGCTTTTTTAAGCTCAGAGTGACAAAAAAAAAGGTCATACCCACCTCTACTGATACCCACTCTTTTATTATAATGCTCCCTGAGTCCCTCTCGTCAAACAGGAAGTGCCCACTCAGCAAATGGCTGGCTGCAGTAGTTACTTACCTCTGCCAGTGATCGGCTGAGCAGGCATTTCCGAAAGCGGAGACCAGCGGGGACCCAGGGATTACCAGAACAAAGGTGGTAGAGAACTAATACATGCTCCGTGTAATACATTTCATGCATCTCATTCCAGCATCATTTGGTAGAGCCTTAACAAGGCAATCTGCAGTCATTAGAATCACTGTTTTGTAGTATTTCTATACTGCCCTGAGCTTAAAGGTTGGCCAGAAACCCCCCTTTAAATATGTTACAAATGTTTTATTTTATAAATATATTATATCAATAGGGCATATTTACTGATGCTATCTAATATCAAGACAGTGTGAAGTTGGACTAGAGAGGCTTAAACCGTACTGATGGCGGATGATAAAGCTGGGGTAGCTTTAGACTGTCTAGTCTAACTTTGCACCATCTATTTGTTGGCTTAGTACATGCAAAAAATGATCCAAAATTGTGGCATATTTTTGGCACACAATGCTGCATTTTAGGCCTCTTTCACACTTGCGTTGTCCGGATCCGGCGTGTACTCCACTTGCCGGAATTACACACCGGATCCGGAAAAACGCAAGTGTACTGAAAGCATTTGAAGACGGAGCCGTCTTCAAAATGCGTTCAGTGGTACTATGGCACCCAGGACGCTATTAAAGTCCTGGTTGCCATAGTAGTAGTGGGGAGCGGGGGAGCAGTATACTTACAGTCCGTGCGGCTCCCGGGGCGCTCCAGAATGACGTCAGGGCGCCCCATGCGCATGGACTTTAGCGTCCCGGCAGCCATGGTAACCATTCAGAAAAAGCTAAACGTCGGGTCCGGCAATGTGCCGAAACGACGTTTAGCTTAAGGCCGGATCAATGCCTTTCAATGGGCATTAATTCCGGATCCGGCCTTGCGGCAAGTCTTCAGGATTTTTTGGCCGGAGCAAAAAGCGCAGCATGCTGTGGTATTTTCTCCGGCCAAAAAACGTTCCGTTCCGGAACTGAAGACATCCTGATGCATCCTGAACGGATTTCACTCCATTCAGAATGCATTAGGATAAAACTGATCAGGATTCTTCCGGCATAGAGCCCCGACGACGGAACTCTATGCCGGAAGAAAAGAACGCAGGTGTGAAAGAGCCTTAGCCATGCCATTTCATTGAAGCCTTACCCCTTTTTCATTCCTCCTTATTGGACAAGGCTTAAAAAGTGTCTAAACCCCTTAAACGTGGTACAAGGCTTCTAAGCCAGTTTTTTGGCACAGATTGCACAAGATCTGTGCATTTTCAGTAGTAAATTATTTCTATAAGACATGCTTTCCATATTTCACATAAAATATCAGTCCTGATCCCGTGACCTTAAAGGGAATCTGTCAGCAGTTTTATGCTGCTAGGTTCTGCCAATGAGTCCCCACATTCATGAGCTCACTGCTCTTCTAACCCACTTGCCTCCATAGGAATCAGCAGCAGGTGGAAAGCCAGGAGCTCTGTCACCACTGGTGACGGATTCCCTTTAACATGCTAGAACATGGCCGATTTCACAGGCATCCAAATAAAAATATCTTCTGCATTCATAGTCGGATTCACCAGTAGCTAGTATACAATTGGCTGGATTCAGTCTACTCCAAGGAGGCGAGGCAGTCATTTGGGGCTTGATGTGCAGGTTGAGTCACACAGGGTGTGCTCTGTACCTCATATAGTCAGAACAGTTTTCTCTGCTCTCATCATTTCATTTGCTTCATTTCAGAGTTTCTTCTCTCTGAAGATGGTGGACAGCAGATGATCTCCATAAGTGACGCATTCATTAAAGGTAAAGAGTTTTTCTATTATTTGAAGTTTCTTTGTTATATTTTTAACAGATGGAAATGTTTTCAGAATATTTGCAATGCGATATAGGGAGGCCACTGGTACATGCAAATGCCCTAGACCGTGCTGGCATTATATTCCAGTAATTCCACATGTAAACCCCTACCGCTGGAAGTGAACATAGTCTACAACATTTGGAGCCAGTGAGAAAGTTGCAGAATACACGAGAGCGACTACAGAAAGGTATCCGGGCCCTCAGTAATGGAGGTTGGGAGGAAAGTAACTAGATGTGTGAAGCTTCTACAAGTGGAACGAAAGCAATGAGCAGTTAATGATACACTCTCGTCAGAAAGGGATTTTTTTTCACACCATATTTATAGAAACTTTTTAAAAATTTTACAATTAGTTTTTTTTATTATTCCTTTTTCACTTAGGCAATATTTTATTCTTGATAACGAAATACTATCACCTATCTGTAACAGCATAGATATAAAACTCCTATATATATATAGGAAACCTATTGTCAAGTTTACTGCTACCGTGAGGGGGATTTGTTATCTGCAAGGTAATACTCATTACGTTAGCAGGTGTAGAATTGCTTCACATGGTTGTATTGGCACACAGAAAATTTCTAAATTCCACTCTTTTTTCGCTTTTTTTTTTTTTTTTTAAGGGCAGTGGAATCTGCACCAGGAATGTACATATTGCTTTTTTTCTGTAATACTGATTTTTCAATCCACACCTAGAAGAGATACACCGCTGAATGAACTGCAGTGAGGATTTCCCATTGAAAACAATGGGAGAAGGATAGAGAGTGGATTTCATATGGATTTTGATGTGGATAACGCACCAAAATCCACATGGAGCATCAGGTCTGTGGATCCGGATTCAGTCTGGTGAGACAGCGAGGCAGCAGCTTCAACTAGCCCTATTAAGCACATTGGATTATTGTGTGCCTAGCACAACACCCCAAGATGAGTGGTTTTCATACCCTCCCCCCTAGTTTTTTTGTTATCCCATGTGTTGCACTATGTGACTTCTGTGTATTTTTTAGGTTTTCAGACCTTCCATGAATTGTATTGTTTTACACAATAGAAGAACAGGCCTATTTCACGGATACCGGACCCTTTTAGGGTGCCCATATACAACTTTTGTTTTAAATTGTTCCTGTGCATCTTAAAATGAATAGTAAAGAAGCTTTGCAATTTCTATAAAAATGTTTCTTCTACAGCTCCTGTGTAAGCCAAAAAACAAACCTGCCCTGCCAAATCTGATTCTGCGGTCATACTCTTTCATCCATTCACATTTTCTTGCTAGTGAACGTTCAGTTGGTTAGCAAGAAGTAGGCGACAGATGGAAGCGAGCATGACTGCAAGATCACACTACACAGGCTTTGTTATGCTGTTTGTTACTACGGAGAAGCACAGATCTACATAGGACCTGCAGACAAACTGTATGGAATCTTTAGTTGTAGAGCTTGTCCAGGTTCTCTATTGCTGGCCTATGCTCGGGATAGGTCATCAGATGTCTGCTCCCACCATGCTGGGTTAGTGCAGCTTAGCTCCCCTTCACTTGAGTGGGTGCTAACAGGACCACTACACTGTGGACAGAACCATCTTCTTCCAGCTCCATCCACCGTGTTGTTTCCAGCCCCAAAAAGTTCATTGGTGGAAGTGCCGGGTGTCAGGCTCCACAGGTCTGATATTGTTGACTTATCCTGAGGAAAGGTCACAAATATCTAGAACCCAGGCAACCCCTTTAAAAGATTGCTTTATTTTCATTTTAGATGAATTGGGACAGTCCAAATACATTTTACTTGGTGTAGCCTTTAAGTACTACAATGTTATCAATTCAAACCTGGAAAGCCTGCAGACCTGATGTGCTGGTGGCAGTTTCTGCAGGAGTGATTAGGTCCATAATAGGAGGTGACTGGTGAGGACAGAAGCCGTTAGCCACTTCCCTCACTTGGAAGTAAATGTACTTTGTAGTTGTCGCACACGGACATAAATTTCCATATGAGTGATCGTGCAGGCATCTTCCCTGTAATTGGGATCAGAGAAGACTGTGCTCCGTCTGGACCTGTGTACGCCATGATCTGCAGTAATTGCAGTGTATGGTGTGAGGCAGATAGGAAGGGAGGTCTGATGACACGGCTGTCATGCCTTCTGTATACTGGCAGGCAGCCTGATCTTTGGATATTCTATGACCATAATTAAAATAATTGCTTTAGTCATGGTCTATTGTGTCTATGAAACACAATAGTGAAACTACAAAAACGTGACTGTAAAGGTGTTTGGATCTGTCACCTCTCCCGACATGTCTGTGTTAGTAAGTTCTACCATTCCAACTGCACTGTGCCATTCCTCTGTTATTCCTCCTAGAGATTTATGAAGAAGTCGATGACTGGGGTTTACCCTTCTCACTGATTGGACAGTGCCCCCAACGGGTAACACTCAATACCCATACAGATTTTTTTTTAAAGATCCCTTTGTCATGTGATCTGCCAACAGTGCAATGTGTAGGGATACTGGCTAGTCCTGCTGGATGTCAGCTCTAAGAGAATCTGCTGGTTTTCCACTTTATTAACTTCCTTCCAAACCTAGTTACTACTGCTGGATGTCAGATGTGCCCAATGAGAATCCCAAATATCTGCCTAGTTAAACAGTACCAGTATTGATGTTATTTAGTGCCCGTCTAGAAGAGAGGATTTTACTCATTGTGTGCTTTTAATTCTAGAGTCTCTGTTTAATAGACGTGTGGAGGAGAAATCTAAAGACCTTCCTTTTACTCCCTTGGGTTGGCACCACAACACCCTGGATCAGCTGCGAGAAGAAAATGGAGAGAAGCAGGCAATGGAAAGGCTTTTGTAAGAAATATTCCGGTTCACATTTCATTCGAGTGATGTTTAAGAACATTCATCTATTTAAGTTTTGTTTCATATTCTTTCAGGTCAGCCAACCACAGTCACATGATGTCCCTTTTACAGCAGCTGCTCTATAATGAGTCTCTGTCACTTTCTTGGCGTGACGTTATTGTGCCAGTAGTATGTCAGGTGGTGCAGACTGTCCGACCTGATGTCAAAAATGATGATGATATGGACATTCGCCAGTATGTCCACATCAAAAAAGTAAGTGATTTTATGCAGTAGACCTTTAGCTTACTTTGGCTTTTGTTATACTGATTATATATTTATGTATGTTGTAACTATGTCTTTGTTAAAGTACTGAATGGGTTTTATATCTCGCCTAGATTGCTTAGATGGGTGAGATAAAAGGAATCCAGACGGATGTATGATTTTGGCAAAGCACAGTTTGCTGGAACTGTTTTATGCAGACTTTTTTTTTATGGGCTTTTTTTTTTTGCCATGGTAGGTAGGTTTGGTAGAGGGACCTACCATTCCACACCATTCCAGTACAGCTCTTCCCCCTAACTTGAGGTGTTCTCGGGTGTATTCACTTTGATTGTTACTAGGGAATAAATGGAGGCCGCAGACTGTCATTGTTGTGTGTCAGAGCCTTGAAGCTGGTAGAACTGTCTCCTCTGAAAGCCTGATCTCCTTGTGACTTCTACCTAGCTGAGGCAGATACACTGTTTAGTAAGTGCACAGATGGGAAACATGTTTGGTTGTCCTGTATTCTGCTGGATGTTACATAAACTGAAGTCAGGGGATATTGTTGCTGCCAATGTGATAAGGCACTGTGGCTGGCATAGTCAGGGGGCATTGGCTTTTGTACTGTTTCTGTACTGTATGAACTGTATATCACCCATAGGCC
This sequence comes from Bufo bufo, assembly GCF_905171765.1. NCBI lineage: Eukaryota > Metazoa > Chordata > Amphibia > Anura > Bufonidae > Bufo > Bufo bufo. Next base: position 124,004,016 of record NC_053395.1, on the reverse strand, counting down.
ATAGAATAGTATTTTCTATTTTTATGCTTCTAATTGTGGATGCATCTTACAGTCTGTACAGTCCAAAATTTTATATATATTTTTATATATATATATATATATATATATATATATATATATATACTGCTCAAAAAAATAAAGGGAACACAAAAATAACACATCTCCTCCCAGACCTGGACTGCATCTGCCAACTCCTGGACAGTCTGTGGTGCAACGTGACGTTGGTGGATAAAGCGAGACATGATGTCCCAGATGTGCTCAATTGGATTCATGTCCGGGGAACGGGCGGGCCAGTCCATAGCATCAATGCCTTCGTCTTGCAGGAACTGCTGACACACTCCAGCCACATGAGGTCTAGGATTGTCTTGCATTAGGAGGAACCCAGGGCCAACCGCACCAGCATATGATCTCACAAGGGGTCTGAGGATCTCATCTCGGTACCTAATGGCAGTCAGGCTACCTCTGGCGAGCACATGAAGGGCTGTGCGACCCTCCAAAGAAATGCCACCCCACACCATTACTGATCCAATGCCAAACCGGTCATGCTGGAGGATGTTGCAGGCAGCAGAACGTTCTCCACGGCGTCTCCAGACTCTGTCACGTCTGTCACATGTGCTCAGTGTGAACCTGCTTTCATCTGTGAAGAGCACAGGGCGCCAGTGGCGAATTTGCCAATCTTGGTGTTCTCTGGCAAATGCCAAACGTCCTGAACGGTGTTGGGCTGTAAGCACAACCCCCACCTGTGGACGTCGGGCCCTCATATCACCCTCGTGGAGTCTGTTTCTGACCGTTTGAGCCAGGGCTGTGGAGTCGGAGTCGAGGAGTCGGAGTCGGGGGAAATTTTGGGTACCTGGAGTCGGCGTCGGAGTCAGCAAACAATGCACAGACTCCGACTCCTACTAAATTTAGATTGGAATAAAAAAAAAAAGCAAGTTTAAATGTCCCAATTCACAAAAAGTTATAATTAATGACTTCTCTACTGTAAGAATAAAGACCAATGCATGCAGTGCCTCACGTAACCGCAAAACGAACACGTTAAGTGACCGTGAAGAAGCATGCTTTTCATGTGCTTCACTATATGGCACGCAACGCACAATTAGGAGCTGCAATACTTATACTTTCCATAGTGTTGTGTTCTGCTTTTACAGGGAACGCAGCGTCCATGTGTAACCTAGCCTCTCACTGATAAGGGATTAAATAAATATGTTTTTTGCAGGACTAGAGAGTGAGACACTTGTATAAGTGAAGGGAATGGAGGGCCAATAGTTCAAGACTGAAGCTGTAAACCATTGGAAAAACTACTGTCATTTAGCTAAGGCTATAAAAACTTGTAAACTCCGATTGTTAGCTTAAACTTTAAACATGACTATGGGATTAATAAAACTTTGTTTTCATTGTGTTTGTCTTTTGCTTAAACTGTGCAATACAGTAGACTGTTGGCTTCCCAGCCAGTAGTCCTGTGGTAGGTTGCGTTTCTTTCGCTCAAGGAATGTATAAAATACATTTGCATATTAATACAGAGGAGTCGGAAGTACATAAAACTGAGGAGTCTGAGTCGGAACATTTATCTACCGACTCCACAGCCCTGGTTTGAGCAGACACATGCACATTTGTGGCCTGCTGGAGGTCATTTTGCAGGGCTCTGGCAGTGCTCCTCCTGTTCCTCCTTGCACAAAGGCGGAGGTAGCGGTCCTGCTGCTGCGTTGTTGCCCTCCTACGACCTCCTCCACGTCTCCCGATGTACTGGCCTGTCTCCTGGTAGCGCCTCCATGCTCTGGACACTACGCTGACAGACACAGCAAACCTTCTTGCCACAGCTCGCATTGATGTGCCATCCTGGATAAGCTGCACTACCTGAGCCACTTGTGTGGGTTGTAGACTCCGTCTCATGCTACCACTAGAGTAAAAGCACCGCCAGCATTCAAAAGTGACCAAAACATCAGCCAGGAAGCATAGGAACTGAGAAGTGGTCTGTGATCACCACCTGCAGAACCACTCCTTTATTGGGGGTGTCTTGCTAATTGCCTATAATTTCCACCTGTTGTCTATCCCATTTGCACAACAGCATGTGAAATTGATTGTCACTCAGTGGTGCTTCCTAAGTGGACAGTTTGATTTCACAGAAGTGTGATTGACTTGGAGTTACATTGTGTTGTTTAAGTGTTCCCTTTATTTTTTTGAGCAGTGTATATATATATATATAATGTATACAATGTTAATTGGTTCCAGGAAAACCATTGTATGTTGAAACCATTGTAACTTGAGTAATCGGTTCCAAAGCCCCAAAATGTCATCCAAGATCAGAGGAAATGAAGATATAAGAAAAATAAGCAGATACGTAAGACAGATTAAACATGTCCTTACATATAACAGTCAGGAATGACTGCTAACTAGCAATTAATCCAACTATTCTACCAGAGAAGTGACCTTGATTGGTTGGATCTGAGTCTGAGACATTGTATGTTGAGTCTATTTTCAACTTACGATGGGTCAGAAAAGACCATTGTATTTTGAAAATATTGGATCCCAAGGCCATTGTATCTTGAAAGACCACTGTATATAGTTTACATGCATAACTGGATTAAAATGTCTGTTTCTCACGCGTCATTGACGAACACTGTGGGAATAACTGCTGCCACTATGGGGCAGACACTAAGAAGAGAACATTTCAACTCCTCCCACACAAACTATGCCACTCCTGTCCACTCCTACTTACCAGCATACTGCTACAAATGTATGCCAGTCGCTAGAGGGATCACCCTGTCTGTCCCTTGAGGAGCAGAAGCAAAGAGGATGAATATGGGTTGAGTATTTCAGTTGTGGTCTTCACATAGACGAATGAGGGTTCCCTTTTTATTTCCTTAGGGGATCCCTGGGATCCTTGTTGGTTTCTCTTCTCTTTAGGCCTGGGCAGAAAAATACCATAGGGGGCCTCCATATTCCTGCTGGAAACAATATGAACCACATGTTCAGCGGTTGAACCACATGTTCAGCGGTTGAACCACTGTTCCCCTCCCAGCGGGGATCCACCATTGGCATTGGGGCCCTTTCTTTCCTAGTCCAGTTTCCTTTTCTGTTACTGGTTAAGGCCAAGACGTAACAAGCAACATGTTCAGTGACTCCTACTTCTCTCTAGCACAATTTGCCTAGGGACGGGGCCTCTTAGACAATCTCCAGCCACATTGGACAAGCCCCACACTGGCTCGCTATCCTGCCTGGCTTATTCCACAGCTTTTGGGGTTTACCACACTGCAGGTTTGGTGGCCCCTACCACTACATGTCCTCTAGCAGCGCTACATTGCTAGTAGAGAGAGGGGTTTCTTCCCTTCCCATGGCTCATTCTACCAGCCTGGATTTTTAAGGAGGTGGTTTCTTTTTCCTGGTCCTTTAGATCCTCCTCTTGCCTGACTTTATCCCACTTCCAGGCTGAAAAGTGAGTCTTCTACTGACAGGACTAAGCCTTTGTTTTCTTGAACTACCTGCCCCCCACTTGAAGTCTTTGAGCCCTTGTTATATGTGACAGCATAGCTATTGCAAGTACCCGAAAGCCACATTACCCATATTATAGGCAAAGTAATGGTGTTATCTCTAAACTTCATATTTGACCAGCCTAAGCACGTTTTTGCAGTCACTAGTCAGCTTTCCCCTTCACCCTTCCTTACATAGAGACTGTAGTTGCACTAATGCTAGATGCTATGACATGACTATACTGTTATGCGTGCACCAGGCAATCACATTACCCCCTTCAGTATGTGGAGTAATTGTGTTATTGCTAGTCCTGATTCTGACATATGCAGTCATTGCCTCATTGCCTCATACCAGACATGGCAGCGCAGTTATTGCTGAACTTGGTGAGCCACATTATCCCCATCCAGAGGTGGAATAATTGTGCTGATGCAGGTTATCCTGTTTTGCTAGACTGCATTCTTAACTTAATCAGCACTTCAGATGTTTGTACTTAGTGTCGAGTCATCCTTTTATTTTATTTTGCTCTAGGTGCAATACTGCATTGCACGTTGGTCAGTTCTTACTAATGCCCTACTTGCAAGGTTCCAAAAATCCCATCCAACTATTTTTCTGGTAGTAGATATCTATTGGTGATAGTTTGCGTGATAGTTTCCTTGTCTGTTCAGTTGTGACCTATTTACCACTGCTGCTTGTGTAAGTAGATCACAATTGGGTATCTCAGTATATGCAGGAGAAGTATAATGTGTGGGAGGAACTGACACTTTTTCCACCTAGTGTCCACTATACAGTATTTGTGATCTTCTGTGACTACTAATAAACTCATGGAGAGCAGGATTTTACTGGTAGTGGTAAGTAAAAAAAAAATTTGGGGGGGGGGGGGATCTTGAAGCAGTTACAGTAGAACATTGCTGAGTATGTAGTGTTTACATAGATCCCTCAGTACTTTTCAGATAAAACTGTTAGGGGCATGCTTGTCAGGAAGCAGAATTATGAATTTAAAGGCAATAAGTTTGGGCAACCTTGTTAATCGTCATGATTTTCCTGTATAAATCGTTGGTTGTTACGATAAAAAATGTCAGTTAAATATATCATATAGGAGACACACACAGTGATATTTGAGAAGTGAAATGAAGTTTATTGGATTTTCAGAAAGTGTGCTATAATTTGTTTAAACAAAATTAGGCAGGTGCATAAATTTGGGCACTGTTGTCATTTTATTGATTCCAAAACCTTTAGAACTAATTATTGGAACTCAAATTGTCTTGGTAAGCTCAGTGACCTCTGACCTACATACACAGGTGAATCCAATTATGAGAAAGAGTATTTAAGGGGGTCAATTGTAAGTTTCCCTCCTCTTTTAATTTTCTCTGAAGAGTAGCAACATGGGGGTCTCAAAACAACTCTCAAATGACCTGAAGACAAAGATTGTTCACCATCATGGTTTAGGGGAAGGATACAGAAAGCTGTCTCAGAGATTTCAGCTGTCTGTTTCCACAGTCCGGAACATATTGAGGAAATGGAAGACCACAGGCTCAGTTCAAGTTAAGGCTCGAAGTGGCAGACCAAGAAAAATCTCGGATAGACAGAAACGACGAATGGTGAGAACAGTCAGAGTCAACCCACAGACCAGCACTAAAGACCTACAACATCATCTTGCTGCAGATGGAGTCACTGTGCATCGTTCAACCATTCGGCGCACTTTACCCAAGGAGATGCTGTATGCGAGAGTGATGCAGAGGAAGCCTTTTCTCCACCCACAGCACAAAAAGTGCCGCTTGAGGTGGGCTAAAGCACATTTGGACAAGCCAGCTTCATTTTGGAATAAGGTGCTGTGGACTAATGAAACTAAAATTGAGTTATTTGGCAATAACAAGGGGTGTTATACATGGAGGAAAAAGAACACCGCATTCCAAGAAAAACACCTGCTACCTACAGTAAAATATGGTGGTGGTTCCATCATGCTGTGGGGCCAGTGCAGGGACTGGGAATCTTGTCAAAGTTGAGGGACGCATGGATTCCACTCAGTATCAGCAGATTCTGGAGACCAATGTCCAGGAATCAGTGACAAAGCTGAAGCTGCGCCGGGGCTGGATCTTTTAACAAGACAGCGACCCTAAACACTGCTCAAAATCCACTAAGGCATTTATGCAGAGGAACAAGTACAACGTTCTGGAATGGCCATCTCAGTCCCCAGACCTGAATATAATTGAAAATCTGTGGTGTGACTTAAAGAGAGCTGTCCATGCTCGGAAGCCAACAAACCTGAATGAACTAAAGTTGTTTTGTAAAGAGGAATGGTCCAAAATACCTTCAACCAGAATCCAGACTCTCATTGGAACCTACAGGAAGCGTTAAGAGGCTGTAATTTCTGCAAAAGGAGGATCTACTAAATATTGATTTCATTTCTTTTTTGTGGTGCCCAAATTTATGCACCTGCCTAATTTTGTAAGGTTGCCCAAACTTTCGCATCCCACTGTGTATATATGTATATGTATGTATATATGTGTGTATATATATATGTATGTATGTATATATATATATATATATATATATATATATATATATATATATATATATATATATAGTGGGGACTCGCTCTGGTAGACAGGATTAGCGGATGAAGTATAGAGGCAACAACAAGTTCTTTGGATCAAACTGTTCAGTATTTTATTCACACTTTAGGCAAGTGACAAAACAAGCAGTCATATTCAAATAAAAAGTCACCCTGCGGTGTTGGTGGTAATTCACACCATGCGGCAACTCTGCCTCAAAGAGTCCTTGCTGATAGCAGCACCAACCTGTTTTCACGCCAAACAGGTAGCAAGCCTTCATCCAGACACAAGGCTCCCAGATCCCAACACAGAGACCTGGCTTCTGAGCCCAGCTGCCTATTTATTTTTGCCAGGTGCTGCCAAAACCCAGACCATCATTTAAAAACCTGTAAAATATATATATCTCATATTTTTCCCTTTAGAACACGCACCTGATAAGACGCACCCCAGGTTTTAGAGGAGGAAAATCAGACCTCATATTAGATCCTCAGATCAGACCCACATGTCAAGACATCAGATCAAACCCCCATATCAGAAACCCACATCAGACACCAGATCAGACCCCCACATCAGGACATCAGATCAGACCCCATATCAAGAACTCACATCAGACCTCCATGCCAGACCCCCATTAGACTTCCATGCCAGATCCCTGTATCAGACCTCAGATCAGAGATATGGTAAAATAAATAAATTCACTTACTTCTCCTGCTATTCTCCAGGTACATCAGTCTCTGCGGGAGTCGCTCTCCCTTGTCTTCTCTGTCCCGTGCTGCACTGTCACCTGACTGCGTGTATGTATGTATGTATGTATGTATATGTATATGTATATGTGTGTGTGTGTATATATATATATATATATATATATATATATATATATATACACACTCTGCTCACAAAAATAAAGGGAACACTTAAACAACACAATGTAACTCCAAGTCAATCACACTTCTGTGAAATCAATCTGTTCACCTAGGAAGCAACTCTGAGTGACAATCAATTTCACATGCTGTTGTGCAAATGGGATAGACAACAGGTGGAAATTATAGGCAATTAGCAAGACACCCCCAATAAAGGAGTGGTTCTGCAGGTGGTGACCACAGACCACTTCTCAGTTCCTATGCTTCCTGGCTGATGTTTTGGTCACTTTTGAATGCTGGTGGTGCTTTCACTCTAGTGGTAGCATGAGACGGAGTCTACAACCCACAAGTGGCTCAGGTAGTGCAGCTTATCCAGGATGGCACATCAATGCGAGCTGTGGCAAGAAGGTTTGCTGTGTCTGTCAGCGTAGTGTCCAGAGCATGGAGGCGCTACCAGGAGACAGGCCAGTACATCAGGAGACGTGGAGGAGGCCGTAGGAGGGCAACAACCCAGCAGCAGGACCGCTACCTCCGCCTTTGTGCAAGGAGGAACAGGAGGAGCACTGTCAGAGCCCTGCAAAATGACCTCCAGCAGGCCACAAATGTGCATGTGTCTGCTAAAACGGTCAGAAACAGACTCAATGAGGGTGATATGAGGGCCCGACGTCCACAGGTGGGGGTTGTGCTTACAGCCCAAAACCGTGCAGGACGTTTGGCATTTGCCAGAGAACACCAAGATTGGCAAATTCGCCACTGGCGCCCTGTGCTCTTCACAGATGAAAGCAGGTTCACACTGAGCACATGTGACAGATGTGACAGAGTCTGGAGACGCCGTGGAGAACGTTCTGCTGCCTGCAACATCCTCCAGCATGACCGGTTTGGCATTGGGTCAGTAATGGTGTGGGGTGGCATTTCTTTGGAGGGCCGCACAGCCCTCCATGTGCTCGCCAGAGGTAGCCTGACTGCCATTAGGTACCGAGATGAGATCCTCAGACCCCTTGTGAGACTATATGCTGGTGCGGTTGGCCCTGGGTTCCTCCTAATGCAAGACAATGCTAGACCTCATGTGGCTGGAGTGTGTCAGCAGTTCCTGCAAGACGAAGGCATTGATGCTATGGACTGGCCCGCCCGTTCCCCAGACCTGAATCCAATTGAGCACATCTGGGACATCACGTCTCTCTCTATCCACCAACGTCACGTTGCACCACAGACTGTCCAGGAGTTGGCAGATGCTTTAGTCCAGGGCTGGGAGGAGATCCCTCAGGAGACCGTCCGCCACCTCATCAGGAGTATGCACAGGCGTTGTAGGGAGGTCATACAGGCACGTGGAGGCCACACACACTACTGAGCCTCATTTTGACTTGTTTTAAGGACATTACATCAAAGTTGGATCAGCCTGTAGTGTGTTTTTCCACTTTAATTTTGAGTGTGACTCCAAATCCAGACCTCCATGGGTTGAAAAATTTGATTTCCATTTTTAATTTTTGTGTGATTTTGTTGTCAGCACCTTCAACTATGTAAATAACAAAGTATTTCAGAAGAATATTTAATTAACTCAGATCTAGGATGTGTTATTTTTGTGTTCCCTTTATTTTTTTGAGCAGTGTGTATGTATGTATATGTATATATGTATGTGTGTATGTATGTGTATATATATATATATATATATATATATATATATATATATACACACATACACACTTCTATATAAACAAATATAAAACATTGTATCCTATAGCATGCATACTTACAAACATACTGTAACATCACTGTAAAATTCCCTTTCTAACCCCAAATGGTATACACTAGGTACACTTAAATAGAAGAGAACACATCATATTCAGCCTGATGTCCTGTGCTTTCCACATTAGATTTCTAAGGCCCCTTTCGCACAAGTTTTCTGTACAGGTACAATGCGTGATTTGAGCGTATTGCACCCACACCGAATCCTGACCCATTCATTTATATGGGTCTGTGTACATGAGTGTTACATGAAAGTCGCAGCATGTTCTATATTTAGCATTTTTCAAGCAGCCCTGGCCCCATAGAATCGAATGGGGATTCCGTGAAATAAGCATTGCATCCGGATGCAAAGCATTTTTCATTGATGGTTGCTAGGAGATGTTTGTAATTCTTCATTTTTTTTTTTCTTCACGCACTTAAAAATGCATCAAAACGCATCTGCGTGAAAAAACTGAACACAATCGCAGACAAAACTGAATGCACTTGCGTGCAAAACCATCAGTTTTTTCCTGAACAGATAAGATCCGGACACAATCCATATAGTTTATGTGAAAGACTCCTCACACAGCACACTGAACAGGGGTGTGTTGAGGCTCCAGGCCACGCCCCGTCCTGAGCTTCCTGTTTACTGTGTGCACCCATGCACTTGGCCGTTCTGTAGCCGAACATGGAAGATGATTGGGGGAAGGGGAACGTCTCTGTCTATAAGACGTCTCCTAAACTATGGCAGTTTGGGGAGCATCTTGCAGACATAGCTGTGTGTCCTAGGGAGTAAGGAAGTCATTTATCAAACTGGTGTAAAGTAGAACTGGCTTAGTTGCCCATGGCAACCAATTAGATTCCACCTTTCATTTTGGACAGCTCCTTTGGAAAATGAAAGGTAGTAGCTGCTTGGTTGCTACGAGCAACTAAGCCAGTTCTACTTTACACCAGTTTGATAAATGACCCCCTAAATGTTTTTGTGTTATTTATGTATATTCAGGCTTTAGTGTCCCTTTGAGGAAACCCACACAAACATAGAGCAAACATACGTTTGTCCTTAATCCATTTTAAATCTAGGACCCTTAGTGCTGCTGCTGAGAATGCTTACTTATCAGGACTTATAGAAGGCAAAATCTTTTCCCGTATGGCTATTCAATGCTCTTGAGGGCACATACATGCTACCAATGTATTTGACTGTCTAGATTTTACTCTACTTTTGGGCTCTACATACTTATTTTGTGACACGTTTTTATGTTTTCTTTTGTAGATTCCTGGTGGAAAGAAATCTGACTCCATGGTGGTTAATGGCTTTGTCTGCACTAAAAATATTGCCCACAAAAAGGTAATGTAATTTCTGTCCTGCTCTCTGCACATTTGTTATTATGCCACTTGTGCTTACTGTTGTGTGTTTTGTTGCAGATGAATGCCAGCATTAAAAGCCCCAAAATATTGCTATTAAAATGCTCCATTGAATATTTGTACCGAGAAGAGACAAAGTTTACATGCATTGATCCAATCGTCCTTCAGGTTAGTTATAGAAAATCAAATCCAGACACATGAATATGCTTCACCCTGTTTAAGTCTAGGGCTACAACTTTGGTTGCATGACTCCTAGCCATACATGTGACTTTGGTGCAACATTTAGATGAAGTATTTTATTTAATAAATACTAAAATAATGGGTGAGCACACTTCATTTGGACTTATACAATCAAAAATTTTATTAAATCAGACAGTTGTATATACACACGTGTATAACACATTATCATAAAATAGAATAAAACACTATAAAAATACTCTAAAATCAAGTAGAGAATGCAATAATTACTAGCAGCACTTCTAATATATATCAGAGTCCACACAGTTTAGTGGACACTACCTAAGTTGTTGCTGTTGCACGCAATGATCAGCTGGCTATATGGTACCAAAATTCTTGATGGTATAGATTACAGTCCCATAGATATAAGTCCGCATATAAATACAGATGAATATCCGGAATGTGGCTATGTCAGTAATTGAGTCTTTTGGCGTTTCATAGATTAATGCAATTACTGACATAGTCACATTCCGGATATTGCTGCTAGTAATTATTGCATTCTCTACTTGATTTTAGAGTATTTTTATAGTGTTTTATTCTATTTTATGATAATGTGTTATACACGTGTGAATATACAACTGTCTGATTTAATTAAATTTTAGATTGTATAAGTCCAAATGAAGTGTGCTCACCCATTATTTTAGTATTTATTGTTTATACCTGACCAGAGGGTGGGTGTCCCTCCAATTTGGGTTAGCAGCACCTGTTCCTATAATTCGATTGGAGTGAGCCACCGTTTTGAAATTCAAGTATTTTGTTTAGTTGGGTGGTGTGGTTTGTCTTTCTTTCTTTTTTATTTTTTTCTACCGATCTAGTCCACAAATTTCAAAACACTATAAAAGTCCAAGAAAGGTGAAGTTTATTCCAATTTCAAGCCCCAGCCAGAAGGACTGAGGCGTTGTGCTGGATGAATAAACTTCTAATTCTTGAATACACTTAGTAGTGCTGCTTCACATATTTTGTTAGCCCTTCAACAGGATTAAAGGGGTTATCCAACATCATACAACAGCCCCCCATGTGCCGGGCCCCTCAGAGGGAATATACTTACCCCGCTCCTCTCGCCGCTCCTGGTCCCCGCACCGCCGCTGCTGCTTCTCCCTGTACACGGATGAAAACATCCAGTGTCGGGGGGGAGCAGCCAATGGCAGAAGGGGACAAGCGTCTCTAGCATCACCTGCGATGCTAGGGAGGTTATCCCCGCCTGCCCATTGGCTGCTTTACCCCGACACCAGATGTTTTCATCCGTCTACAGGGAGAAGCAGCAGCGGCAGTGTGGGGATCAGGAGCGGAGCTGGGTAAGTATGTTCCCTCTGAGGGGCCCGGCACATGGGGGGCTGTTGTATGATGTTGGATAACCCCTTTAAAATCACTGGCACACAACTGCACCTACACATTACATCTACAGGAGCTTTTCGGATATCCCATTCTAAATCCACATTCATTTCTATGGAGTTGGTCCTCCGTTTGCAGCTAGAACAGCGTCCAATCTTCTAGGAAGGCTTTCTACAAGGTTTTGGAGTATGTCTGTGGGAATTTTTGTACATCCATCCACAGGAGCATTTGTGAGGTCAGATACGGAGGTTGAATTAGAAGGCCTGGCTCACAATCTCCATTCTAATAAATCAGAAAGGTATTTGATGGGATTATGGACAGGGTTCTGTGTGGTCAAGTCAAGTTTTTCCCTTCCAAACTATGCCTTTGTCAACCTAGCTTTGTGCATTGGGGCACAGTCTTGCTGGAACAGAAAAGGTCCATCCTCAAACAGTTTCCACAAAGTTGGAAGCATTCAGTTGTCCCAAATGTCTTGGTATGATGAAGCATTAAGATTTCCCTTCACTGGAACTAAGGGGGCTAGGCTAACCTGTGAAAAAGATACCTATAGCATTATCCCTCCTTCACCAAACTTTAACAGGAGCACATTACCTGCCTGACTGCATTGTGTCAACTGTAATGGCCAAACCCAGATTAATGCCTCTTTCACATGAACAACTTGGCTCTGGATGCGTTCAGTGAAACTCGCACCATTTTGCAAGTAAGTTCAGTCAGTTTTGTCTGCGATTGCGTTTCGTTTTTCAGTTTCCTCCGTACGGGTGCAATCCGCTTTGATACGTTTTTCATGCGTGTGAAAAAAACCCTGAAGGTTTACAAACAACATCTCCTATTAACCATCAGTGAAAAACGCATTGCACCTGGACTGCATCCGGATTACATCCGGATGCAACGCGTTTTTCACTGAAGCCCCAGTCACGTCTATGGGGCCAGGGCTGCGTGAAACAACGCAGAATATAGAACATGCTGCGATTGTCACGCGATGCAGAAATGATGAGTTAAATGTACACAGACCCATTCAAATGAATGGGTCATGGTTCAGTGCGGGTGCTATGCGTTCACTTCATGATTGTGTGAAAGGGGCCTAACCCATCTTACTGCCACATGGAAATGTGTGATTCATCGCTCTCCAGAGTCCAGTGGCAGCGTGCTTTACCCCACTCTATCAGACATTTGGCATTGTGCTTGGTGAAGTAATGCAGCAGCTCAGCATGGAAACCCATTACATGAATATCCTGGCTCACAGTTTTTGTATTGATGCCAAATCCAGAGGTTTGGATCTCAGCAGTCAGCAGAACTTTGGTGACCTTATGCACTATGCCTTTGGCACTCAGCAATCCCACTCTGTAGGTTTACGTGGTGTGCTACTTCATGGCCTAGTTGCTGGGATTCCTAAACTTTTCCACTTACAATAAAACCACTCATAATTGACCATGGAATATCTAGGAGGAAGGCAAGTTCACAAACTGACTTGTGACAACAGCGGCATCTTGTTGCAGCACCATGCTCACATTCACATTCCTTTGGAATGAACCATTCTTTCACAAATGTTTATAAGGCAGACTGCATGGCTTGTGATGGATTTTATACACCTGTGGCAATAGGACTGAATGAAACACCTGAATTCAATGATTACAGAGGACCTGTGCCCTCTCCTGACATGTCTGTTTTGGTAACTTCATGCATCCTCCTTGTAATAACAATTCTAAGACTCTGATATGCCATTACTTTATTATTCCTGATAGAAGTTGTGTATGAATTACTCACAATTTGCAGTGAAGGTCCACATGGGTGGCACAGTTTGGACACTTTTCAATGAGTGCTGCTAGTGTCAGACTTTGCAGGCAAGGTCCAGATTATAATGCCCATATGGGCCTTCATTTCAAACTGCTAGCAGTTCATTCATGAGTTCTAGCTGGAATAATAAAGGAATGGCACATCATCAATCATGTAAGAATAGATGTTCCAGGAGAGCCAGGTACTTCATTCAGTCCCACTCTCACGGGTGTGTACAATCAAGCACCTAGCCATGCCCAATATTTGTGGAAGGAATCCATTTGCCCCATATACTCTCAGTGAAGAAAAAAATAACGCACCAAGGAGGAATGGAATGAAACTTTCCATGTGTGAATGTTATGATATTTGTAAGTGATCACAATATTGGAGTGAAAGGATGTGTTTATTGGGGAACACTGTACAATTGAAAGGAGGTGGTAGTACCCTGCTGGGCAGCCTCTAGCCTGGATAGAAGATAGGATACGGTTGGGCAAGGAAGCATATAGGTTCCATATGGTATCGCCCACAGGTGCTGCAGCTGGGCCTTTAGATCCTGCACACATCCCAGCTGGTCCCAGTGCTTGATTGATGATAAATCTGGTGACCGGGCATGCCAAGGAAGTATTGCACTCTGGCAGAGACATTCCTGGGAGCATTAACCTGCTGAAAGCCCTGCCATGATGTTCTGCACATATCGTTGAGCTGTTGGGGGGACCGACTCCCCAGATCATGACACCAGCACTTGGGGTAGTTTGTTGCTGCACAGGCAGGATTTATGCACTCAGCATGAGATCTCCATACTTGAACTCAACCGTGGGATCCCAAACAGAACCTGGATTTGTCGCTAAAGATAAGGTTCCAGTTGTAAAACTCCATTTTTATCATTCCTGGCACCACTCCAAAATGAAAATGATCGTGGCTGGCTTCCAATAGCTGGACACGTAATGGGCACTATGACACCAAATTTCCTTCTGCTAAACACCGGGAAATGGTCCCGGGTGTGTAATGAAGGTGCCACCTGTGTCTGGAAGGTGGACAGCGAAACTGTGGGAGCTGCTCAATCTTGTCAGCAGATCAAATGATTCTCTCTATTGGTGTGCTGTTTAGGCCAGGGATGGGCAAACTGCGGCTCTCCAGCTGTTGTAAAACTACAAATCCCATCATGCCCTGCTGTAGGCAGACTGGCCTTACTGGGAGTTGTAGTTTTTACAACAGCTGGAGAGCCGCAGTTTGCCCATCCCTGGTCTAGGCTGTTTGGAGCTTGTTCAACGTGTGTGGCCCTTACATAACACCTCCTAACAGCTAGGTCAGAACAGCTGAGATGGCAGGGAGTTTGTTGAAACGTTCTGCTTTTCTCAGTCCTGTGATGCACCCCCTTTCAAAGTCTTTGAGTGTGTTCTAGAGGCATGGCTAGCAGACAACAATCTCTAACCAAGAGGTACACTACCCAAAGTAGTCTCTGAGAGCCTTTTTAGGCAACTTCACATTAGCATTTTTTGCGGATCCGTCATAGATCTGCAAAAACGCTTCCATTACAATAATACAGCCACATGCATCCGTCATGAACGGATCTGGTTGTGTTATGTCTTCTATAGCCATGACGGAACCCTCATGCACACCATTGAAAGTCAATGGGGGACGGATCCGTTTTCTATTGTGCCAGATTGTGTCAGCCTCCAGAGCGGATTCGAGACTAACGAAGGCAAACTGATGCATTCTGAGTGGATCCTTTTCCATTCAGAATGCATTAGGGAAAAACTGATCCATTTTGGACCGCTTGTGAGAGCCCTGAACAGATCTCACAAACGGCAAGCCAAAACGCCAGTGTGAAAGTAGCCTAATAGGGTAGCAGGGGAAGCACTTTTACACCCTCTTGTGGCAACATTTACATATCTGCCTGAGATATAACTGCATGCCTAGTTTTGCAGAAATCCAACATTTCTATCTATCTGGGTGCGTCCTATGTATACCGTATCTCCATATCTCATTCTCTGTTTATGTCTGTCCACATATATTCCTATATGGGGTCATGTATTTAGACTGGCGTCTGATAACCATGCTCTGGTGCTTGATGCCCCTAAGTTATGTAGAGGCGCCGGCCGTGAAACTTGCTTAAAGGGAATCTGTCACCTGGTTTGAGCATATTAAGTTGTTACTACTGCCATGTTCAATAAAATACCTTATTTCTTGCTGTAGTCTTAATTTTTTGTTTCATGATTTCATTAGCGATAAAATCCACTTTTTATGTTGTGCAAATGAGTGTCCAAGGTGCCCAGAGGGGCGTTATTACCCTTCTCTGGAGCCCAGTAACTCCCCCGTACAGTACCCAGCCTGCCTTCCTTTAGAGCCCAAGCACGCCTCTTCCAGCATAAGTAACTGCCCACAGCCGAATTCATTGCCGCCGCCCCCCTCCGCTATGTGAAATCTCCTGCAGGCTCAGTACCGCGGACTGCCTGCGCGATGTAGAAGCTCCTGAGGGCAATGAGGGATAATAACGCCCCTCTGGGCACCTTGGACACTCATTTGCATAACATAAAAAGTGGATTTTATCGCTAATGAAGCAAAGAATGAAGACTACAGCAAGAAATAAGGTATTTTATTGTACATGGCAGTAGTAACACCTTAATATGCTCAAACCAGGTGCCAGATTCCCTTTAAATCGACGTCCGTTAAGTCATTTTCTACACCAGAAACAGGCACAGAAAATAATGAATGAGATCAGCCAGCCACCCATGTCATCACAGACCCTTTTTCCGCCACCTCAGAAATGTGGCGTGAGTGGAGAAAAGTCGCAGATTCGGCCGCAAATCTCCTTTGCGACCGATTCTGCGACAAAAGTACACCAAAAAGTAGCATGCTTCTCATCATAAATGACCCCCATAGTGTTTCCGAAGTTCTTGTTTTTAAGCTGCTATTATTTTTCTCTATCAGGAAAGGGAATTTCTGAAGAACTATGTTCAGAGGATAGTTGATGTTCGACCAACGCTGGTTCTTGTGGAAAAGACTGTGTCCAGGATAGCACAAGATATGCTGTTAGAACATGGAATAACCTTGGTTATCAATGTCAAACCGGTATGTAATATCTTCTGTAACTGTAATAGTGAAGCATTTGGTTACATGCTGAGGCTTTATTCTGGAGCTAAAAATGGAGACCTGCGTATGAAATCAGCATTCCTGCTGTCTTCAATATGAAGTGATACATTAATTGGGTCCTACAACACATGTTCTCTTTTAAAAAGGTTTCCTGGGTGGATCCAAATAATTGACTTTAGTATGTCTCAGTTCACTCACTTTTAGGATTTTATTTTTCTTCTGAATTGGGGGTAATTTCCATAGCTAAAATGTAAAGCCTCCCCATAGCTTTAATATGGAGAGTGCATGTATGATACGAGTCGCAGCTTGTCCCTGGGCTTCTTGTCATATTGCATGCTGTGACTTAAATATGTGCAATCTGTGCATGAAATTGTTGATTCTCTAAAGTCATATATTAGATTCTGTATTTGCTGTGATCTTGCTCAAAACGCAGAGAGAAAGATAAAATATGTGAGATGCCCACGGTGGTCTGCCGGATGTTTGCCATGTTGCTGAGACTAACTGTCTTACCGAGCTGTTGCTGAGACCACAGGGGTTCATTTACTTCTCATGGGGGCATTTTATGGTTTCCTATTGCAGATGGAGCAGTGTGGGAAGGTCCTATTTGAGCCATGTCTTACACTG
The DNA here is from genome assembly GCF_905171765.1 of Bufo bufo. Taxonomy (NCBI): domain Eukaryota; kingdom Metazoa; phylum Chordata; class Amphibia; order Anura; family Bufonidae; genus Bufo; species Bufo bufo. The sequence continues at coordinate 123,986,993 of NC_053395.1, read as the reverse complement.
GTCATATACATTAGGTGTCAATGGAACCCACCGATTTTGGCGGGTGCTCCGGGTTTGCAGGGGGAGCTCGATTGCCTTTGTCACCCTTTTGCCTATAGAGGCTATTGAATGTGGTCACTTTTACACATGAAGTAACATTTGTTTCCATATACGATGTTATATTTCACAAAAACAGGAACTTTCCATCGAGTGTAACTCTCTTGCACATAAGCGTTTTTTTTCTGTTTTATATTCCATTTTTTGGATCCACAAAAAAAACTGAAGGTACTCCGTATGCCTCCCGTTTCCGTATTTCCGTTCCGTTCAAACATAGAACATGTCCTATTATTGCCAGCAAATCATGTTCCGTGGCTCCATTCAAGTCAATGGGTCTGCAAAAAAAAAAAACGGAATGCATACAAGATGCATCCGTATGTCTTCCGCAAAGCGCGGACAAGAATAGGACATGTTATATTTTTTTAGCGGGGCCACGGAACGGAGCAACGGATGCGGACAGCACACGGAGTGCTGTCCGCATCTTTTGCGGCCCCATTGAAGTGAGGCGGCTCGGATGCGGACCAAAACAACGGCCGTGTGCATGAGGCCTAAGTCTGCTTATCAGTGGTTTTCCCTTGCGTCCAGAGACATTTGATATTTTCAATAAAATCTAAGTGTAGGAGGGATGTCTAGTACAACATTACTATTATTCCTTTCTTTTCTCTAGCAAGTTTTAGATCAAGTGAGTAGGATGACTCAAGGAGACCTGGTAATGTCTATGGACCAACTCTTAACAAAACCTCGTCTCGGGACGTGTAACAAGTTTTATATACAAGTATTTCCGCTGCCTAACGGTAGGTCCATGTCCTGGGATTACATGCTACAAAATCATATATTGGTATGTGATTAAAATAATTTAATGCTAATTATATAGTATAGCTGTAAACTATTATACTATTATAGTATAGCTGTTCATTTAAAATTGCATACTTCCCTAACCTTTTTGGCTTCACACAAGCAGATAATGAATAGAACTTTATCACAAAAATGACAAAGCAAATAGATATAAAAAATAAGTATATAAGTAATTCTGTTACCTCCGGCAGTACCAACCTACGTGTTTAGTTCAAAATGTAAAATCCACTATAAGATAAGCTATAGTAACACATATGGGCAAGGTTTAGGTAGACGTTTTTTATTATTTCCTCCGCAAATTCAGTAGATCCAGCAACCCAAAGGAATTCTAGAAATTGTCGTTTCAGCTAGAGAGACTCCGAGAGCACTATCTTTAAACAGGGTCTGCATTCTGCTGACCACGCATGTAGGGGAGCTGGAGGGAATTAGATCTGCTTCTCATTCATTTGCAGACTGAAGAACATGATTTTTAAAGGGTTTTGTGTTCATTTCAGAATTAAAGGGGTTGTCTCACTTCAGCAAATGGCATTTATTATGTAGAAGTTAATACAAGCCACTTTCTAATGTAATGTTATTATCCATATTGCGTCTTTTGCTGGCTGGATTCATTTTTCTATCACTTTATACACTGCTTGTTTCCATGGTTATGACCACCCTGCAATCCAGCAGCAGTGGCCATGCTTGGACGGATAAAGCACTAGCCCAAGTCCTTTCCCACAGTCCCGGCCACTAGACAGACCGGCGTTTTTTGGTAGCACGACCACCACTAATGGAGTGCAGAGTGGTCATAACCATGGATACAAGCAGTGCATAATGTGATGGAAAAATTAATCCAGCCAGCAAAGGAAGCAATATGGGTAAGAACAATACATTATTAAGTGGCTTGTATTAACTTTCTCTACATGATGAATGCTATTTGTGGAAGTGAGACAACCCTTTTAAGCAAACCATATACAGTCAGGTCCATAAATATTGGGACATCGACACAATTCTAACAGTTTTGGCTCTATACACCACCACAATGGATTTGAAATGAAACGAACAAGATGTGCTTTAACTGCAGACTGTCAGCTTTAATTTGAGGGTATTTACATCCACATCAGGTGAACGGTGTAGGAATTACAACAGTTTGCATATGTGCCTACCACTTGTTAAGGGACCAAAAGTATTGGGACAATTGGCTTCTCAGCTGTTCCATGGCCAGGTGTGTGTTATTCCCTCATTATCCCAATTACAATGAGCAGATAAAAGGTCCAAACTCCATTTCAAGTGTGCTATTCGCATTTGGAATCTGTTGCTGTCAACTTTGAAGATGAGATCCAAAGAGCTGTCACTATCAGTGAAGCAAGCCATCATTAGGCTGAAAAATCTAAATAAAAAAAAATGAGAGAGATAGCAAAAACATTAGGTGTGGCCAAAACAACTGTTTGGAACATTCTTAAAAAGAAGGAACGCATCGGTCAGCTCGGCACTACCAAAAGACCCGGAAGACCACGGAAAACAACTGTGGCGGATGACCGAAGAATTCTTTTCCTGATGAAGAAAACACCCTTCACAACTGTTGGCCAGATCAAGAACATTCTCCAGGAGGTAGGTGTATGTGTGTCAAAGTCAACAATCAAGAGAAGACTTCACCAGAGTGAATACAGAGGGTTCACCACAAGATGTAAACCATTGGTGAGCCTCAAAAACAGGAAGGCCGGATTACAGTTTGCCAAACGACATCTAAAAAAGCATTCACAGTTCTGGAACAACATCCTATGCAGTGATGGCCAATTCGCATTGTTCGCCCGCGAACACATGCGGGCTGCCATCTTTTCTCACAAGTCCGGCGAGGCGCAGGTAAGCCCTTATCTGTGCGCGAGCCGGTCTGAAATAAAATGCGGTCACCGGGAGCAGGCAGTACCGAGAACAGCCACCGGGGCCCTTCATTGGGCTGTTCTCGGAACTGCCTGCTCCCGGTGACCGCATTTGATTTCAGACCGGCTTGCCGGACTTTGTGAGAAAAGATGGCAGCCCGCATGTGTTCGCGGGCGAACAATGCGAACTGGCCATCACTGATCCTATGGACAGATGAGACCAAGATCAACTTGTACCAGAGTGATGGGAAGAGAAGAGTATGGAGAAGGAAAGGAACTGCTCATGATCCTAATAGGGTTGTTGCGGGTAATGAAATTTCGATACCCAATCAATACTTTCCATTTCTTTTGATACTGGGCTGCGCTGATGCGCAGTCTAGTATCACAGAACATGAGCGTGCTGCTGTCGGCGCGCTCATGTTCTCTCAGCAGCACAGGGGAGAAGTGAGCAGTGTCTCCGTCCCCCCTGTGCTGCTGCTGCTGCCACCAATGAGGGGAGAGGGGCGGAGGAGGGGTGGGCGCACTGCTCCACCAATAATAGCAGGACTTTTCCTGCGTCCAGAATTTAAGTATCAGGCTACACAGAGAGGCGCCCAGAGATGTCCCAGCACTTACTATTATTCCTGGGCGCCGCTCCATCCGCCCGCTGTGCCCCATTACCGTCTCCTGCTCCATATGCTAATTACTATGAGAGCAATGGGGAGGAGACATCAGCTTCTCTTCTGGGCGTTACTTCTCCCTGCGCTGCGATTGGACAGCGCTACAGCCAGGGAGAAGGAACCCCCACTAAAGAAGCTGATGTCTCCTCCCCATTGCTCTGATAGTAATTAGCATATGGAGCAGGAGGCAGTAATGGGGCACAGTGGGCGAACGGAGCAGCGCCCAGGAATAATAGTAAGTGCTAGGACATCTCTGGGCGCCGCTCTGTTTAGCCTGATACTTAAATTCTGGACCCATATAAGGTGGTCTTTAACACATAATACAGGAGGCAGGTGCCGGCAGCAGAATCGCATAGCCGGCACCCTGCCTCTGACAGGGAGCTGCGACCAGCGGCAGTTAACCCCTCCTGTGCGGCACCTGAGGGGTTAACTGCCGCTGATCTGCTGCCAGTATCTGCCTCCTGTATTAAGGGTTAATTATCATTGGTGGCGCAGTGCGCCCTCCCCACCCCATTAAAATCATTGGTGGCACAGTGCTCCTGCCCCCTCAACCCCCCAGTATTAAAATCATTGGTGGCAGTGGCAACAGGGTCCCCTCCCCTTCTCATTGGTGGCAGTGGCAGCATCTGATCGGAGCCCCAGCAGTGTGATCCTGGGGCTCCGATCAGTTACCATGGCAGCCAGGAAGCTACTGAAGCCCTGGCTGCCATAGTCTGCTCCCTTGCTGCTGTGTGCACAAAGCACAGAGCAGCAGGGAGAGTGTGAAGTTCTATTCACCCTGATAGAGCTCTATTAGGGTGAATAGGACAAGGGATGAAAAGATCCCAGGTTCTAGCCCCTAAGGGAGGAAATAGTTATTAAATAAAAAGTGTAAAAAAAAAATGTGAAAAAAAAGTGCCGGCGATGTGCGGTCCACAAAATGCGGAACGCACATCGCTCATGTTCGTGTTTTGTGGATCTGCAAAACACACACGGACGTGTGAATGGACCCATAATCACCCCCTTTCCCAATTTCACATATAAAATATATAAACAATAAATAAAAAAGATCGCCACATCAGAAAAGTCCAAACTATGAAAATATTAAATAAATCTATGCGGTGAACACCAGAACAGAAAAAATAAATAAATAAAAACTGCGCGATTCGCCATTTTTTAAAATGCTGAATGCACGTGGCTTTTTTGGTTTTTTTTTGCGTGGTATCTAGTATCGCAATACTTTTTTATGGTATTGAAATCGAATAAAAAATTTGGTATCACAACAACTCTAGATCCTAAGCATACCTCCTCATCAGTGAAGCATGGTGGTGGTAGTGTTATGGCGTGGGCATGTATGGCTGCCAATGGAACTGGTTCTCTTGTATTTATTGATGATGTGACTGCTGACCAAAGCAGCAGGATGAATTCTGAAGTGTTTCAGGCAATATTATCTGCTCATATTCAGCCAAATGCTTCAGAACTCATTGGATGGCCCTTCACAGTGCAGATGGACAATGACCCAAAGCATACTGCAAAAGCAACCAAAGGGAAAGAAGTGGAATGTTATGCAATGGCCAAGTCAATCACCTGACCTGAATCTGATTGATTGAGCATGAATTTCACTTGCTGAAGACAAAACTGAAGGGAAAATGCCCCAAGAACAAGCAGGAACTGAAGACAGTTGCAGTAGAGGTCTGGCAGAGCATCACCAGGGATGAAACCCAGCGTCTGGTGATGTCTATGCGTTCCAGACTTCAGGCTGTAATTGACTGCAAAGGATTTGCAACCAGTGATGGCCAGTTCGCAGTGTTTGCTGACGAACACATGCGATCTGCCATCTTTATTCCCAAGCCCGGCGATGCAGAGGTAAGTCCTTACCTGTGCCTGCGCCGCGAGCCGCTCTGAAACACATGCGGTCACCGGGAGAAGGCAGTTCCGAGAACAGCCCGCTCCCAGAGACCGCTTGTGTTTCAGAGCGGCTCGCGGCGCAGGCACAGGTAAGGACTTACCTCTGCATCGCCGGGGCTTGGCAATAAAGATGGCAGATCGCATGTGTTCGTCGGCCATCACTACTGGCCATCACTACTTTATTATTATTATTATTATTTATTATTATTAAAGCGCCATTCATTCCATAGCGCTGTACATATGAGAAGAGGTATACATTCATAATACAGACAATTGCACTAATCATAAACAAGACAAGTTACAAACTGGTACAGAAGGAGAGACCTTGCAACCAAGTATTAAAAAGTAAAAGTTTGATTTATGATTATTATTCTGTCCCATTACTTTTGGTCCCTTAACAAGTGGGAGGCACATATGCAAACTGTTGTAATTCCTACACCGTTCACCTGATTTGGATGTAAATACCCTCAAATTAAAGCTGACAGTCTGCAGTTAAAGCACATCTTGTTTCATTTCAAATCCATTGTGGTGGTGTATAGAGCCAAAAATGTTAGAATTGTGTCAATGTCCCAATATTTATGGACCTGACTGTAACCTTTTTCAGATGAAACTTGGGATATTTTGTATAGTCGGACAGTTTTTACTGAAGGTACCAACTATCCATGAACCATGAATTTGCATTGGAACTCACCAGCCTGCCTTTAACATCTACAAAGCCAACTGGTGAAGGATCTGCAAAGACAGACTACCAAGCATGCTACTTACACTACTAATCATCGAGTGCAGCTCTGTTTCAGCCATCCTAATAATTTCTGCAGGTATTGCTGCATAGCTCTAGTCACTTAAATGTGGTGCGGCTGAACTACCAAGGACAACCCACACAAGGGTTGCACTGTTTTGGGAGAAATGCAGATGTTTTGTTTCAGTCTCATACAACCCACTTAAGTGCACATTTCCCATACATCAGCTATCTACTTGTTTGCCTACTGTAGTTTAGCATAATCTCTTTTTAATTGGTAGGGTAAAGAGAGAAGTGCCACACTGAGTGGCTGGTTGGATTATACATAATATCTATAGTAACATGTATCTGTAAGGCAATTGCTTATAAATTGGTTGCCTTTATAGATTGTAGAAAAATATATTAATATATCATCTACTAATTATCAGATTCCAGGGGTATGAAAAGTTCAGTGACCGTTCCATATGCTAATCCATTTTTGTGTTGTCTTTGATAAACACAGATGAATCTAAAACGCTGATGTTCTTTGAAGGATGTCCTCAGCACCTGGGGTGCACCATAAAGCTAAGTGGAGGATCAGAGTATGAGCTGGCACGAGTGAAAGACATAATAATCTTTATGGTCTATGCAGCATACCATTCCCAGTTGGAAATTTCATTTCTTATGGATGAGTTTGCTATGCCACCTACACTGCCTAAAAGTAGCTCTTTTCGATCCCTTATTGAAGGACATGAAGGAGATGGTAGCCAAAAAGATCTTTTTAATGGGGAGGAATGCAGCATTATTAATTGGGAATGTGACCGCTCTTTAGATCGTTTGCATGTCATTTCGGAGTCCCAGTCTTCTGAGAATATAGAGTTCACAGAACAAAGTTCTTACTTTGAGGAGATAGGAGAGTTGGACAGTAAAAGTTCAGAAACATCGTCTTCAGCTCATCAGGACCTTCCCATATTGTTATCCAATTCATCCCTTTTGTCTTCAGTCTCAATTGAACCTGAGCTTTTTACTCAGATGTGTCTAATTCCTGGTATTTCCAATGATGATGATGTGTCACAGAAATTTGAAGAGGAAGAAGAACCCAAAAATGAACTTCGACTCTTCCGTGATCCACTGCAAGATGATACTGGGTTGTATATAACTGAAGAAGTTGCCTCCACCGATGATAGGCTAAAAGTACACTCCATAGCTTTCAAACAGGAACTTAAAGATGTAATTTTGAGTATTTCTCCGATTATTTCTTTTAAGGATCCTTTTCTATTAACAGAAAAGGGTATGAGGTGCCCCACAAGGGACTATTTTCCAGAGCAAGTGTACGTGTCACCATTACTTAACAAGGAAATGAAAGAGATGGAGAGCCGGAGGAAAAAACAACTTTTGCGTGAACTTTCTAATTTACAGGGAATCAATGGAAGTGATCAGGGTAAGATCATTGAGGTTCTTCCATCTCATGAGCTGCTGAGCACCAAAATTGCAGAGCACTTAGGAGACAGCCAGAATCTGGCTAGAATTCTAGCAGACTATCGGGCTAGAGGCGGCAGAATACGACAGAAGGATGTTGATCCATTTGTTCAAACCAAGGAGACACCAAATGGCCTCCTAAATAAACATGAAACTAAGTATGACTCAGAGGAAGACAAGGGAATAAACCAAAATGAGATGTCTTGGAACTCCAAGGTAGGTTTTTTGCAGCAGCTTTATCACATTATCCTATATTTGATTTCTAGTTAAAGACTGCTTTCAGACTCCCTCATACACATACATATTTGGTTTGGCGGTGTGTATGTTTTGTCTATGGTGAAAGAGGAGAAAACACTGCCAGACACTTTTGATAGTGGCTTACTGTGTCTCTGGGAGAACATGAGGATCAGGCGAAAATATTCACTTGCAGTGCTCTCCTCCCATGACGAGCAGGTGATTGTCTGCTCCATCGGGCCATATAAAGGGGGCCTTAAGTGTCTCATCAGAGAGGGCGTAGCGCGGCCCATCGAGTGAGGGCGTAGCGCGGCCCATCGAGAGAGGGCGTAGCGCGCTGCATCCATATCCAATATATCGCATTGCATCCATGGACTGTTTGGCATGGTGGGCCCAGAGAGAGTATGTGAGCACTAGAGCAATATATAAGTTCTTATCGATAACCGTGGACAAATTTTGCAGGAATGTTAAAAAAAACACGGCAGCTGTCCATACATGTATGTAAAGAAGGCAAAGCAAAGTGATCCCTTTAATCCTGATATTTCATTATTTGTTCCCAGATTGACTGTCTCAGCGTGTTGAACCACCAGCGGCTTTGTGTCCTGTTCAGCAGCTCTAGTGCACTCTCCATCAATGCCCCTAGTGCCTGTGTTAGTCCTTGGTAAGGATTGTGCTGTTGGTATACATGTGAATATTTGTTATTGCATAACTTCTCATTATGCTATCTACACTGCCACAGAAATGTCTGCACGATCGCTCATTTAAAGTAGTTCACGGAATAGCTATAGAACAGAAGGTCTTGTGATGCCGTTTTACCAGTGAGCTTGCATATTTGGCAAAACCATCACTCCCTGACTAGTGTTTTTTTTGTTTTGTTTTTGTTAAATGAGAAAATAACTTAATGGTTCCAACCAATTTAGGTTGGTATTGCACCCAAATATATAATCCATTATAAACCAATGATCCATTCAGTAATGACCTCTATGGATTAAAGGGGCTCTATCAGCAGTTTTGTTAAACTGCTGACAGCACTGGGTAGAGCCTGGGGAGAGCAGGACAAACATCCCTGCAGCTGCAGAAGAACTTAAATCCAGCTTTATTTAAGTAAACGTCCACAGGCACATAGCATAACCACTTATGCTGTTTACATATTATGTGACATCTTTCGCTTTTCTGTGTTTCTCTGTTTTTTGTGGTTCTGTGTTTCTCTGGGAGGATTTGATTAACCCCTTCCACTTAAAACGTGGTTATATATTGCTATCCTGATACCATTTACCATACTATGACTTGGAGTCCACAGAAAAGAGAGGGTTCAAAATACCTGATCGATTGTGCTGCGTACCTGTGGATGCACACGACAATGTTTTTAACATTAACCGGACCCTATATTCCATCCTGATGCCTGTGAGCCCAATTTAGGTGTTGTGAGCTGGCATTCTTTCCAATACATTTTGTGGATTTTTATTTTTTTTACCAGGAGTAGTGTGAATATGAACTTTTATTCTGCCATATTATGTTGCATCAGGTGCCCTGGTGTGAAGCGCTCTCTGCCTTAGGGTACTTTCACACTAGCGCTTTTCTTTTCCGGCATAGAGTTCCGTCACAAGGGCTCTATACCGGAAAAGAACTGATCAGGTATGTCCCCATGCATTCTGAATGGAGAGCAATCCGTTCAGGATGTCTTCAGTTCAGTCGTTTTGACTGATCAGGACAGAGATAAAACCACAGAATGCTACGGTTTTATCTTCGGCAAAAAAAACTGAAGACTTGCCTGAATGCCGGAACCGACATTTTTCCCCATAGGAATGTATTAGTGACGGATCCGGCATTCAAAATACCGAAATGCCGGGTCCGGCCTGCGCATGCGCAGATCGGTAAAAATGTGAAAAAAAATACAAGACGGATCCGTCTGTCCGCATGACAAGCGGAGCGACGGATCCGCTCTTGCAATGCATTTGTGAGACTGATCCGTATCCGGATCCATCTCACAAATGCTTTCAGTCACATCCAAATCAGCGGATTCTGCGAAACTGCCCACCGGATCACACTGCCGGAAGTGTGAAAGTAGCCTAAATCTGCACTACAGCCCCCCTTCCCTGCAGATTGACAGCTGGAGCACCCAACCATAAGGAGACCAGTACAGAGAAGAGGGGCTGTGCAGCAACTCAATGCTGAGACCAGAGTGCACTTTACAGTGGAGCGCCACCTTCTGGGTACTGGCAGGAGCAGAATCTGGCACAATAAAAGCTAATATTCACACTAATCCTGATAATAAAAGCTTCACAAAAGATATGTTTGTGCTCTCTCCCCAACCCCTACTTAGTTATGTCAGTAGTTTAGCATGGTCAAAACTTCTCACAGACTCCTTTTAAGACCAGTTGATTTTATTGTAAAGAATTTATCAGGCCGATATTTTACGTTAATCACTGTGACTCGTAAGAAGGGGAATGAGAATGCAACCAGAGGGTATATTACAAGGGGAATTGAGGGTAATCTTGCAAACTTTGGGGATTGATGGAATCATGATGTAACTGATCTCTCACGCTCAAAGTTGTAATGCCTGTCACTTCAGGTCATTGACATTGAGGGAAATTACAAAAACGAGTGCAGCAGAACCCCCTCAAGTGACCGCTCTCTTTCTCTGGCTCTTTGTGACCTAAATGCGGCTGCTTCTCTTTCGATCTGCAGTCAGTCCACCTTAGGCCGCATTCACATCACCGGCTGCCTGATCCAGCACAAACGCCAGCAGTCGAGCAGACGAAAAACACTACATACAAGGTTTTTTTTCCAGCCGAAACCCGCCATTTATGCTGGAAAGAGGCCTGATCCCATTAAAGTCAATAGCCAAATCCAGTGACCTCCGGCAAGCTGTCCTGGAACAGCCTGCCAGAAACGTTCACTGGAGATTTGAATGTGGCCTTCTAGATCCTCATGTCACATCTGCACTACTTATTTTCATTATTATAGAAATAATGAAAGTACCACAGACAGTGCCAGCAATTTTGCCCAACTTTTTATTTAAAGGAGTTTACCGAGATTGTAGAGCTGATCACCTATCCTCAGGATAGGTCACCAGTATCTGATTGGTAGGGGTCCGACACCCAGGACCCCTGCTGAACACCCGTTTGAGAAGGCAGCGTCTCTTGCTATAGCGCAGCGTCCTTCTCACAGCTTTTCTTAGGCCAGTGACAATACGTACATTGGTCACGTGGCCTAGGCGCAGCTCAGCCCCATTGAGCTGCGATACCAAGCACAGTCACTATACAATGTGCTACGCTGGGAGAGGTCAGCGGTGCTCACAGGAACGCTGGTGCCTTCTCACACAGCTGATCAGCAGGGGTCCCGGATGTCGGACCCTCACCAATCCCATACTGATGACCTAGCCAGAGAATAGGTTATCAGTTCTAACATCTTGGCAAACCCTTTTAAGGAATTAGCAAAACAGGCTTCTAATGCAAATGTGAACGAAGCCCAAGACTAATATTTTTCTATGCCAGCCAAAGTGAAGAGAAAAATAGATGCTCTCCTATTAATACATCTGGCACATCTTTACTTTTAAAACATACTTTTGTGACTTTTGCCATTTTTGCTGCCACACAGTAAGAGGGTTGTCCCAAATTAAGAACTTCTCACCTTTCCACAGGATAGGTGACACATATCTGTTGTTGTGGGTCTGACTTCTGGGACCTCCACCAATCACAAGGATGGTGTTCCTGTAGTAAATAGATCAATCATTTTGCATTCACGCTCTATTTAACTCTATGGGACGGCCGAAGAAAATCTAAATAAAGGGCTCAGCTGTCTTCATCAGTTCCATTGAGATGAATAGTGCGGCAGGGCACATGCGCAGTCATTGCTTCATTCATTCCTGGGACCTAGGGACCTTGCTCTCATGTTCATGGGGGTTCCACTAGATGGACCCCACTCCTGTGGATAGGTGATAAGGTCTTATGGTGGGACAACTTCTTTTCAGTATGTCGTTGCAGTCCATTTTTTTTATATTTTTTATCACTTTCCAAATTTGACTAGTGACAAGAAAAACCTGAAATTTTTGTACAAATTTGTCACATAATGTTTGGGGCAGTTTGCCATGGAAATATATTGTCACTGCCTGAAAGAAACGTTAAAGGGGTTTTCAAGGTTCTTGATATTGATGACCTACCCTGAGGATAGTTCAATAATATCCGATCATTGAGGGGCTGACATCCTGCATCCCCACTGATCAGCTGTTCCCTGCATTCTCCGCCACTGGAATCCGCACTTTGAATGGAACAAGAGGCACAGCTCCGTTCAAAGTGTAGTGGCCGTCCTGGGTTACTGCAGCTAAGTGATCATTGAAGTGAATCAGAGCTAAACTGCAGTAACACAACACGGCCACTACACAGTGAACGGAGCTGTGCTTCCTGGTCCATTCAAAGTTAGGTTAGGTCTTGGGCATGATATGTGAACTGATGAGACACCAACACGGTGACGCATCGGCTGTAAATCAGGTTTTTCAGGTTCGAGCATACACTGACGCAAAGGCATTTAGCATTCTAACTGTCCAGAGCCTAACCTTGTGGGGTAACACATTACAGGGTGTTATATATCTGATAGTTTCCTCTGTATCTTTCGGGGGGATATCTAAATGAAGGAGAACTCTAGTTATCCATAAAGAAGCTCCCCTGTCCGTGCTGTATGTGCCTTAGCCTGAATGTGGGCACACAGGGCTGGTGACAGCAGATTTTAATGAAAGTATTAATAAAATGGTAGGGATTTATCTACTTTTCAAATATTTCTTTCAGGCAGTGACCTCTATTTTGCAACGTAAACGTACTGGATTTATCGGTGACGGTTTACTATGTTCAGTAAAGGTGGGCTGCTCTCTCTGCACCGCTCATGGATAGATTTGTACTTAACCACCATACTTGTGTTGCTCAGGAGATGTATGTAGAAATAATAAAAGAAATAATACATTAGTTATGATTTTTTTTTTTCTTTTCTATCCTATATTACAGGATTGTTACAATGGAGTTTTATGGGAAGAATGATCTGACCTTAGGTGTTTTCCTAGAAAGATACTGCTTCAGGTGAGCTGATGAATTATCCTGTGGCGTGCCGCCTAGGGTATTTGGCACCCGGGGCAGATGCTTTCTCTGGCACCCCCACCAATAAAAAAAGAAAGTGTAATAACCCCTCAGTGGCTCTCACACAGTATAGTGACCCCTACCCATACCTATCATTGTTGGGAGCAGAGGGGAGCCGGCCGTCCTTTAATTCACTAACCGCATGTCATCTCTCTGCGCTCCTCTCCTCCGGCCTGTCGCAACAGTGAGACACCTGTCATGGCGTCACTGCTGGGCTGGGCATGGAGGAGAGAAGGAGCACAAGGAGATGAAAGGACCGCCGTCTCCCCTGCACTCCAGCAATAAGCGCTTCCATCTGTATTAATGGAAGTGCTTATAACAGCCGGCCCGGCACCCCCCTGAGAGCTGGCACCCAGGGCAGACAGTCCCCTTCCTTGGTACGCCACTGGAATTATCTGGGTCACTCAGAAAATATTTTCTTGTTTGCTAATGTAAAGGGATTGTTCACCCCTGGGGGCCTATCGGCAGACCACCCCACATGGCCAGTCCTGCAGAGAGAGGCATACTTAACTGCGTCCTAACGCTATCTTCTGGCTCCTTCACTCCCCCACTGCTGCCCGATGGTCTCCACGTATCGGCATCAGGTTTGACACAGGTCACGTGGCCACTGCAGCCAATGACTGGCTGCAGCAATGACATGTCACTCATGCGTCATGTGACCCAGTGACATGACACATGGGGGGCATGTTGGCTGCAGTGGCCACATGACCCATGTCAAATATGTGGAGGGCGGTGAGCACCAGCTGGGGAATGAGGGAGCCGGTAAGTCTGCTTCCCTCTGCAGGTCTAGCCACTTGGGGTGGTCTGCTCGAAAGATCCCTGGGGGTGAACAACCCCTTTAAGGGTACATACACATGGTAGTGAAGTTTATGCAGATTTTCCTCAAAGATTTTTGTACGAATCATGCTGCTTTTCTGCACCAAATATTAATTTGTTACATATTTTGATTTGGGTTTTCCCCAGATTTCACCCTTTGCACTGGAAATCTGCACAATTGACATGCTTTGGGTTTCAAAATCTGCACCACAGGTCAATTTACAATTTTCCAAACTGTGGAGATGAGATTTTGAAAATCTTATCTGTTTAGCCCATGTGAAAGAGACCATTAGGTCTCTTTCACATGGGCGTCCCGGATTTGATCTGTATGCGTCACGTGTGCATTGCGGGAAACCCGCATGAGTGCGCACACAATTTAAGTCAGTTTTGAGATTGCATTGCCTTGTTCAGTTTTTATCGCGCGGGTGCAAAGCATTTTGGACGCACGTGATAAAAAACTGAATTCGGTACCCAAACCCGAACCCGACTTCTTCACTGAAGTTTGTGTTAGGTGTTCTGTAGATTTTATTATTTTCCCTTATAACATGGTTATAAGGGAAAATAATAGCATTCTTAGTACAGAATGCTTACTAAAATGTGGCTTGAGGGGTTAAAAAATAAATTAACTCGCCTCATCCTGTTGTTCGCGCAACCGGCATCGTCTTCTTTCTTCTTCTTTCAGGACCTGAAACTTGCTTGCGATTTTCACGCAGACCCATTCATTTCTATGGGGCCTGCGTTGCGTGAAAAACACAGAATATAGAGCATGCTGCGATTTTCACGAAACACACAAGTGATGCGTGAAAATCACCGCTCATCTTAACAGCCCCATTGAAGTGACTGGGTCCGGATTCACCTCACGCATTGCACCCGCACAGAATTATCGCCCGTGTGAAAGGGGCCTTACAAACATCTGTGGGTAATAGACACCATGTGCATGTGGCCTAAAGGGGATTGTCTTTTTACTGATTAGCACCTGATGTGAAGCACGTCCATTTTTTGATGTTTTTATTTTATGCTGGATATTTGATTATGGGAGCGTATATCTTGTTTGAGCTGCTGTTAACAGCATTTAGAGAGATGTTTTCCAGCAGCCACATGGATCATAGACACAACAGACTGAAGATGTTCATTGACTTGTATGGTAGTGTACTCTGTGCATGCTTTGTGACCTGTCCAGAGGTCACTGTGGAGGGAGGGGCAGGGTGGATCCTGTGTTATCTATATATACACAGTAGCTGTTAGGTGTCACTGTAATCTTTCCTTTGATTTTAATGAGATGACTGCTGAAAATAGGCATCAACAGAACAGGAAGTGGCAGCCTGTTGTGAGGCTCAGTTGCCAATGTGGTAACTGCAATTTGTTCAATATTTGTTTTTAAATATAGATAATGATCTGAAAAAATTTAAAACATCTTAAAATTTTCTTTTAACATGAAAATATGGTTTACAAAGTAGTTCATTTTCTGATAGCACATTCCCCTTCATGTGTAGATTCTCATTTATAACAGATTTTGGTGATGTTTTGCCTGCATTACTGTAGCATTCCCTTCATATTGTTTCCAGTGATGACTCCTGTCATATGCTAATTAGAGCTTTCAAGTCAAGGAGGCTAGCCTTTTCTTCCACCAAGTCATATCAGCCATGCCTAAATCCTGTCTGGGACCCGCACCTATATCGAGAACGGAGTCTCGCAAGTGCAGGAGGGTGCACTGCGCATGCGCTGCCGCCTTCCATAAATTTTCTATGGGGCTGGCGAAAATAGCGGAAACAACCTAGCGATATGCCCCCATTGTCCATGATGAGACAACCCCTTTAAGAAAAGGCCAGCCTCCTTGACTTGAAAGCTCTAACAGTTATATGACAGCAGCAGAAAATAAAGAAGCTTTTCTTTGCATTCAGCAGTCAGAACGATAAAGGGAGAACACCACTGGGAGCAACATAATTGAATTAATAAGGTTGTTGAAGGCCATTATCCTGCTGATAGGTTCCTTTTAAAAATAATAAAAAAAAAAAAAAGCAATTTTCACACTAGCCACTAAGATGATATTTCCTGTACTGCTGAGATCATTTTTCAACACGCATTTCATTATCATCACAGACAGGATTGCAATGAAAGTTATCATCGGTATGTTAAAAAAACAGAATTCACGATAGATCCATCACATCTTATCTGCTCCCTCTCTCCACACAGTATCCTCTGCATATGTCACAGAGCATGCCCATAACACTCATCCATTGAAGTCAGTTGGCTCCTATGGTCCATGTAGCTGCTGTAAATCATATCACTGTATGTTGTCAACAGCAGCTTGTGCAAAATGGCCATCCCCATAATCATGTACAAGAAACAGAATTAAAGGGGTTCTCTGGGAATTCAGAAAATGAAATACTTAAATATTACTTTATTATAAATATATTCCCAAATACTTTTCTTGAGTTATCATGGCTTTTTGTCTAGGGAGCATTCATTACGGGAAATAAAATGGCAGCCGTCCTATTAGCACACACAAAACCTGTCCTGATCACACAGGAGGACAAGTTACTTCAGAACATTGAGGTAAAGAGCTGCCTCATCCTCCTCTCTGCCCTTCTTGTCAGGGATTATTATCCTGAATACAGATAAGATCTTCAGATGATTCTCTGTAGGAATGGAGTTCATGAGGAGACGTGAAGTACAGAGAGGAGGCAGGGATGTGGCTAAGGAGCAGCAGCACTTGTATGCTG
This sequence comes from Bufo bufo, assembly GCF_905171765.1. NCBI lineage: Eukaryota > Metazoa > Chordata > Amphibia > Anura > Bufonidae > Bufo > Bufo bufo. Next base: position 123,970,601 of record NC_053395.1, on the reverse strand, counting down.
TCTCCATCACCACAGCCTGTCCTGTCCATCCTCTCTGTACTTCATGTCTCCTCATGAACTCCATTCCCACAGAGATTCAGCTGAAGAGTTTACCAGCTGTATTTAGGATCATAATCCCTGACTAGTAGAGCAGAAAGGAGGATGAGGAAGCTTGTTACCTCAGTGTTCTGAAGTAACTTGTCTTTCTTCGGCCATTTTATTTCTCCTAATGATTGCTCCCTAGAGAAAACGAGCCATTATAACTAATGAAAGGTATTTTGGAATATATTTATAATAAAGTACTGGTAATATTAAAGTATTTTCTTTATCTTAATTCTCAGTGAACCCCTTTAAATCTACAATCTGAACAACAGATTAGATACAAATAATTTATATCAGCGTCTGACTTAGTATAAAATATATATAGGTAGTGCATTCTCTTTAAGAACATAACTTTACAGTTTTCATATAGGTAAGACCTGCAATTAATAAGTAACGACAGAATTCCTTTGAGCTATATTATTTCATGTTGGGATAGCCCCATATGCTTTTGATTTAGGTATAATTCTGTTTTAAGTTAGCAATACACAATAGGCATTTGTGTGGATCCACTGACAGTCTATTGGACACCAATCTCCTATTGAGGGACAGGCCTGGATTTTTATCTGATTCTTCTTCCCTGGGAGATGAGGAGTGCCAGATGTATCTGGTAGCTGCTGTTCTTTTTCCCTATTCATTCAAATATCATGAGCGTTTTGGGAGTACATTTTTAGTTATTGCTGATTTGGCTGGTGTTGTGTGTAATGAAAACTTTACCTTTCTAAAATATTATACAGATTGTATTACCGTGAATTCTGAAATCCAGGAATAAATAGGTTTCACACCGCTTAGGCGCATAAAACATTTACTAAACTGTGATTAAAGATGTATACAAAAGATAACATACAGAGTAAAGTAAATAACAGTCACCAGAGCTGTAGACAAATGAGCGAGCTCCCCATGAACCAGTTTCCAACATGGCACCCGGCCAATGCTCGTATGATACAAAGAGAGTAGTGGAAAGACGCATCTTACCATGGTGATGTCCTCAATGGAGATAACTTCTTTGTTAAATACCTAGATGTTTTCTAGCATCTTGGCCCCTCCTAAATGTCTTAAGTGTGCAGTACGCATGCACAGTTGTTTCAGACCTTAAGAACGCAGCCTAGTACCAGTCTTGATAACTGTAGACCAATAGGGGTCTGTATATGCTCACTAACTAACTATGTTACACACAGATGTATGCACATCTCTGAGTTTTTGGTAGGTTTGGGGCAAGGAAAGCTGTTAATACTTATGAGAAAACATCTTGAAGGAGGACAAAGTGGTATTTATGTGAAGTGGAACATTTACCTCCTTTTCTCTAGTAGGATTGTAGATTTTGCTGTACTATCATTGCCAGTGAAGGTACAGGGTGCATCTTACAGAGCATTTAGTCTTTTCCCCTATATTATTAATGAGTAGCAGAAGGACCCACGGGTATATTTCATCTATTTAATTTAATGTTTATGTGTGTCATTAAAAGATATCGACAGTATCCCCCATAACGGTGACCTCTACAGCACCCTGCCCCTTTAACAGTGAACTCCACAGTGCCCCGCCACTTTAAAATCTTTAAAATGGGACCTCCACAGCAGCCCATCCCCTTAACTTTGACCTTCATAGCAGTCCGCCCCTTTAACAATGAGTTTCACAGCACCCCACTCCCTTGACAGTGACCTCCTCAGGGGCCAGCCCCCTTAACGTCCAATGTCTGGCTATCTGCACATAACATCTCTCCATCATCAACAGAGTGACGTAATGTGCTGTACTGGCACATCGGCTGGCAGCAGGCAGTTAAAGGGACTGCTGCCAAGAATAACTATATGTGAGGGGGCACATATCTGAGTCTAACGAGGGTATCTGCTTTGTCTTTTGCCACCTTTGACCTTCACCCTTATTATGGAGCCGCTAGCTACAAAAATCCGTACGGATCTGTCCATATATGGAATATCAGTCAGCAACATCCTCAGTTGCAGTTCATCCTGATTTGAGCTGATGATTTGTGCGCGCGTGCGCACTCAGGGGTAGGGAGATCTGATGCAACATTTTGCACTGCAAAATCTCTATACCCCTAAGTGCGCCGCGCACACCCTCCTCCAGCTGATTCCTGTGCGGCCGCGTCACTTCCGGTATAGACTTTTCACAAGGCATAGAGATCTGGCAGAACACCGGCCGGCATTTGACTTCCTGGTTCCGTTCCCTGCGAGCAGCAGCTGCGCATGGGAGCGGAACTGGGCGGGAAATTCAAATAAATATAAACATAAAAAGTGACAAACACACATAAAAGAGGTTATACGTTGTAATCTGAGAGGATTACACTGTATAACCTCAGATCTGACATTTGATGACTGTACAGTGCCCCTTGCCTGCCATTTTACTGTCATTTGTGCCCATAAAATATTTATGCAAAAAATTGTACCACTTTTGGTACAAAATTCCTGATGTAATCCTACCACCAGGGAGGTTAACAGTGACCTCACAGTACCCTGCTGCTTTAACAGTGAACTCCACAGCAGTTGCCCCTTTAATGGTGGCCCCTGCCCCCTTAACAGTGACCTCCACAGTGAACACCTCTTTAACAGTGACCTCCACGGTGCCCACCGTTTTAACAGTGACCTCCACAGCACCCTGCCCCTGTAATGCTAGGGCTACACGACGACATGTGTCGTGCTACATTTTGTCTCAACAATTTTTAGAATGATAGGCTATGGTGTCGCACTGCGACATGTGACATGCTGCGACTGCTACACGACACTTGCACTCGCATCGCAGTCACAGCATGTCACATGTCGCAGTGCGACACTCAGACGCCAGCAAGGTGGAGGTGGAGTACTGGTTTGGGCTGGTATCATCAAAGATGAGCTTGTGGGGCCTTTTCGGGTTGAGGATGGAGTCGAGCTCAATTCCCAGTCCTACTGCCAGTTTCTGGAAGACACCTTCTTCAAGCAGTGGTACAGGAAGAAGTCTGCATCCTTCAAGAAAAACATGATTTTCATGCAGGACAATGCTCCACCACACGCGTCCAAGTACTCCACAGCGTGGCTGGCAAGAAAGGGTATAAAAGAAGAAAATCTAATTACATGGCCTCCTTGCTCACCTGATCTGAACCCCATTGAGAACCTGTGGTCCATCATCAAATGTGAGATTTACAAGGAGGGAAAACAGTACACCTCTCTGAACAGTGTCTGGGAGGCTGTGGTTGCTGCTGCACGCAATGTTGAACAGATCAAAACACTGACAGAATCCATGGATGGCAGGCTTTTGAGTGTCCTTGCAAAGAAAGGTGGCTATATTGGTCACTGATTTGTTTTTGTTTTGTTTTTGAATGTCAGAAATGTATATTTGTGAATGTTGAGATGTTATATTGGTTTCACTGGTAAAAATAAATAATTGAAATGGGTATATATTTGTTTTTTGTTAAGTTGCCTAATAATTATGCACAGTAATAGTCACCTGCACACACAGATATCCCCCTAAAATAGCTAAAACTAAAAACAAACTAAAAACTACTTCCAAAAATATTCAGCTTTGATATTAATGAGTTTTTTGGGTTCATTGAGAACATGGTGGTTGTTCAATAATAAAATTTAATCCTCAAAAATACAACTTGCCTAATAATTCTGCACTCCCTGTGTGTGTATATATATATATATATATATATATATATATATATATATAAAATCTATAGCCGCTCCGTGTATTGGGGACCTTAAAGGGACACTGACAGGGCCAATAAGCATATTGAGGTATATATATGGCAGTACAGGTCTTATAATGGGTATTACAATCATCTAAGTATCCCCCCTGTCCACATTATACATACAGTAAACTTAAGTTTTATAACCTGCTCCAACGGTCTTCAATCTGCCCAAGGGGCGGCGTTTCACCTCTCTTGCGCCCAGCCACCCTCCCCCAACTGCCGCTTTGAAGCGCCGCCCAGCTCATGAATATTCAGTTTGCTGGGCGGCTTCTGCGGTCCCCGCTCTGAAGCGCTGCGCTTAACAGTGCCCTGCGCATGCGCCGGATCTTGTGAAGTCCGGTACAGTAAGCGCCGCCCAGCGGAGTGAATATTGATGAGCTGGGCGGCGCTTACTGTACCGGACTTCACAAGATCCGGCGCATGCGCAGGGCACTGTTAAGCGCAGCGCTTCAGAGCGGGGACCGCAGAAGCCGCCCAGCAAACTGAATATTCATGAGCTGGGCGGCGCTTCAAAGCGGCAGTTGGGGGAGGCTGGCTGGGCGCAAGAGAGGTGAAACGCCGCCCCTTGGGCAGATTGAAGACCGTTGGAGCAGGTTATAAAACTTAAGTTTACTGTATGTATAATGTGGACAGGGGGGATACTTAGATGATTGTAATACCCATTATAAGACCTGTACTGCCATATATATACCTCAATATGCTTATTGGCCCTGTCAGTGTCCCTTTAAATAGAGGGCACTATCCGTGTGGCTGACGCACATGGATGCAGACCCATTCAACTTGAATGGGTCCATGATCTGTTCGCACCACAAAAAAAACTAAACATGTTCTATTGTTTGTGGTGCGGAGGCACGGAGAGAAACCCCACTGAAGCACTCCGTAGTACTTCCATGGGCTTCCGTGCTCTTGTTCCGCACCTCTCCTTCCGGATTGTGGACCCTTTCAGGTGGGTCCGCATTTGTGATGCAGTGCACAAACGGCCGGTGCCCGTATATTGTGGACCCGCTGTATGGAACCAGCCCTTGAGGGTCTTTTGACTGCTGTATTCTGTAAATGCATCAATTCTCAGTAAGGGCAGGATTACACTGCTTATTGTCAGGAAGATTATCGAGGACAAACTTTTCTTGAAATGCTCATTCTCGATAATGTGTCCATCTAAATGTGCCGCACACCTCCCGATGAATTAACGAAATGCTTGTTCATTGGTTGAAACAGTCGTTCATGCGAACGCCTAAATTTTTGTTTCTGGCCAGCAGATCATGCTGTCTAAACAGCACTCTTCTGCCGTGAAACAATGCAGCTGTATGAAGACAAGCGATAGTAGTAGTAGTCATAGCCTGTCCTCATAACATGGAGGCGATAGCTGCATGTGAATGCAGTGCTTCACCTCCACTGATGACCAGGCAATTATCGGGCTGGAATGCTTCCTTCCCAACAATTGTGTGCTTGAGCTCTGCATGTACATGCAGTATTACAATAGATACATCACCTGACAGATCAACCTATCTTCTTTATTTACAATAATAGTTGTAAATGCTATAGTGTTATGGATTTCTTGTTGTATACAATGTATACCGTTATTAAAAAACATTTGGAATATTTGTATTAAAGGGAACCTGTCACCAGTTTTATGGTGTCCTAACTAGGGGCAACATAAATAAGTGACTGATTCTCTTAGCAAAATGCTGGGTCACTTTCTTTAATTGACCCAGTCAATTTGCCAACATCTTGTATTGAAAAGCTCCAGCTGATAATGATGAGTCATGAATATTTATGAGCTCCTGACTCTTCCCGCCTACCTGCTGCTGATTGACAGTTATTTTCCATATGAATCAGCAGCAGGTGGGCAGGGGAGTGGCTATAGCTCTGAATTAAAAATACGCTGGACTCAAATCAGCTCATTAGCATGCGGCATGTGGCATGTTTGTGTGTATATTATGAGATAAACCAGTAAGTGAAAACATCTAAGGTACTTTTTAGTAGTTAATGATTGTATATAATTAGTTAGATTATAATCAAATATCCACATGACAGGTTCCCTTTAATGAATTTGCATCGGGTTGATTTTTGTGTATATTTTCATTGATAATCACTGAGTTTGTGCTCCTCCACAGACCGTCATATCAGTGCCCCAGTGTATTCTGTGACACACCAATGGTGCACCACATAAGACGTTTTGTTCATGGAAATGGCTGTGTTCAGATTATTCTGAAAGAGTTGGACTCTCCTGTTCCTGGTTACCAGCACACTATCCTCACATATTCCTGGTGTAGGATCTGCCAGCAGGTATGGATAACCTGATCTTAAAGCATATGTAACCTTCGAACAAGCCTTGCATTAATCATGAATAACACTATTTCTGGCCATTTTTTGACTTGTATCTGCCATTTTTTAGGAGTTTTCTTCTTTGCATGATGAATGTCTAGTTTGCAGTTCTAGTACAGCTGGTGGATGGAGACTTGCTGCCATCCACTGCAGACAGAAAGTAGAGGAGAATCTGCTTCATAACCTTCTCTTACTCACTCAGAAGCAGTCTAAGGTTCGTAGAGGACATTACAGAAAAGTGTTGACCTGCACGGTTGTAAATAAAGCACTTGGGCTGAGATATAAACTTCCTATTTAGCTAGGCAGTTTTTTTTGTCTGTGTGTGACTCACTCAGCTCCTGACCACTGCTACTCCCTCCCCTCTCCATAGACCTGTATTGATGTGTAATATGGCCCTTCTGTGAAGCTGATCTGTCCTGGATGGGTTTAAACATTTTTCAAAGAAAAAAGCATTTAGCAAGGAGGGGAGGTATACAGCTAATAACAACTGCTGATAGAACTAGACATTTCTCAGTGATGAGACATATATTACAAAGAGTCATATGGTCATTTGTACTAATGATTTATGCAAAGTTTTGTGAAAGGTTGGTGATAATTTAAAATGTCTGTTTCACTAGGCTGCACTTAAAGGGGTTCTCCTGGCCCGTTTGTGGCAATTTGCAGAAAGTGCAATCTGCCTGCATAATAAATGTGTGGTGTTGGAAGGGGATAAAACTACACACAACTGATCCTCGGTAAAGCTTGATTACAAATTAAGAAAGCTCTCCTAAAATGTCTTACTACAGTGTAAGTCATTACCAGTGCATTTTAATCAGTTTTATAAAATCCCAATAGCACTATGAAGAAATACATCAACTTAGTTAAGAAACTTTCTAGTGGGGTCTCTGAAATCTGTGCTTCAGGTCAATTCCCACTGACATTTTTCTTTCCTTTAAATATTTTTTAAACTTTGTATTACTTTGCTGGTACTGCAATATGCTTCAAATGTTTCACTCACAATTCCATGACCCAAAATCTGGCAGTGTATCCGCTACACATGAACCTACCCTTACAGAGGTGTACCGTCTGTACTTTTAATCTCTATGGTAGTATTATGTGGGCTTCTATTTGAATGCTACACGGCAGATCTCTTAGGCACACAACAGATGGTAGAGTGATGTCGGTAGTGCATTTAGAACTTTATATTTACATATAGACATTGGCCTTTAAAGAGGACCTTTCACTAGTTTAAAAACTAAAAACGAACTATATCAGTGGGCAGAGCGGCGCCCAGGGGTCCCCCTACACTTACTAGTATGTCTGGGCGCCGCTCCGTTCGCCCGGTCTAGGCTCCAGTGTCTTCAGCTCCCTCTGTTGTACTGGGCGGAGTTTTTGTATTAGGGTTGTCACTTGCTGCAGCGCTGGCCAATCGTAGCGCACAGCTCATAGCCTGGGACTCCCTGGGCGCAGGGGGACCCCTGGGCGCCGCTTTGCCCACTGATATACAGTGGGATGCGAAAGTTTGGGCAACCTTGTTAATCGTCATGATTTTCCTGTATAAATCGTTGGTTGTTACGATAAAAAAATGTCAGGTAAATATATCATATAGGAGACACACACAGTGATATTTGAGAAGTGAAATGAAGTTTATTGGATTTTCAGAAAGTGTGCTATAATTGTTTAAACAAAATTAGGCAGGTGCATAAATTTCGGCACTGTTGTCATTTTATTGATTCCAAAACCTTTAGAACTAATTATTGGAACTCAAATTGTCTTGGTAAGCTCAGTGACCTCTGACCTACATACACAGGTGAATCCAATTATGAGAAAGAGTATTTAAGGGGGTCAATTGTAAGTTTCCCTCCTCTTTTAATTTTCTCTGAAGAGTAGCAACATGGGGGTCTCAAAACAACTCTCAAATGACCTGAAGACAAAGATTGTTCACCATCATGGTTTAGGGGAAGGATACAGAAAGCTGTCTCAGAGATTTCAGCTGTCTGTTTCCACAGTCCGGAACATATTGAGGAAATGGAAGACCACAGGCTCAGTTCAAGTTAAGGCTCGAAGTGGCAGACCAAGAAAAATCTCGGATAGACAGAAGCGACGAATGGTGAGAACAGTCAGAGTCAACCCACAGACCAGCACTAAAGACCTACAACATCATCTTGCTGCAGATGGAGTCACTGTGCATCGTTCAACCATTCGGCGCACTTTACCCAAGGAGATGCTGTATGCGAGAGTGATGCAGAGGAAGCCTTTTCTCCACCCACAGCACAAAAAGTGCCGCTTGAGGTGGGCTAAAGCACATTTGGGCAAGCCAGCTTCATTTTGGAATAAGGTGCTGTGGACTGATGAAACTAAAATTTAGTTACTTGGCCATAACAAGGGGCGTTATGCTTGGAGGAAAAAGAACACCGCATTCCAAGAAAAACACCTGCTACCTACAGTAAAATATGGTGGTGGTTCCATCATGCTGTGGGGCTGTGTGGCCAGTGCAGGGACTGGGAATCTTGTCAAAGTTGAGGGACGCATGGATTCCACTCAGTATCAGCAGATTCTGGAGACCAATGTCCAGGAATCAGTGATAAAGCTGAAGCTGCGCCGGGGCTGGATCTTTCAACAAGACAACGACCCTAAACACTGCTCAAAATCCACTAAGGAATTTATGCAGAGGAACAAGTACTACGTTCTGGAATGGCCATCTCAGTCCCCAGACCTGAATATAATTGAAAATCTGTGGTGTGACTTAAAGAGAGCTGTCCATGCTCGGAAGCCATCAAACCTGAATGAACTAAAGATGTTTTGTAAAGAGGAATGGTCCAAAATACCTTCAACCAGAATCCAGACTCTCATTGGAACCTACAGGAAGCGTTTAGAGGCTGTAATTTCTGCAAAAGGAGGATCTACTAAATATTGATTTCATTTCTTTTTTGTGGTGCCCAAATTTATGCACCTGCCTAATTTTGTTTAAACAATTATAGCACACTTTCTGTAAATCCAATAAACTTCATTTCACTTCTCAAATATCACTGTGTGTGTCTCCTATATGATATATTTAACTGACATTTTTTATCTTAACAACCAACGATTTATACAGGAAAATCATGACGATTAACAAGGTTGCCCAAACTTTTGCATCCCACTGTAGTTAGTTTTTAGTTTTTAAACTAGTGAAAGGTCCTCTTTAACTACAAAACACAACAAGGCATCCTGAAACCAAAAGCGTTTAAACACATTAGTCACAGAAAAGATAATTCTCTATCTGGGCTCGTGGTCAGGTTTGTTTTTCTATGCCCTGTGGACCTACGTATATCACTTAAATGGAAGCTGAGCTGCTAGAAACATCCCAAAAATTGGACCTTTAAAAATCCTTAAGTCTTTATTGATTCATCATGTTAAAATATACAGAGAGGCCCTTTTTAGACAAGCGAGTTCCACGCATTGGACTTGCAGCGTGAATGTGCAGCAGCACCCGTCCTGACCTCCCAGCACTGACTGGGTCGCATAGCATTATATTTATTTATGATGCTATGTAACCCTTAGGCCCCTTTCACACGGGCGACTTTTCCGCACAGGTGCAATGCGTGATGTGAACGCATTGCATCTGCACTGAATCCTGACCCATTCATTTCAATGGGGCTGTGTACATGAGCAATGTTTTTCACGCATCACTTGTGCATTGCGTGAAAATTGCAGCATGTTATATATTCTGCATTTTTCACGCAGCGCAGGCCCCATTACTTTTGGTCCCTTAACAAGTGGGAGGCACATATGCAAACTGTTGTAATTCCTACACCGTTCACCTGATTTGGATGTAAATACCCTCACATTAAAGCTGTTTGTTTCATTTCAAATCCATTGTGGTGGTGTATAGAGCCAAAAATGTTATAATTGTGTCGATGTCCTAATATTTATGGACCTGACTGTATAAGTTAGCTAGGGTCGGGGAGAATTTCGACCCCATCAGGGCTCCTGTAAACTGCAAATAATGCTTAAAACAAAAACTGTCGAAAACCTTTATCTGGCAATACAATTTGAAATGCCACATGTTGCCATCCTATACTATCAAATCTATCCCTCTAGTGCAGGGCTGGCCAACCTGCGGCTCTCCAGCTGTTGTAAAACTACAATTCCCACCATGCCCTGCTGTAGGCTGATAGCTGTAGGCTGTCTGGGCATGCTGGGAGTTGTAGTTTTGCAACAGCTGCAGGGCCGCAGGTTGGCCAGCCCTGCTCTAGCGGAAAAAGGAAAATCTATCACGGGTAAGCATTTTTTTGATAAAAGGTTGAGAGAGGCTCTAAAGAGTGATGGTGGAAGCGGCCAACAAAAAAGGTCACACCATGCGTTACTGCATGACACCTCTAGCAGAGAAAAGGAAAGAAATACAAAAACAGAGTAATAATGTGGGTTTGGTGTTTTCTACACCATACAATAGGAATTACAAAGAAAGAACACACATTATTTTACAAATATCTACCGATCCTTTATCAGGATGAAGCAGACGGAGGATTCTGCGCAGCATACTTTCTCCAAGTGTGTACAGGTGCAGGTTGGGTGTGGTTCAGCCAGAAAGGCTTCTTCAAATGCAGCAACCCCAAATGCACAGTGTGTATATATGTCAATAAAACCAGTTTTAGTTTTGTTTAACTGATGGTAAGGAAGATAAAAAATATTATTTCAAAGATTCTATGACCTGCATTTCAGATCATATAGTATACAAAATCGATTTTGTTATGTGCAAAATTATATATAAGATGTACTACAAGAAAAGTGACATAAATAAAAAATGCACTGGGGCTTCAGGGGCAGCACGACATTTCAAGTATGACGCATGACAGTTCTTTGAAATGTTTCTAATTTTTGTGGTATAGAGAAGGTCTATAAAGCTATCAGAGGAGGTGATTACAATAAAAAGACATTTATTAGAGAAGTGTTTTGGATTATATGTTTAACCACCTCCCGTCCGCTCATTGAATATAAACGTCCGGGAGGTGGTTGTCTATCTCCTAATGGACGTTTTAAAACATCCTTTCAGAGATCGCAGCTGCACGCTAATCGTGCAGCTGCTGATCGGGTTGCCCGCTGTCAGAGACAGCAGGGCAACCCTTAGAAAAGGCAGGGACAGTGCCCAGGTGTCCCTGCCTTCTAGCTCTCTGTATACACAGCGCTATGCGCTTCCTGGTCCAGCGGTCATGTGATCGCCGGGACCGGTGAGTGCAGGAGCTGTGTGAGGTCTTTCAGAGACCTCGATCAGCCCTGCACTGAGGCTGTACAGCGCTGTATTGCGCTGTACAGCCTCTCTGGGGGGTGCATTTCTTCTGTAACTGGGGCTACTACGTTAGCCCCAGTTACACGAGATATCAACAGTAAAAAATAATTCCCCATGTAAGGAATAAAAAATTGAAAAAATAAAATAAAATAGACATATTTAGTATTGCCACGTCCGTGACGGTCGGCTCTATAAATATATCACATGATCGACCAAGTCACACCATAAAAAAAATATATAAATGTGTCAAAAAAAGCCATTTTTATCACCTTACATCACAAAAAGTGCAACACCAAGTGATCAAAAAGGCGTATGTCCCACAAAATGGTACCAATAAAACCGTCGCCTCATCCCGCAAAAAATGAGCCCCTACATAAGAAAATCGTTTAAAAAATAAAAACTGTAGCTCTCAGAACATGGAGACACTAAAACATAATTTATTTGGTTTCAAAAATGCTATTATTGGGTTAAAGTGAATTTTCTTTTTAAAAGTATACATTTTAGGTATCACCGCGTCCGTAATAACCAGCTCTATAAAAATATCACATGACCTAGCCCCTCGGATGAACACCGTAAAAAAAAAAAAAAAGGCATTTTTGTCACCTTACATCACAAAAAGTGCAACACCAAGTGATCAAAAAGCATATGTCCCACAAAATGGTACCAATAAAGCTGTCACCTCATCCCGCAAAAAATTAGCCCATACATAAGAAAATCGCTCAAAAAAATAAATAAAATATAGCTCTAGAACATGGACACATTAAAACATAATTTTTTTGTTTAAAAAATGCTATTATTGTGTAAAACTTAAATAAGAAAAAGTATACCTATTAGGTATCGCCACGTCCGTAACGATCTGCTCTATAAAAATGTCACTTGACCGAACCCCTCAGGTGAACGCTGTAAAAAAAAAAAAATAATAATAATTTTTGGTCACCTTGCCCCATAAAGTGTTATAATGAATGATCAAAAAATCATATGTACCAAGAAAAACTGGCACCTTATCCCCTAGTTTCCAAAAAGGGGTCACTAGTTTCTACTGTAAGGGTGCATCAGGGGGGCTTCAAATGGGACATGGCATCTAAAAACCATGTGGCCCTCCTTTTCTTCTACGCCCTGCCGTGTGCCCATACAGCAGTATATGACCACATGTGGGGTGTTTCTGTAAACCGCAGAATCTGGGTAATAAATATTGAGTTTTGTTTGGCTGTTAACCATCGATGTGTTAAAGAAAAAATTGCCAAGAAAGTGAAATTTTAAAATTTGCTCTCCATTTTCCTTTAATTCTTGTGGAAAGCCTAAAGGGTTAACAAAGTTTGTAAAATCGGTTTTAAGTAACTTAAGGGGTGTAGTTTCTACAATGGGGTCATTTATGGGGGTATCCACTATGTAGGCCCCACAAAGTGACTCCAGACCCGAACTGGTCCTTAAAAAGTGGGTTTTGGCAATTTTCTTAAAAATTTTAAGAATTGCTTCTAAACTTTTAAGGCCTCTTTCACACGAGCGTGTCTGGATGCGTTGTGGCAAACCTGCGCGAGTAGGTACCCAATTGCAGTCAGTTTTGACTGCGATTGCGTTCCGTTGTTCAGTTTTTATCGTGCGGGAGCAATGCGTTTTGCACGCGCGTGATAAAAAACTGAATGTGGTACCCAGACCCGAACTTCTTCACAGAAGTACAGGTTTGGGTTCAAGGTTGTGTAGATTGTATTATTTTCCCTTATAACATGGTTATAAGGGAAAATAATAGCATTCTGAATACAGAATGCATAGTACAATAGGGCTGGAGTGGTTAAAAAAAAAATGATAATAATTTATCTCACCTTAATCCACTTGTTCGCACAGCCTGCATCTCTTCTGTCTTCATCTGTGAGGAATAGGACCTTTGACGTCACTACGCTCATCACATGGTCCGTCACATGATCCATCGATTTTTTGCGACTGTCGCAGTGCGACACCATAGACTATCATTATAAAAATTGTCGCGAGACATTGGTGCGACAAAATGTTGCGCGAAAATTGTTGCAGTGTAGTTGTGCCCTATGTGTTGCGTAGACCTAGCCTAACCCCTTTTACCCCGGGCCAGTCTTCATCATCCTGCCCAGGCCATTTTTTGCCAATCTGACGTGTCAATTTATGTGGTAATAACTTTGGATCACTTTTACTTATCCAAGCCATTCTGAGACTGTTTTCTCGGGACACATTGTACTTCATGACAGTGGTAATTTTGAATCTATATATTTCTCCTTTACTTTCTCCTTTAATTAATCCAAAATTTACCAATAATTAGCAATTTTCTAAATGTTAATTTCTCTGCTTTAAAAACAGATATTGATAACTGATAAAATAGTTATTGCTTGGCATTCCCCATATGTCTACATTATGTTGGCATCCTTTTGTAAATGTTATTTTATTTATTTAGGACACGGAGTATAGATCATCAGTATGAAAACCCTTTTAAAGATAAGATTTGTTGTATACCGTATTTTTTGCCCTATAAGATGCACTTTTTTCCCTTCTAAAATGGGGGTGAATGTCAGTGCGTCTTATGGGGCGAATACTAATGAGCGCTTCCTAGCGGCTCATTTTCATATACTAAAACTTCATTATTCTCAGTAATGCAGGCGCATATGAACATGGGACCAACACAGATGCCTTCAGCTGCCAAGCGCACATGTAACAGGTCAGCCAGTGTCATAGGTACAAATCTGCTGACAGATGTCCTAAGTACCTGTATAGTGTTTTTGAACTTCCTGTAGACAGTATAAAATGGCAGAGAAATCTAGAGGCATTCAAGATTGTTCTTTAAAGGGACCCCATCGCATTGAACATGATGCATAAATCCCTGCTCATTCAGTGCCTAGGAGTCCAGTGGGCAGTCCACCTTAGTGACTGACCGCTATCCCAGTATGCCCAGTTATGCAGCAAAGACTGTCAATCCGCGAGAAGGACATTTTGAGTGAATGAATGTCAAGTTATAGTGAATATTTTTCTGCAAAACTATATATCCTCTATATATGAATTTGCTCAGTTCCTTCTGCTGGATAACCTACTGACAGCAGGTTGGACTGCGGGTACAACATGACAGGTTCCCTTGACAGAGGTCTTCTCATTGCAGCACGTCCGACTTCTGTAGCTTCTGCCGCAGGGAAAGTGTTACATGGCGGCCATATAATATGTAGATGGGTTGGGACATATTAATACTTAGCAGCTCTGTGTCTTGGTGTCATTACATCCATATCATTTATTAGGGGCCGTCTATAGGGTACACAACGGTGAAATCGTCATCCAGACTCAGCGACTTTTCTCTTCTCTCATAGTCATGTCCCAGATAGAAGCCCCTTCCCCTTTAGGCTACTATCACACTGGTGTTTTGGCTTTCCGTTTGTGAGATCCGTTCAGGGCTCTCAAAAGTGGTCCAAAACGGATCAGTTTTGCCCTAATGCATTCTGAATGGATAAGGATCCGCTCAGAATGCATCAGTTTGCCTCCGTTTTGTCTTCTTGCAGCGTTTTGGTGACCATCTGATGAAACTGAGCCAAATGGATCTGTCCTGGCACACAATGTAAGTCAACTGGGACGGATCCGTTTTCTCTTAACACAATCTAGCACAATAGAAAACTGATCCGTCCCCCATTGACTTTCAATGGTGTTCAAGACTGATCCGTCTTGGCAATGTTACAGATAATACAAACGGATCCATTCTGAACGGATGCAGACGTTTTATATTATCTGAACGGATCCGTCTGTGCAGATCATGACGGATCCGCACCAAACGCGAGAAAGTAGCCTTATCTTTAAGATGCACATCTGTGAAAGGGCTAATCCAGAATCCAGCAAAACCATGGGAATATATCACACAAAAAGAAAAATATCCAGTTTAGAAAAGCCATTTTCATATACCCTATTAGGGAATTCTCAATTAATATAAAGGGGCTCTGTGTTCAGGATTCTCATATCTTGGCCAAAATGGAGAATGGCTAAAAACAGTGGGCCGTCTATGTCGCTTAAGTGTACGTCAGTCCCATTGCTGCAACAGATTATCACATGTGGTTCCTCAAGTCGACTGATATTGTCCATATACAGGAATCTATTCGCAAAATCCGTGAAATATGATTCCTTGGTGGTCAAACAAAAATGGGAGGAAGAGGTTGGGAATATATCAGACGATACATGGAAAGCCGTTCTGGCATTAACGCCACAGCTATCTGTATGTGAAGGCCAAAGTATGTCCCAACTACTTCTTGTTCACCGTGTATACCGGACCCCATCCTTTCTGTTCAGGATCGGGGTTAGGAATGACGCTTTCTGCCCTAGATGTGGGGAGAGTCCGGCATCCCTGATACACATGTTCTGGGAATATTCTGAGCTTTGTAATTTTTGGACAGACGTGCTAACTTGTATTAAAGACGCTTATCATATTATGGTTCCGCCTTGTCCAAGTACGTGTGTGTTGGGAATATGGGACATTACAAACAAGAATTTTCGCCTGGGGTACAGCGCCCGCTCTACCAGGCCAGGAAATTAATTACTAAATACTGGCTTAGACCACAACCAATTTCTAAGGTGGAATTCTTGAACAGAATAGACGAGATCCTTCGACTGGAAAAAGGCGTTTATACAAAGGCAATGCCTGGCTAGGTTCAATAAGATCTGGGATAAATGGGTATCGTATAGGAATAATGAGGCATAGTTGGCATATGACTGCCCTGGAGGTGTTGGGAGGAATCATTTTGAAGATAAGCGTGGTTTCTGAGGTCACATGTACAAGTGACTGGGATGGGGAGTGTCAGTTCTGATGGGGTGACCTGGGATGGAGGAGTCGTGTGACAAATGGATTGCGGGAAATGCAGGGGATAGGGTGATATCTAGGGTGTAGGTTCTAGTTCTTTTGCGCTCTAACACGGGACATTTATGTTAGATGTGCGGTGCCCGTTTCATCACTGGGTTGGGGGGAACGGGGTAGGGGGGTGGTTTAATATATGTTGAGATACATCTGAAAGGGTATATTTTTGCTTCTTAAAGTATCCACTATTGTAACATGGCAGTCAATTGTGGTTAAAGCAGTGCTTATTGTCTGAACATCAGATTTGTCTGTATATGGATATCCCTTTCTTTTATTTATTTTCTGTTCCTGTTTATATTTTGTAAAATTGTTAATAAAAAATTATCTGATTAAAAAAACAAACAAACAGTGGGTCGGATTTACTAATCCTATAGATGGCGTCAATAGTCTAGCACCAGAGGCTCATGCTGGATGATAAATGTGGTGCATATCTAGGCACGGACTCTATACCAATTATGGGTTCGCTTAGTTACAGACAGAATTTTACACCAGACTTATGGTGCACAATGGCACATCTTTGGGCATTTCTGTTAAGCCATGCCCCTTTTGGAGTAGGAGCAGAAACTTTCTCTAAACTTAGATGTGCCAGATGCCAACATCTAGGAGTGCTGATATTAGTAAATGTGGCCCCGTATCTCAGGATCTCTCCTCTCCTGCATTACACACACATTGATTTGAATGATAACCTGTTATGATGTTACAGAAAAAGCTGAACACTTGCTGCCAGCATTCCCCACAGATTATAGCTGATCACAGGGGGTCCCAGCAAGGATTTGTTTACTGTCAAGGGATCCTGATAAGGTCTGGCCAAAGCGGAGAACCCGTTTAAGGCCTCTTGCACACGAACGTTGTGCATTGCATTCCCCAATGCACGGGCAACGTTCGTTCGGCGGCCGGGACGGATCGAGACCATTTCAACTTGAATGGGTCCGTGATCCGTCCACACTGCAAAAAAATAGAACAAGTTCTATTTTTTTGCGGTGCAGAGACACGGACAGAAACACCACGGAAGCACTCTGTAGTGCTTCCGTGGGGTTCATATCCATGCTTCCATTCTGCATCTACGTGATTGCGGACCTATTCAAGTGAATGGGTCCGCATTCGTGATGTGGAGTGCACACGGGCCGGTGCCCGTGCATTGCGGACCTGCCGTATGAGTGCCGCAATACGGCCACGGGCACACAACGTTCGTGTGCAAGAGGCTTAAGATGAATCTGCAAATCAACACATTTAGGCCTCAATCACACGACCGTATTTTGTTTCCGTGTCCGTTCCGTTTTTTTTGCGTATAGGATGCGGACCCATTCATTTCAATGGGTCTGCAAAAAACGCGGACAGCACACCGTGTGCTGTCTGCATCAGTATGTCCGTTCCGTTGCTCCACAAAAAAATAGTGCATGTCCTATTTTTTTCTAGTTTGCGGACAAGGATAGGCATTATTACAATGGATCCCCAAAAAAAACGGATGCCATACGGAACGTCATCCGTTTTTTTTGCGGACCGCAAAACACATACGGTCGTGTGCATGTAGCCTAAACTGAGGAGGTTCCTGAATAGTTGATGTGATTGATTGAACTCTAGGCTGTATTACAGCTGCAGAAAGTCGGGCAGATCATTGCTAACAGGAATGTAGGGGCGCACGTTAGCGATAATCTTCCTGGGTAAAAGTGCAGCTGATTACCCAATGAATGTGCAAAGCAGCAGATCATACTGGCTAATCACCCTCTGCTGTTGGCAAACAATGATTCTGTATGGGGACAAGCGATGTCATTAGCGATCACTCCTTCTCATACTGTGGAAGGGATTGCTGTATGTAATAGCAACGGTTTCCTCCACTGACGAGCAGGCGAATACAAGTCTAATACAGGCCTTAAAAGGTTTTTCTGGGCATTTAATATTGATCTCCTATCTTCAGAATAGGTCATCAGTATCTGATTGGTGGGGGTCTGACACCCGGCCATCCCTCCTCCTGTATGAGGAGACGGCTCGTGCAGTGTGCATGTGCCGTCTCCCGTCTCTCTTCCTGCTGCTGCTCTGCCACAGACATAGCAGCAGCGAGCAGGAAGAGAGACGGGAGTCGGCACTAGCACAGTGCGCGCCACTTCCCTTTATACAGCTGATCGGCGGGGGTGCCGGGTGAAATATTGAAAGCCCAGAGAACCCCTTTAATATAAAAAAAATAACTGTAGGAAACGTGAATGCTTCCTCTCCCTCCCTATTTCTGTTATACCCAGGGTAGATTTTTCGCCACAGCTTGACACACCTCTCTCTTGCCTTCCAGGTGACCCCTGTTGTACCACTTTCCAATGAATCCTGGTCTATGTCATTTGCTAAATATTTGGAGCTACGGTTTTATGGCAATCAGTATACTCGAAGAGCCAATGCTGAACCCTGTGGTCATAGCATTCACCACAACTACCACCAGTACTTCTCATACAACCAGATGGTAGCATCATTCAGGTACTGACATCATTCTCTACATCTTCAGTGAGTGTTCAGAAGAGAAACGTGGGTTTCAGTGTCCATTCTGCAGCCTGGTGCAGCTATCTAAAGTTTTTAGTGAAAGTTATTATTGGAACTATTCTTTCTCAATTTTATACAAAGCAAATGTGCCTGTAAGTAGAAAAGCATATACATTTAGCATATAGATTTTATGCTGCTAAGTATAGAGCAACAAGGGTGTTCTGTCACTTAAAGAGCCTCTGCCAGCATGGTCTAACCTATTAAACCAGGCACATATCCTGATAGGGCTGATCATGCTGAAGAAAACACCTTTGTTTCCTTTGTAGCTTGCATGGTTGTGGACAAATAAGCATTTTTATCTTTAAGCAAATCAGCAGCTGGAGCACCAAGGGGCTGGCTGTAGTGTTCGAGCACTGCCACAGCTACACCCTTACTGCTCATTATACTCCACCCTCAGCATTGATGTAATGGTTCCTGCCCCTGTGACACACTAATGATCATTGGAGGCCCAGTGCTGTATGGAGTCATTGGTGGCAGAGGAGTGAGGAGCACTAAGGGTGTAGCTGTAGCAGTGCTTGAACCCTACAGCTTGCCGCTCCAGCTGCTGATTTGCATAAAGATAAAAATGCTAATTTCTCCACAATCATGCAAGCTACAAAGGAAACAAAGGTATTGTTTTTTTCAGCATGATCAACCCTATTAGGCTGTATGCCTGGTTTAATAGGGTAGATCATGCTGGCAGAGGCCTTTTAAAGAGCATATGTCAGCAGAATCAACCCTAATAAACCATACATAGGTAGGGTTGATCATCCTGGCTAAAAATATACTTTTCTTTTATTATTAACTTGAACAGCTGTGGAGAAATCATTACTTTTATTTTTATGTAAATGAGTTAGTTGGAGCACTGAGGGAAGGCTGTAGTGCTAGGAGCACCGCTACAGCTACACCCCGGTGCTCAGTACAGTACCCCCTGCTATTCGATCGACAGGGGCAAGACATCCCATCTTGCCCTGTCTTTTCGCTCCGACACTGTGGCTCACAAAACATAGTGCTTGCACTGTAGATATACCATTGTTTGCTGAACAGCGTAGATTTACAGTGCGCAGGCGCCGAGGGTGTCATTCTACCCATAAGCGTTCCCCTATGTATCTGAACCTGATGGCGTCTCCACTTCCGGGTGGAATAACGTAGTTGGATAAAGACGCAAGAAATCAGGGCAGGCCGAGATGTCAAAAGGGTGGGGAAAGTGTACTGAACACTGTGGTATAGCTGTGGTGGTGCTCCTAGTGCTAAAGCCAGCCCCTTATGCTCCAGTTTACTCATTTGCATAAATAGAAAAGTAATGATTTTTTACGCAGCAGTACAAGCTAAAAACATAAGAAATATATTATTTTAATTGGCATGATCAATTCAATACCTGCTTTTATAGAGTTGATCAGCTGACAGAGGCTTTATTTGTATATCCAGTAGGTTGTGGTTTTTTTTTTACTTGTATATGGATATATTATCAGTTTATTGACCTATATTTCTGTTGTTTAGTTATTCCTCCATTCGACTGCTTGAAGTGTGTGTCCCAATGCCAAAAATATACATAAAGCAGCACACTCCAGCAAAAGTGTCAGTCTTACAAGATTTGAAAGATTTCTCTCAGAAGTAAGTGTGTGTCACTCTCTCTATTTTATCTAGATGTGTTGTATTATAGCTAGATATTGTTGTTTTCTAGTCATTGCCCTATGTAAATATGCCCATTTATCGAATGACAAGTGATGGAACACTCCTGTGTTATTTATCCCATGTTAAGTGCAGAAATAAAAAATGCATGTTTGTTGGCAGCACATCTCCCCATGTAAATTAGATGTTCTGCAGACAATGTTAATTGCATGAGAGGGGGGGGGGGGGGGAGACAAACGATCACATAAACGATCATTCATGCAAGCCCCTTACGATGATTGTACCCTGAGGTGTCAGTCAACTTGCAAATACTATCTGTTAAAGAGGACCTTTTGCTTCTCCTGGCATTCCTTTGTTAATAGTAATTCTGGAGCATCTATTCTTACGGCTCTACGTATGTTGTGCCATTCCTTTACTATTTCTACTAAAAGTTATAACTGAATTGCTAGCAGTCTGCAGTAAGGGTACAGAGGGGTATTAACCAGTTGGGGGGGGGGGGGGGGGGGAGTCCCTGCACAGTCTGACACCAGTAGCACTGATTGGATAGAGTCAGACTCTGCAGGGACACACCTCCAGCTGGTAAGACATCTCTGTACCCTTACTGCAGACTGCTAGCAATTAATTCATAACTTCTAGTAGAAATAATAAAGGAACGACAAAACAAACAACCATAAGAAGAGAAGCTCCAGAAGTGTTATTACATGGGGAATGCATGTAGCTATTAACACAGGCATGTCAGGAGGCGTGACGGGTACTCTTTAATCTACCTTTCCGAAAAGCCCATTAATTTATATGAAGTTTAATGTTTTTATCTCTCCGATCCTTCCCAGAGTGACTCAGGTATATTCTGCAGTGGATGATCGCCTCACCTCCCTGAAGACAGACACCTTTAATAAAACAAGAGAGGAAAAGATGGAAGATCTGTTTGCAAAGAAAGAGGTAATAAGCAAGAAAGATGGATTTCATGTGAGTCGGTAGTTCATGGTGTATATAGAAAACTGTCACCCTAATAATAAAGGCAGCATGCTGAGAGTTTCAGTGCAATTCATGCAGGTATTGTCTGATCCTATCTGTGTAATAGGATTGCACCTTTTCATACTTTCTGGTATTTGCTGTAATCTTATGAGGGATCATAATATATTTGGCTACTAAAGCATTGTCTAATCAGACTGGAATAGGCCATTGTTGCTGAGGTTCAGGACACATACAAGGATGGTACAGTCATTGGGGAACTGTTTACTGAGGTTCTGCAGCAGTCACGACTCTCCGCATCTCGTATGTTACTCAGATTCATTTTGACATTATAGTTTTATAAGCAGTAAAAGAGACTCCACGTCTTTTCCTTCTGGATCACAAAATTTGGCGTATTTGCTTGATTGATGACATATGTATTATGTATGATGCACGTGCATATATACATAATATATATGCTTATTATGCATAGTACGTAGAAAACATCATCAGTAATTTAGCATTATCTTTAAATTATAGCACATCCAATTTATCCAACTACAGTTCTAGTCATATGCATTGCATGTGTGTATCTAAAATATCAGTTGAGTCTCTGAATGGTAAAGCCACATAAAATATGTAAAAAAAATTACCTAAAATGGATATGTAGCTCATGGCTTGTCAGTCATATTTTCATATATAATTTTTTTTTGTAGGATACATTATAACAGCTGCTATTTTATCTGTGAATGATGAAAACCACCATGTTTTTTGTAGAGATCCTTCCACATCCCCGTCACTCATGAGTAGCATGAATGTGAGAATTATACAGGGTGATTCACCAGGATCAGCCCCATTCCAGTTATTCCATAGGTGCAGTTGTGCTCACTAAACCGCCTAGCATAGTGTGATGTCATTTGATTCACTGTGCACACAATGGGGCAGGTTTATAAAAAAAAATATTGTTGGGATTAAATTCACTAAATTCATTAAAAGATGCATGCTTTTTGGCATAAATAACGAGACTTTGTCTAGAATCTATCGCCCTGATTTTGGACTATTATCAATACATGAGTACTACTGCAGATAAGGAGTCCATATCACTATTTTTTATTTTCTTACTGCCTCAGTGCTTTTTAACTCAATGGCAACCAAGTGCTGTATAAATACTTTGTTCCAACATGGGCTTTAATCCAGAGCCACGTATGTATACGCGCTTAGTTTAAAGCCATGTCCTGCATGTGCAGTAGACATCAGGGAAAGCAGTGCCACAGACACCAGAGACCGATGGCAGTGAACAGGACCAATGAGCAGTGCCAGCGTCATTCTGCCTCCTCCTTTCCTCGGACAGTCTGATCCTGAGCTGAGAGAAGGAGAAGGATTGTTACAGCTGCCTCTGAAGATACACTTTCTAAACAGTTCTGAAAAAAAAAAACGTATATATACATTTTATATAGTATTTACTGAAAATCTAGCCTAGGCATCACTAGATTTAGTAAGTGGCGTAAAAAAACAAAAAAAAAACTAACAAACCTCTCTCTAGGCCCTAGGCATCCCAATTTGACACTGTTTGCAATGCTACATAAAAAAATCTCTCTATATTTAAATTAGAGAAACGGAGTTAGATGTCGCACAAGGCTATCTGCAAACCAAAAAAAGGTGCACCTCACCAATCGAGAACACTCTCAATCACTATAATATGAGAACAAAGAGGTTAAAGAGCAGGGCACTCTCAGAAATTCTGGACCATAAAGACAATAGTTATAAAATATATATTTTTATTAATGTACTGAATATTCTAAAACAATGGACCTCGCTATAAAAACATAAAATCCTAAATGTAGATAATTGACATCAATTGGTATATCTAAATAGCAGCAAATTGAATCTAGACAGTATTCGAATTAATAATATACAGCCCCAACTACCGTATATCGATGACGATGATCTAAAATAATCAAACTGAATTGAATCAAAGGTAACTGGTAAGTCCACCTCTATCATTCAATGGTTCAACTTCAATGTTCCTTAATGTTTCCCACACCAAAACCAATCCGTCCTATGGATACTAATATCTGAACTATCCTGAGCAGAGCGGCGTCCCGCTACTTTGAAGCTTGCAAGCGATTACAAAGTTACCTTACATCCAGCTTCCATCAGATCAGTCTTAACCAAGCCGTGGGATATTGCTGCTCCCTGCGCTGTGCTAATGATGTTGTCGCACTACAATATCAGGAGCTTTTTCTTCTAGTGAATACCACGCTGGCGGCTTACTGTTCCACACTGATCCCACTTTTTTTCGGGTCGGTTTGGATCAATGGATGTTAATATTTCTGGTCACAAATGGCGGGGGATGTGGCACCAGATGCGTTTCGGGGTATATTCATTCACCCCTTCCTCAGTGGACATCTCCCCTTTGGCGTCCCTCTTTTATAGGGATCACAGTAATGAGTAATTCATGAATGGCTAGTTAATTACAAAACGTCAGTTCCGGTATATCGAGTCTATATTATTATTCGGATTGGTAATAAGAAATACTTATTGATGAAGAAACTTCTGTTTGGCTGCCAAAAAATGCATAAAAATAGATGAAATTAAAAATATGGATGTAAAAGAGATATAAAAAATATAAAAAAGGTATAAAAAATAGTAGTACGAAGGAGTGGGAACCTGTCAGTTAAGGAGAAACCGGGCCAAGTAAATGCAAAACCACGGTTAATCGTCAACAAACAAGTGCCCACTCTAGATCATAAAAATCCAAAAAGCTCAAATTCGGCATTTAAGATATGGGGTAACAGTGTATCAAGTTCAAAGATCCTTTTTGTCTCAAGTCTGGACATCTTTTCTATATGGTTGCCACCCCTCCACTCTTTTTCTACTTTGTCTATTGCTAGGAATCTCATCCCAGAAGGGTCCTGACTGTGGCTAATTTTAAAATGGTTGGACAGGGAGTGATTCTCAAAGCCTTCTCTTATATTGTTTACATGTTCTGACTTTGAGAATCACTCCGTCCAACCATTTTAAAATTAGCCACAGTCAGGACCCTTCTGGGATGAGATTCCTAGCAATAGACAAAGTAGAAAAAGAGTGGAGGGGTGGCAACCATATAGAAAAGATGTCCAGACTTGAGACAAAAAGGATCTTTGAACTTGATACACTGTTAACCCATGGCTTAACCCCTTAGGGACCCATGACGTATCGGTACGGCATGGTTCCCGAGTCCTTAAGGACCCATGACGTACCGATACGTCATGGGTTTAAACTGCGATTGCGGCGCGGCGGTGGTTAATCGGAACATGATGCCCGCTGAAATCATTCAGCGGGCATCCTGTCACAACGCCGGGGGACCCCCTTCCCCCCCCCCCCCGTATCGGCGATCGCCGCAAACCGCAAGTCTATTCAGACCTGCGGTTTGCGGCTTTTTACCTGGTGCGGCGGCTGTGGTCGGCGGTGCCATCGGGTCCCCATGCGTCTGTAGAGGGGACCCGATGGCATGGAAGGCAGCGCGATGTCTAAGGAAGGCATCGCGCTGCCTTCCGGTGAAGAGCCTGTGAGATCCAGCCCCCTTCATCTCACAGGCCCCGGAAGCTGTATGAGTAATACACACAGTATTACTCATACAGCCAATGCATTCCAATACAGAAGTATTGGAATGCATTGTAAAGGAATATACCCCCCAAAGTGGGACAAAAAATAAAGTGAAAAAAATGTTGAAAAAATAAAGTTTTCCCCCCCAAAAATTTAGTTTCAAGTAAATATAAACAAAAACGTCATTTTCTCCAAATAAAGTAAAAAAAAAAAGGGTAAAAATAGGGGAAAAAAAAGTATACATATTTGGTATCGCCACGTCCGTTTCGACCGACTCTTTAAACATATCACATGACCTAACCCCTCAGATGAACACCGTAAAAAATTAAAACTGTGCTAAATAAACCATTTTTTGGTCACCTTACATCACAAAAAGTACAACAGCAAGCGATCAAAAAGGCGTTTGCCCACCAAAATAGTACCTATCTAACTGTCATCTCATCCCGCAAAAAATGAGCCCCTAACTGAGACAATCGCCCAAAAAATAAAAAAACTATGGCTCAGAATATGGAGACACTAAAACATCATTTTTTATTTTTTTTTAAAAAAGATGTTATTGTGTAAAACTTACATAAATAATAAAAAGTATACATATTTGGTATCGACCGGCTCTATAAAAATATCACATGACCTAACCCCTCAGATGAATTTTTAAATAAAAACTGTGCTAAATAAACCATTTTTTGTCACCTTACATCACAAAAAGTGTAATAGCAAGCGATCAAAAAGTCACACGCACCCCAAAATATCACATGATCTAACCTGTCAGATGAATGTTGTAAATAACAAAAAATAAAAACTGTGCCGAAACAGCTATTTCTTGTTATCTTGCCTCACAAAAAGTGTAATATAGAGCAACCAAAAATCATTTGTACCCTAAACTAGTACCAACAATACTGCCACCCTATCCCGTAGTTTCTAAAATGGGGCCACTTTTTTGGAGTTTCTACTCTAGGGGTTCATCAGGGGGGCTTCAAATGGGACATGGTGTCAAAAAAAACAGTCCAGCAAAATCTGCCTTCCAAAAACCGTATGGCATTCCTTTCCTTCTGCGCCCTGCCGTGTGCCCGTACAGCTGTGTACGACCACATATGGGGTGTTTTTGTAAACTACAGAATCGGGGCTATAAATATTGAGTTTGGTTTGGCTGTTAACCCTTGCTTTGTAACTGGAAAAAAATTATTAAAATGGAATATCTGCCAAAAAAGTGAAATTTTGAAATTGTATCTCTATTTTCCATTTTAATTCTTGTGGAACACCTAAAGGGTTAACAAAGTTTGTAAAATCAGTTTTGAATACCTTGAGGGGTGTAGTTTATAGAATGGGGTCATTTATGGGTGATTTCTATTATGTAAGCCTCGCAAAGTGACTTCAGACCTGAACTGGTCCCTAAAAATTGGGTTTTTGAAAATTTCTGAAAAAATATCATTCCCAAAATGATCCAAACATAAAGTAGACATATGGGGAATGTAAAGTAATAACTATTTTTGGAGGTATTACTATGTATTATAGAAGTAGAGAAATTGAAACTTGGAAATTTGCAATTTTTTTAATTTTTTGGATAAATTTGGTATTTTTTTATAAATAAAAAGGATTTTCTTTTTTACTTCATTTTACCAGTGTCATGAAGTACAATATGTGACGAAAAAACAATCTCAGAATGGCCTGGATAAGTCAAAGCGTTTTAAAGTTATCAGCACATAGGCTGAGTTCACACGGGCGAGTATTCCGCGCGGGTGCAATGCGGGAGGTGAACGCATTGCACCCGCACTGAATCTGGACCCATTAATTTCTATGGGACTGTGCACATGAGCTGTTATTTTCACACATCACTTATGCGTTGCGTGAAAATCGCAACATGCTCTGTTTTCCACGCAACGCAGGCACCATAGAAGTGAATGGGGCTGCGTGAAAATCGCAAGCATCCGCAGGCAAGTGCGGATGCGGTGCGATTTTCATGCACGGTTGCTAGGAGACGATCGGGATGGAGACCCGATCATTATTATTTTCCCTTATAACATGGTTATAAGGGAAAATAATAGCATTCTAAATACAGAATGCATAGTAAATTAGCGCAGGAGGGGTTAAAAAATAAAAAATTTAACTCGCCTTAATCCACTTGCTTGCGCAGCCGGCATCTCTTCTGACTTCATCTTAGCTGTGTACACGAAAAGGACCTGTGGTGACGTCACTCCGGTCATCACATGATCCATCACCATGGTAAAATATCATGTGACGGACCATGTAATGACCGGAGTGATGTCACCACAGGTCCTTTTCCTGCACACAGCTAAGATTAAGACTGAAGAGAAGCCGGGCTGCGCGAGCAAGTGGATTAAGGTGCGTTAAATAATTTTTACATTTTTTTAACCCCTCCAGCGCTATTTTACTATGCATTCTGTATTCAGAATGCTATTATTTTCCCTTATAACCGAGTCCTTAAGGTGAAATACGGCTGATTCCTTAAGGGGTTAAATGCCGAATTTGAGCTTTTTGGATTTTTATGATCTAGAGTGGGCACTTGTTTGTTGACGATTAACCATGGTTTTGCATTTACTTGGCCCGGTTTCTCCTTAACTGACAGGTTCCCACTCCTTCGTACTACTATTTTTTATACTCTTTTTATATTTTTTATATCTCTTTTACATCCATATTTTTAATTTCATCTCTTTTTATGCATTTTTTTGGCAGCCAAACAGAAGTTTCTTCATAAATAAGTATTTCTTATTTGACACTTTATTAAGAAGCATTTTATATAGTCCTGACAACCTTTTTTTCGCCCACTTGGGCCTAATCTGATTTTGTTGTGTTATTTATGGTCAGCTTTGATGTATCATAGAATGGTTAGCAGCCAAATTTGGAGTTTTATATAACGTTTTTGCAATTTTAGACAAGATGAAGTCAAAACCGCACACAAACCGCACCGTTAACGCAGGATATGTATGTGAGCGTTTTTCTCTTCAGATGACACATGGTTTTATCAGGGACAAATGTATGAAATTATTTGCAATTCGGAGATCGTTATAACATAACATTTGCTACGTGTAAATACTGATGTATATATCGATTTGAACAATGTCGTAATATTCTTCAATTATGGACACCATATGCCAATCAACAACAGACCTTTGCACCTTATACCAATCTGAATAATAATATAGACTCGATATACCGGAACTGACGTTTTGTAATTAACTAGCCATTCATCAATTACTCATTACTGTGATCCCTATAAAAGAGGGACGCCAAAGGGGAGATGTCTACCACTGAGGAAGGGGTGAATGAATATACCCCGAAACGCGTCTGGTGCCACATCCCCCGCCATTTATGACCAGAAATATTAATATCCATCGATCCAAACCGACCCGAAAAAAAGTGGGATCTATTACCTTCCAAAGTCACCCGCGCGATTTGACGGCCAAACACAAGAAAGGACCGGTATACCAACTGGCCCACGTGTGGAACAGTAAGCCGCCAGCGTGGTCTTCACTAGAAGAAAAAGCTCTCAATATCGTAGTGCGACAACATCATTAGCACAGCGCAGGGAGCAGCAATATCCCACGGCTTGGTTAAGACTGATCTGATGGAAGCTGGATGTAAGGTAACTTTGTAATCGCTTGCAAGCTTCAAAGTAGCGGGACGCCGCTCTGCTCAGGATAGTTCAGATATTAGTATCCATAGGACGGATTGGTTTTGATGTGGGAAACATTAAGGAACATTAAAGTTACA
Organism: Bufo bufo; assembly: GCF_905171765.1. Taxonomy (NCBI): domain Eukaryota; kingdom Metazoa; phylum Chordata; class Amphibia; order Anura; family Bufonidae; genus Bufo; species Bufo bufo. Next base: position 123,942,023 of record NC_053395.1, on the reverse strand, counting down.
CCATTGAATGATAGAGGTGGACTTACCAGTTACCTTCGATTCAATTCAGTTCGATTATTTTAGATCGTCATCTATATACGGTAGTTGGGGCTGTATATTATTAATTAGAATACTGTCTAGATTCAATTTGCTGCTATTTAGATATACCAATTGATGTCAATTATCTACATTTAGGATTTTATGTTTTTATAGCGAGGTCCATTGTTTTAGAATATTCAGTACATTAATAAAAATATATATTTATAACGATTGTCTTTATGGTCCGGAATTTCTGAGAGTGCCCTGCTCTTTAACCTCTTTGTTCTCATATTTAAATTAGAATCTACAGATATATTAGAATAGCATTTATTTATTTATTTGGGGGGGGCATCTTGTTGCATCACAATTTTTTTTTTAATATAATATATATATATATACACACACACACACACACACACACACACACACACACACACACACACACTGTGGATATAAAAAGTCTACACACCCCTGAATGAGACAAAGATAATCATTTCAGAACTTTTTCCACCTTTAATGTGACCTATAAACTGTACCACTCAATTGAAAAACAAACTGAAATCTTTGAGGTAGAGGGATGAAAACATAGAAAAATAAAATATGTTTGCATAAGTGTGCACACCCTTAAACTAATACTTTGTTGAAGCACCTTTTGATTTTATTACAGCATTCAGTCTTTTTGGGTATGAGTCTATCAGCATGGCACATTTTATATTGGCAAGATTTTCCCACTCTTCTTTGCAAAATCACACCAAATCTGTCAGATTGCGAGGGCATCTCCTGTGCACAGCCTTCTTCAGATCACCCCACAGATTTTCAATCGGATTCAGGTCTGGGCTCTGGCTGGGCCATTCCAAAACTTTAATCTTCTTCTGGTGAAGCCATTCCTTTGTTGATTTGGATGTATGCTTTGGGTCGTTGTCATGCTGAAAGATGAAGTTCCTCTTCATGTTCAGCTCTCTAGCAGAAGCCTGAAGGGTTTGTGCCAATATTGACTGGTATTTGGAACTGTTTATAATTCCCTCTAGCTTAAAGGGATTCTGTCACCAGGTTTCACCCCTGTCAGCTAAACATATGCTGATGTTCAGGGCCTCATCAGGATGTGAGCTTCTAAATGTGTTCCGTAGCTTTATTTTGCTAAAAAACAGGTTTTACTAACCTGTCACTCAAAGAAATAAGGTGCCCAAGGGGATGTCAGGGGATGCAAGGTGCCCGCCGCACCCACCGCCGTTCGTGCCCAGCGCCGCCTTTCCAGACTTCTGCACCGCCTCCTAATCCTCTGTGCCGCCTCTCGCTCTCCCTCCCTCCTCCTCCTGCTGTAAGATATCGCGCGTGCGCACAGGGCTCTGAGAGGCTGGCGCCAGAGTGCAGGTCATACCTGGGTTGAGCGAAGTGCCGGCGCATGCGCACTTCGCTTCAAGAAGCCAAATCGAGAAGTCCGCACGGGCGCATCAGGCAGAGCCCTGTGCGCACGCGCGAGATCTTACAGGAGGAGGAGGGGGAGGGAGGGAGGAGGGAGGGAGAGAGAGCGAGAGGCGGCACAGAGGATTAGGAGGCGGTGAAGAAGTCTGGAAAGGCGGCGCTGGGCACGAACGGCGGTGGGTGCGGCGGGCACCTTGCATCCCTTGACATCCCCTGACATCCCCTTGGGCACCTTATTTCTTTGAGTGACAGGTTAGTAAAACCTGTTTTTTAGCAAAATAAGGCTACGGATCACATTTAGAAGCCTACATTAGGAATCCTGATGAGGCCCTGAACATCAGCATATGTTTAGCTGACAGGGGTGAAACCTGGTGACAGAATCCCTTTAACTAAGGCCCCAGTTCCAGCTGAAGAAAAACAGCCCCAAAGCATGATGCTGCCACCACTATGCTTCACTGTGGGTATGGTGTTCTTTTGGTGATGTGCAGTGTTGTTTTTGCCCCAAACATATCTTTTGGAATTATGGCCAAAAAGTTCAACCTTGGTTTCATCAGACCATAACACCTTTTCCCACATGCTTTTGGGAGACTTCAGATGTGTTTTTGCAAAATGAAGTCTGGCTTGGATATTTTTCTTCGTAAGAAAAGGCTTTCGTCTTGCCACTCTACCCCATAGCCCAGACATGTGAAGAATACGGGAGATTGTTGTCACATGTACCACACAGCCAGTACTTGCCAGATATTCCTGCAGCTCCTTTAATGTTGCTGTAGGCCTCTTGGTAGCCTCCCAGACCAGTTTTCTAATCTTCTTTTCATCAATTTTGGAGGGACGTCCAGTTCTTGGTAATGTCACTGTTGTGCCATATTTTCTCCACTTGATGATGACTGTCTTTACTGTGTTCCATGGTATATCTAATGCCTTGGAAATTCTTTTGTACACTTCTCCTGACTGATACCTTTTAACAATGAGATCCCTCTGATGCTTTGGAAGCTCTCTGTGGACCATGGCTTTTGCTGTGGGATGCGACTAAGAAAATTTCAGGAAAGACCAACTAGAGCAGCTGAACCTTATTTGGGGTTAATCAGAGGCACTTTAAATGATGGCAGGTGTATGCTGACTCCTATTAATCACATTTTGAATGTGATTGCTTAATTCTGATTATATATATATATATATATATATATATATATATATATATATATATATATACACTGCTCAAAAAAATAAAGGGAACACTTAAACAACACAATGTAACTCCAAGTCAATCACACTTCTGTGAAATCAAACTGTCCACTTACGAAGCAACATTGAGTGACAATCAATTTCACATGATGTTGTGCAAATGGGATAGACAACAGGTGGAAATTATAGGCAATTAGCAAGACACCCTCAATAAAGGAGTGGTTCTGCAGGTGGTGACCACAGACCACTTCTCAGTTCCTATGCTTCCTGGCTGATCTTTTGGTCACTTTTGAATGCTGGCGGTGCTTTCACTCTAGTGGTAGCATGAGACGGAGTCTACAACCCACACAAGTGGCTCAGGTAGTGCAGCTTATCCAGGATGGCACATCAATGCGAGCTGTGGCAAGAAGGTTTGCTGTGTCTATCAGCGTAGTGTCCAGAGCATGGAGGCGCTACCAGGAGACAGGCCAGTAAATCAGGAGACGTGGAGGAGGCCGTAGGAGGGCAACAACCTAGCAGCAGGACCGCTACCTCCGCCTTTGTGCAAGGAGGAACAGGAGGAGCACTGCCAGAGCCCTGCAATATGACCTCCAACATGCCACAAATGTGCATGTGTCTGCTCAAATGGTCAGAAACAGACTCCATGAGGGTGATATGAGGGCCCGACGTTCACACGTGCGGGTTGGGCTTACAGCCCAACACCGTGCAGGACGTTTGGCATTTGCCAGAGAACACCAAGATTGGCAAATTCGCCACTGGCGCCCTGTGCTCTTCACAGATGAAAGCAGGTTCACACTGAGCACATGTGACAGACGTAACAGGGTCTGGAGACGCTGTGGAGAACGTTCTGCTGCCTGCAACATCCTCCAGCATGACCGGTTTGGCATTGGGTCAGTAATGGTGTGGGGTGGCATTTCTTTGGAGGGCCGCACAGCCCTCCATGTGCTCGCCAGAGGTAGCCTGACTGCCATTAGGTACCGAGATGAGATCCTCAGACCCCTTGTGAGACCATATGCTGGTGCGGTTGGCCCTGGGTTCCTCCTAATGCAAGACAATGCTAGACCTCATGTGGCTGGAGTGTGTCAGCAGTTCCTGTAAGACAAAGGCATTGTTTCTATGGACTGGCCTGCTCGTTCCCCAGACCTGAATCCAATTGAGCACATCTGGGACATCATATCTCGCTCTATCCACCAACGTCACGTTGCACCACAGACTGTCCAGGAGTTGGCAGATGCTTTAGTCCAGGTCTGGGAGGAGATCCCTCAGGAGACCGTTCGCCACCTCATCAGGAGCATGCACAGGCGTTGTAGGGAGGTCATACAGGCACGTGGAGGCCACACACACTACTGAGCCTCATTTTGACTTGTTTTAAGGACATTCTATCAAAGTTGGATCAGCCTGTAGTGTGTTTTTCCACTTTAATTTTGAGTGTGACTCCAAATCCAGACCTCCAAGGGTTGAAAAATTTGATTTCCATTTTTTTATTTTTGTGTGATTTTGTTGTCAGCACATTCAACTATGTAAAGAACTAAGTATTTCAGAAGAATATTTAATTAATTCAGATCTAGGATGTGTTATTTTTGTGTTCCCTTTATTTTTTGGAGCAGTGTGTGTGTATATGTGTGTGTGTATATATATATATATATATATATATATATATATATATATACACACTGATCAAAAATATAAATGCTACACTTTCGGATTTGCTCCCATTTTGCATGAGCTGAACTCGAAGATCTGAAACATTTTCAACATACACAAAAGACCCATTACTCACAAATATTGTTCACAAATCTGTCTAAATCTGTGTTAGTGAGCACTAATCCTTTGCCGAGATAATCCATCCCACCTCACAGGTGTGGCATATCAAGGTGCTGATTAGACAGCATGAATACTGATTGTTGTTGATTGTGCCTATGGTTGAGCGAACCTGAACTTTTAGGATTTTTGGACCCTGAACATTTCAGTAAAAGTTCGGCGAGTTAATGGCGCTTTTTGAAAGGCTGCAGAGCAGCCAGTCAACAAGCGTTTAACTCGTGTGCCCTTAGAAGCCATCACAGCCATGCCTACTAATGGCATGGCTGTGATTGGCCAGTGCAGCATGTGACCCAGTCTCTATATAAGCTGGAGTCATGTAGTGCTGCACGTCACTCTGCTCTGATTAGTGTAGGGATAGGATGCTGCTGCTGTGAGGGAGAGAATAGGACAGAATCTTTAATCAGAAGTGCTTCTTAACTCAGCGATCTACCTAGATTTTGTTTTGTGGGTGCAGTGCACAATCTGTTTACCCTGCCCGGAGCCCAGTGACCCAGAAAAATTACTTTTATCCATCTGTTAGTTAGGTGCGTGGCGGCGGCCATTTTATGCAAGTTCTGTGCACCACCACAGCATATGTGCATTTGTGACAGTCAAATAGAAGCTTGAAATACTGCAATTATATTCTGGGTTTTAAAAAACACCCATTTTTGGCAATACCCTCCATCTGGGGCCTATGCCGCATTAGTCAGTGTGCAATTTAAGCTAGAAATACAGCAATAATTTTCTGGGTTTTAAAAAACACCCTTTTTGGGCAAAATACTAAATTTTACAGCCCTTGCTGCATCTGTCAGTGTGAAATTCAAGCATTATATAGTGCTGTTCTATTCTGTTATTAAAAAAACACCCATTTTGGGCAAAAAACTTAATATGGCAGCCTTGTCTGCATCTGTCATTGTGAGATACATGCGTTGGATACTGCTGTTCTGTTATTAAAAAAACACCCATTTTGGCCAAGATAATAAATTTGAGAAAAATTAGGAGAGAGTCAAATAAGGGACGTGGCCCCGGTCATGGTGCTGCTGGTGGAGCTCCTGTTGCAGGGAGAGGACGTGGTCGATCTGTGTCAGCTACACACACAAGTGAAACACCTTCCTCAGGTGCGAGTAGGCGACAGAACCTTCAGCGGTATTTGGTCGGGCCTAATTCGTCTCTACGAATGGTGAGGCCAGAACAAGTACAGGCGATTGGGTTGCTGACAGTGCCTCCAGTTCCTTTACATTGTCTCCCACCCAGTCTCCTGCTGAAAGATCAGAGTTGGCACCTGCAGCCGATGTCCATCAGTCTTTCACCTCAACCCCTTGCAAATCAGCCAAGCAGTCTGAGCCCAGAGTCATGCCACAGTCTTTTCTGCTTTTTGATGACTCTGCTAGCAAGGTTTCCCAGGGCCATCCACCTAGCCCTGCCCCAGAAGTGGAAGAGATTGAGTGCACCGATGCCCAACCACTTATGTTTCAAGATGAGTACATGGGAGGACCACCGCAGCACGTCTCGGATGATGACGAAACACAGGTGCCAATTGCTGTGGCTTTCGAAAGTGTGCAGACCGACAAGGAGGGCAGGGGTGAAGACTGGGTGGAAGATGATGTGGAGGACGATGAGGTCCTCGACCCCACATGGAATCAAGGTCATGCCAGTGACCTGTGTAGTTCGGAGGAAGAGGCGGTGGTCGCACAGAGCCACCAGCACAGCAGAAGAGGGAATAGGGTGCAAAAGCGGAGCGGCCGTCCCCTAGACAGTACGCCTGCTACTGCCCACCGCAGCAAGGGACCGAGCACACCAAAGCCAGCTCCAAGAAGTTCCCTGGCGTGGCAGTTCTTCAGACAGTGTGCTGACAAATGCCCTAACAAATTCCTGTCGATATTGAGGGGTTGGGTGGAGTCCGGGAACTTGGCTTCTGCGGCTCTATCAAGAGATTGCATACGTGGGCAATTTTCTCTATTGGGCCAGTTATCTTAGCACACGAGGTCGAAAGGGGGATGTCGATAGGTCGCTCTAATTTCAGTTATCACTGAAATGGCCTTCCTGAGTTATTACTAATAGAGATATAAAAGTAATGCAACTGTCTCTCTGTTGGATCAAGTAAAGGGGGCAGGGGGAGGTTGGTTGGATGTGATGTTATGTTATATAATTATATACCAATAATTTTGCATTGTCCTGTACTCTTATAATAACAAGTATTTGTCTCTATATCCTATATTACGCTGCTTTCATGTTAACATGATGACAGACTCATAATATTGATATCATTTCGATGTATGGACTGACAAGATCTTTGTTATTGCATACAAATCTTTATTTTGTTAATACCTTTATTGATAAACAATAAAAACGATTTTGATTCACAATGTCCCACGGAAGCGTTCAGCTCTCCATCTCCAAAACACTGGAGCGGAAGAGGAAGTACCCCCCTACCCACCTGCGATCCCTGGCCCTGAATGCCAGCATTTCAAAATTACTGTCCTTTGAAATGCTGTCATTCCGTCTGGTGGAGATGGACATTTTTAAAAGCCTTATGGCTGTGGCTGTCCCACAGTACGTCGTGCCCAGCCGCCACTACTTTTCCAGGCGTGCCATCTTTTCCCTGCACATCCAAGTGGGGGACAAAATCAGGTGTGCACTGCGCAACGCCATCTGTGGCAAGGTGCACCTCACTACGGATACGTGGACCAGTAAGCACGGTCAGGGACGTTATGTCTCCATAACAGCATGCTGGGTAAATGCAGTGGCGGCTGGGCCTGAGGCGAATAGCAGTTTGGCGCTTGTCCTTTCACCACCGAGGATTGCAGGGCGCTTCAGTTTGCCTCCTGTTGCTTCCTCCTCCTACTCTGCTTCCTCATCCTCTTCCGGCTTCTCATCCAGTCAGCGGAACACCTTCACCACCAACTTCAGCACAGCCAGGGGTAAACGACAGCAGGCAGTTTTAAAACGTATCTGTTTGGGGGACAAACCCCACACCGCGCAGGAGCTGGGGACATGCCTTGAACAACAGACCGATGAGGGGTTGGTGCCAGTGAGCCTCAAGCCCGGCCTGGTGGTGCGCGATAATGGGCGAAATCTCGTAGCAGCTCTGGGGCTAGCCGGTTTGACACACATCCCTTGCCTGGCGCATGTGCTGAATTTGGTGGTGCAGAGGTTCCTTAAAAATTACCCCGATATGTGAGAGCTGCTGCATAAAATTCGGGTCATCTGTGCGCGCTTTCGGCGTTCTCACCCTGCTGCTGCTCGCCTGTCAGTGCTGCAGCGTAACTTCGGCCTTCCTGCTCACTGCCTCATATGCGACGTCCCCACAAGGTGGAACTCCACCTTGCACATGCTGGCCAGACTGTGCGAGCAGCAGCAGGCGATAGTGGAGTTTCAGCTGCAGCACGCACGGGTGAGTCGCTCTGCGGAGCAGCACCACTTCACCACCAATGACTGGGCCTCCATGCGAGACCTGTGTTCCTTGTTGCGCTGTTTAGAGTACTCCACCAACATGGCCAGTGCCGATAACACCGTTCTCAGCATTACTATTCCACTTTTATGCCTCCTTGAAAAAACGCTGCTGGTGATGATGGAATAGGATGTGGCACAGGATGAGGAAGAGGGATCATTTCATAGGGTTTCCGGCCAGTCATTCACAAGTGGCTCCGAGGGTGGGTTCCTGCACCCACAAACCCAAGGTACACAATTGTCCAACCAGGGCACACTTCTGGAGGATGACGAGGTGGAGGATGAGGAGGAGGAACCATGTTCACAGCAGGGTGGCACCCAAACCAGCTCATAGCCATCACTGGTGCGTGGCTGGGGGGGATACAGAGGACACAGACGATACACCTCCCACAAAGGACAGCTTTTCGTTGCTTCTGGGCAGCCTGGCACACTTGAGCGAATACATGCTGCAGTGTTTCCACAACGACCGCCGAGTTGCCGGCTGATTACTGGGTGGCCACGCTTGCTGGGTCCCCATTACAAGGACAATGTACTGTCCTTAATTCCGTCACTGGAGCGTGATCGTAAGATGCGCGAGTACAAGCGCACGCTGGTAGACGTGCTTCTAGTGGCATTCCCACCTGACAGCGGGGGCACAGTGGAAGCACAAGGCGAAGGCAGAGGAGGCGGAAGAGGTCCCCAACGCAGCTGGGGCACAACCAGCACCTCAGAAGGCAGGGTTAGCATGGCCGAAATGTGGAAAAGCTTTGTCAGCATGCCACAACAACCAGCACCACCAGCTGATATGGAACGTCTTAGCAGGAGGCAGCATTTCAGCAACGTGGTGGAGCAGTATGTGTGGATGTCTTGGAGGTGCTGGGGTTGTTATCACAGACAAGCGTAGCTGCCTGTCCACAGCCAATGTGGACAGGCTCACGTTTATCCAGGCATGGATCCCACAGGACTTGTCTGTACCTTGTGCAGAATAGACATGCATACCGGCCTTAACCAGCCATTGTTATACTACAGCACAATTGCTCATTGTATTTTGGATATTTCACACTCTTTTGGAGTGTACCCTAATAAAAATAATAAAAATTTAAACCAAAAACCAGTGTTGGCTACCTCGTCCTCCTCCACCGCCGCTTCCACCTACACCGCTATGTCCACCGCCTCCTTAAACTCCTACTCCATATGGACCTCCACCTCATAAATCAAGTTTATTTTTTTTTAATTTGTACATATTTTATTTTATGTCATTTCACTAATTTGTCAGTTACATATTCGGGTGAAATTCACCAATTTTTGGCTGTGATATACCCCTGCTGTACCTAGTAGACAGGTAAACAAATTTCACTAATTTGTCTGTTACATTCTCGGCTGACATTTGACCATTTTTGCCGTGATTAAACCCCTGCTCTGCATAGGTGATAGGGACATAAATTTCAAAAATTCTTCTTTAATTGATGCGCGCCCCCTCCTCTCATTCAATGCTTAAACTTCAACAACTTGTCCCACATTTGCGCTTCAATAGTTTCACACTTTTCCGCTCGATCATATTTCATTAAAAAAATTTACCTCCCTTGGATGTGGTCTCTCTTTCTCACGCTCGCTCTCTGGTGTGGAACCCTGATTCGCCACTAACCGTGATCAACATGGTAGGCGCAGAAAAGAACATCGAAAGTGGACCTCGTCCTCCTAGATCAAGATTATTATTATTATTTTTATGTATTTTATGTTATTTTAAGTCTTTTCCCTATCCACATTTGTTTGCAGAGCACTTGCCATGCTCTTAACCACATGTTGCTGCCTTTTGCAGGCCTCTAGCCCTTTCCATTACATTTTTAGACCCATTTTAGTGCTCAAAAGTTCGGGTCCCATTGACTTCATTGGGGTTCGGGGTCAAGTTCGGGTCCCGAACTCAAACTTTTTTGTGAAGTTCGGCCGAACCCGTCGAACCCGAACGTCCAGATGTCCGTTCAACTCTATTTGTGGCCTGTGGAATGTTGGTCCACTCCTCTTCAATAGCTGTGCGAAGTTGCAGAATATTGGCAGGAACTGAATGCTGGCCATGCAAGAACTGGGATGTTTTCAGCTTCCAGAATTGTGTACAGATCCTTACAATATGGGGCCGTTTTGTGTATGTAGAAAATGTTTCAGATCTTTGAGTTCAGCTCATGCAAAATGGGAGCAAAACTGAAAGTGTTGCGTTTATATTTTTGTTCAGTGTATAGACTAGCTGAAGGACCCGGCTTCACTCGGGTATATTTAATCTATTTCATTTAATGTTTGTGTGTGTCGTTAAGATATCAACACTATCCACTAGAACAGTGACCTCCACAGCCCCCCACCCCTTAACACTGACCCCCCACAGTGCCCCATCCCTTAAAATTGGACCTCCACAGCAGCCCACCCCCTTAACTTTGATCTTTACAGCAGCCTTCCCCTTTAACAGTGACTTTCAGAGCATACCACCCCCTTGACAGTGACCTCCACAGGGGCCTGCGCCCTTAACAGTGGCCTTTTTTGGATCGGGGCGTGTCCTTTGAACAGCAGCACTGTACTGTCTGAGTGTGATCTGCAGGGATAAAGTCACCGTCCCTCCCACCCCTGCAGCTGACAGAAGTTGACTTTTTTACCTTCATTTTTTCAATCCGCGTCGGCTTAGGAGTGGGATGGGGCGTGGCCTAACCAGATCTGGGCGTGGCTTAGCGAGACCTAGAAGTTTATTTTTGACCATTTTTTCAATCTGTCGGCTAAGGAGTGGGAGGGGCCATGGCCTAATCGAATCAGGGGCGTGGCTTAGTGGGACCTGGGGGCAGTGTTTTAAGTCTTTTGATGGTTGACACATAGGGGGCGTGACTGGGCTCCTTCCTGCAAAAGTGACGCCCCTCTGTGCACCTTACTGGCTCATTTGCATACCAAATAAACTGGATTTTCAGAGGATAAAAACATCTATTGGTGGAACAAAGGCACATCTTGAAATAAGGTACTAAATGCTATTAGGCCATGGCTTTACTTCAATAGCGATTATCCTGGTGACAGATTTCCTTTAAAGCTCATCTATAGCAGTGAAGATAAATGTCTGGGTTGTTACGGAAACCTGAAGTAAAACTGTATGTGGAGGCTGAAGGACCTGCGAGCTTCTATTGGCGGATAAGGGTCATGTGAGCAAGCTTCTATTGGCTAATCCATTTTTTTTTTTTTTATATCTCAGGAACAGTATGTCCTAGAGAGCTGAGACCTGTTCTAAAACCTTCCTAGACACCTGATGAATCTGTGTGCCAAATTTCGTGATTGTAAATGCAATGGTGCAGATTCCTTTAGCAGACACACACATGCACTCAGCTTTATATATTATATATATATATATATTAGTGCTGAGCGAAGTCGCTTTGTTCAAAACTTCGAATAATACTGTAAGGAGATTTGTCTCTGTACAGTATTAGAATGTATGGGCTCCGATGAGCCGAGTTAAGTTATTCACGAAGTCGCCTGTGACTTCATTAACCTCTTACGGACACAGGGCGTACAGGTACGTCATGATGTCCCGGTATTCAAGGACACAGGGCGTACATGTACGCCTTGTGTATTTCCGATCACCGCCGCCGTGACAACCTGCTCTATAAAAATACCACATGATCTAACCTGTCAGATGAATGTTGTAAATAACAATCAGCAGGCACCCTGGGTCAATGCCGAGGGGGGTCCTGTGATCCCCCCGTATCGGCAATCGCTGCGGATTAACCCCTTCTATGCCACTACCGTGGTATAAAAGGGGTTTGTGTTTGAGTTAGGTCATCGAGTTCCCACGCTACTGTGGCGGGGACTCGATGTCTCAGAAGGCAGCCCGATTCTGTGCAGAGGCTTCCCAATGCCTTGCACGGCATCGGGACCTGCCTTCTACGGGAGCCGAGGAGATCCAGCCTCAGGCTGGGTCTCCTAGGCAACCTGTTAGTGTATTACTCTGTGTAATACCCTAACAGGCAATGCATTACAATACAGATGTATTGTAATGCATTGCAGAGGGGATCAGTCCCCCAAAAGTGCACATCAGAAATAAAGTAAAGAAAAAAAAGGAAAAAAAAAGGTTTTTAATAAAATTAATAAATTAATAAAGGAAAAAAAGAAAGGAAAAAAAAAACGCCACTTTCCTCCTATTTTATAATAAAAAACAGAATTAAAAAATTTGATATTGACACGTCCGTAATGACTGGCTCTATAAATATATCACATGATCCACCCTGTCCGATAAATACCATAAAAAATAAAAATAAACGGTGTAGAAAAAAAAAATGCCATTTTTGTCACCTTACATCACAAAAAGTGCAACACCAAGTGATCAAAAAGGCGTATGCCCCCCAAAATACTACCAATCTAACCGTCACCTCATCCCGCAAAAGATGAGCCCCTACCTAAGCCAATCACCCAAAAAAAAAAGAAAACTATGGCTCAGAATATGGAGACACTAAAACACCATTTTTTTTGTTTAAAAAATGCTGGTATTGTGTAAAACTTAAGTAAATTTAAAAAAGTATACATATTAGGTATCGCCGCGTCCGTAAGAACCTTCTCTATAAAAATTTCACATGACCTAACCCCTCAGGCGAACACCGTAAAAAAAAAAAAAAAAAACGGTGTAAAAAAAAGCAAAAAGTGTAATAGCAAGCGATCAAAAAGTCATACGCACCCCAAAATAGAGCCAATCAAACCGTCATCTCATCCCGCAAAAATCATACCCTACCCAAGATAATCGCCCAAAAACTGAAAAAACTATGGCTCTCAGACTATGGAGACACTAAAACTAGATTTTTTTTTATTTGTTTCAAAAATGAAATCATTGTGTAAAACTTACATAAATAAAAAAAGTAGACATATTGGGTATCGCCACATACGTAATAACCTGCTTTATAAAAATATCACATGACCGTTTTATAAAAACGGTGTAAAAAAAGCCATTTTTTTCACCTTACATCACAAAAAGTGTAATAGCAAGCGATCAAAAAGTCATACGCACCCTAAAATAGTGCTAATCAAACCGTCCTCTCATCCCTCCCAAAAAATTAGCCCCCACAACTGAAACAAATAACCAACAAAAGTAGTCATATTTGGTATTGTCGCGTCCGTGACAACCTGCTCTATAAAAATACCACATGATCTAACCTGTCAGATGAATGTTGTAAATAATAAATAAAAAAAACTGTGCCAAAACAGCTGTTTCTTGTTTCCTTGCCTCACAAAAAGTGTAATATAGAGCAACCAAAAATCTTATGTACCCTAAAATAGTACCAACAAAACTGCCACCCTATACCGTAGTTTCCAAAATGGGGTCACTTTTTTGGAGTTTCTGCTCTAGGGGGGCATCAGCGGGGCTTCAAATGGGACATGGTGTCAAAAAACCAGTCCAGCAAAATCTGTCTTCCAAAAACCGTATGGCATTAATTTCCTATGCCCGTACAGCAGTTTACGACCACATATGGGGTGTTTCTGTAAACTACAGAATCAGGGCCATAAATATTGAGTTTTGTTTGGCTGTTAACCCTTGCTTTGTAATTGGAAAAAAATTATTAAAATGGCAAATCTGCCAAAAAAGTGAAATTTTAAAATGTTCTCTTTTTTCCATTAATTCTTGTGGAACACCTAAAGGGTTAACAAAGCTTGTAAAATCAGTTTTAAATACCTTGAGGGGTGTAGTTTGTAAAATGTGGTCATTTTCGGGTGATTTCTATTATATAAGCCTCACAAAGTGACTACAGACCTGAACTGGTCCTGAAAAAGTGGGTTTTAGAAATTTAGAGATTTGCTTCTAAACTTCTAAGCCTTGTAACGTCACCAAAAAATAAAATGGCATTCCCAAAATGATCCAAACATGAAGTAAACATATGGGGAATGTAAAATAATAACTATTTTTGGAGGTATTATTATCTTTTATAACAGTAGAGAAATTAGAAATGTGCTAATTTTTCCAAATTTTTTATACATTTGGTATTTTTTTTGTAAATAAAAAAGATTTTTTTATACTCCATTTTACCAGTGTCATGAAGTACAATATGTGACAAAAAAACTATCTCAGAATGGCCTGGATAAGTAAAAGCGTTTAAAAGTTATTGACACGTAAAGTGACACTGGTCAGATTTGCAAAAAATGGCCTGGTCCTTAAGGTGAAATAAGGCTGTGTCCTTAAAGGATAACTGTCACACTTAGACCCTAATTTAAATTTTCATATATGTAGTTACTAATAACATGATATTCCAGAATCAGTTACTATTAGACTGACTTACCCCATATTTAATAAGATTCAGCCCTTAGCAACCAGTCTGCATAAAACTGCAATTTCACTATTTAGTTAAGATGGCCGCCACTGCCCTCACCCTGAGGCTAATCTCGCCTGCCCTCACTAGCCAGTAACAATAGCCCCCCAAAAGTGTCAGTAACCAGAGCCCTCCCCCCCTAAAGGGTTAATCTCCTGCAACACAAAGGGGTCCTCTTACCACGTGTTGCTTTCATTTATACACTGAGCAGACGGCAGATCTCCCTTCCCTGGTCTGCGGCTGCGCTGCTTCGACTCTTCCTTCTCCAGCTCTGCTGAGTGAGGGAGCGTCTGCCAAGCACAGGGACAGGGAGAAGTGCACACAGCCCAGGCACTGTTATCAGCTGCTGGGGAGGACCTGGCTTTAATCATTTACTTACAGTCCCTGGCTGTCAGTAATCTGACCTTGCAGGCTGCGTGCTTCTGCGTCCTCCGTCCTTCAACAGATAGACGGACCATGCCTAGCAACCTGATTTTAAGCACAGGTAAAAGTAGGCAGTACAGCAGTGCTTCTCAAATAGGGGGGGCGCCAGGCTCCGTAAAGGAGGGCTCATTCAGGGCCGGCCTTTGGGGTGTGCGAATTTCTTCTGTATAATGCCGGCAGGCAAGCCGGGCGGCCGGCGCGTCCCTCAGTGATGTCACGTGCCTGCGCCGCCTGCTTTATGAATGAAGCAGGCGGCGCAGGCACGTGACGTCACTGAGGGACGCGCCGGCCGCCCGGCCCCCCTGCCGGCATTATACAGAAGAAATTCGGATATACGGTACTATTAGGAGTGACGGCGGCGGCAGGCACACGGAATCTGTGGATGGCACAGTTATGGGCTGGGGGGAGCACTGTGGATGGCACTGTTATGGGGTGGGGGGTCTGTGGATTGCACATATATAACAGTGCTAGCCACAGATCCCCCTGTAACAATGCCAGCCACAGATCCCCCCCATAAGTGTCCGTCATCCACAGATCCCCCCATAAGTGTCCGTCATCCACAGATCCCCCCATAAGTGTCCGTCATCCACAGATCCCCCCATAAGTGTCCGTCATCCACAGATCCCCCCATAAGTGTGTGTCCGATCCACATTTCTTTCTTTTTTTATTCTCTTATACGTTAATAAGGACAGTGTTATGCAGAGGTGTACTTATAACAATTTTATAGACAAATGATACTATTTACAGTCGTGCGGGGGGCGCGAAATGTTTTCTTCTTCCTAGGGGGGGGCATGACAGAAAATAATTGAGAAGCACTGCAGTAGAGGGAACTAAACTGTGGAATTAAGGGGTAATTGAATACACAGTAAAAAGTTGAAATAGGGCCACCAAGGTGATATTAATCACCACAATCCAATACTCCAAAAAAAATATATATATGACAGTTATACTTTAAGGGGTTAAATATCTTCGGTAGTTGATTTTTAAAGTGGAAAACCACTTTAAATCTTGAATCTAAACTCTCTTTCGGTTCTGACTAGTCCGACTAAAACTTGAAACCAAACTCTGCTTTGGGTTCTAGTCGGACTAGTCAGAACCGATACAGAGTTCAGTTTCAAGATTTAAAGTGGTTTTCCAGTTTAAAAATAATGGATTTATTTATCACACCAGATATTGCAGCCATATTTGGTTAAGCGAAAAGCACGGACCCGGGATAAGAAAATGGCCATATACCTTATCCAGATGGCAGTCCACAACAGTATTGTTCTTAGGCCTCATGCACACGACCGTTTTTTTTTGCTGTCCGCAAAACGGATTTCCGTTGTTCGTTGATCTGTGACCGTTTTTTCTTCCGTGGGTCTTCTTTGATTTTTGGAGGATCCACGGACATGAAAAGGGAAAAAAAAAACTAAGTCAAGTTTGCATTGAAGATGATAGGAAAAACGGACACGGATCACGGATCACGGACGCGGATGACTATCTTGTGTGCATCCGTGATTTTTCACGGACCCATTGACTTGAATGGGTCCGTGAACCGTTGTCAGTGAAAAAAATAGGACAGGTCATATTTTTTTCACGGACTGGAAAAACGGATCACGGACGCGGAAGCCAAACGGTGCATTTTCCGATTTTTTTCACGGACGCATTGAAAGTCAATGGGTCCGCGAAAAAAAACGGAAAACGGAACAACGGCCGCGGATGCACACAACGGTCGTGTGCATGAGGCCTTATCCTTATATTTAAAACTGAAAACCCCAGACTTTGCTATGAGTCTAAAGATGTCCGAAGACCGTGGCCGAAAAATATTTTATTTGCCCAATCCATGCCACAGAACGTAAGAAAACCGCACAGAAAAGATGCAGCGTATGCAGCAAACATAGGGTACGCAGAGATTCACTCTACTATTGCCCCCGCTGTCCCACAAACCCCAGCATATGCATCCATCCATGTTTTGAAAAATTCCTCACACTCCCAAATTATTAAGTCTATCTATCTATCTATCTTTATGTAATTTCCATTAGGGGACTAAGTTTGGGGAATTGGAATTTAGAGTAATTTAGAAATACCCCTTATAAATCCTATCAATACAAGCAGAGATATAAAATCATCTTCTGTAACCATGTCAAATTGGTTCCATTTTTTTGAATTTTTATTCTAGCCCCTGCTACAGAATAAACAGGTAGCATATTGATCACTAAACACGACCCATGCTACATATACAAAATGTCATGCATTTACATTTTTTATGATATTCTATCACCTGCTACCACCCAAAATTCTCAAAAGACCCGCCACAGCCCTAGATGAATATTTTGTATGCACAACTATTTTGGTGCATTTTAGTTGTGTAGTTAAAGACAACATGATGTATTTCTTGGCTATATTACATTTTTGTACCATTTTCTGGATTTTCACAGTTCATATTACCAGGTCTATATTCATATTACGGATTGGTGTATGGGCTTTTTTGTACTTGGAGGTCTCCTGGCTATCGAGCTGGTCCTTATCTAAACACTTTGGGCTTTATTACAGGTTGATTCCATTTTTTTGCTGAACTTCTTAACCTGACAATGCTTCTAGCATAACTTATCTTTTTTTGGGGACTGGTGATCCATTACTGTCCATATAGATGGTTCTGGAGACTTCCCTTTTATATTTTCTACAGCTGATCGGTTGTTTTGTGTGCATAGCGGTTTCTGCCTTGCCAGGCTGGCACCTCTTATGGTGCATGGCGTCACTTGGCACGTTCGTCTCTCAAAAAAGGATTGATGGAGCTAAAGAGATGTTGTACAGCCAGTCAATAAAATTTCTAATGTGTTTCTTCTTTTTTTTTTCATAGAAATTGGCATGATAGTAATAGATTAGTTAAAAAAAAGAACAAATTTTAATATTTCACACTTATTTTACATTAATTACCTAAAAATATTAGGGCCAAAATAGTCACTACATGCCTAATGTTTTTTTTTTTATCATTTCAGCAGATCTATGCCTGTACAAGTGTGCATTGGGCCCTTTAACATTAGCAAGCAAAATCTGTGCCCTGATTGCCACTGGGTGCACCTTTCCTTTTGGGCTCCCCCGTGCATCCGGACACAGGTTTAGGGTCCATTCACACGTCCGTTTTTTCTTTCCTGATCTGTTCCGTTTTTTCAGGAACAGATCTGGACCAGATCTGGACCCATTCATTTTCAATGGGTCCTGGAAAAAAACGGACAGCTCAATGTCTGATTTTTTTCAGGACCCATTGAAAATGAATGGGTCCAGATCTGGTCCAGATCTGTTCCTGAAAAAACGGAACAGATCAGGAAAGAAAAAACGGACGTGTGAATGGACCCTTAGAGCCACAACGGTGATACTTCTGAAAACGGGAGAAATAGGGTGATAAAATGTAAGGTGCATTTCTTCATTTTTGTGTGCACTGTGCAAAAAATCTGTTCTTAAATGGACACATTTATGGAAAAAATGCTATTTTTATTTTTTTCACTTGCTTTGCCTTAATTCCTACAAAAAAAATGTGGGGCCAAAATACACACTACACCGCTAGAGGAGTACATTAAGAAGTCTAGTATGCAAAATGAGGTCACTTTGGGGAATTTGAATCATTCTGACACCTGTTAGTAGTGTTGAGCGAAGCATTTGAAGCAGAATTCGGTCCGAAGTTTAGGAAAACCTCATCCCGCAATGAATACGAATTTTATTGTGCTTCGTGGTACCGAATAAATTTTTCCTAAAATGGCGGCTGCACGTGTTATAAAGTGAAAGTAAGAAGCCCGGGAATGCGATATCACCGATAATGCTGTGCAGACAGCCATTCCACAGGTAGACATCCCCTGTGATGTCACAAGCCCTATAAAACCCTCAACCCGTGTGGTCTCTGCCGTTGTCCTGTGAGCTGAGCATAGGGAAAGACGTGGAAAGTGCTAGGGACATTGTCGTTGCAAAGTGTTTTAAAAAAGAATATTGGAGAGGTAGAGTGCAGGGAGAGTGCATCACCATGTGCGTCAGGCTCTGGTGCACCGACATTCAGAGTTAATCCGTTATTCTAGTGATACAATTACTGTACTCTATGGCCAACAGACAGTTGCCTGAGCCCTCCAAAGGAATGGGCAGTGGCAAAAATGTTGCTAAGGGTGCTACATCAGCCCTGTTTCAATACATGAAGCTCCATCAAAAAGTGGAGTGGGAAAGTGTGCCACTCATTTAGTGTTACAGCCTAATGCAGCAACCGCTGCATCTCCGATTGGCCAGCACCCCCTCTCCAGCAGTCAGGGCTCGACAACATTAGCACAAGGAAGCCGTCATTCCTTCCCATCGACTTCAATGTCGTCTATTGCTCCTGATGCTCCTCCTCCTCCTCCTCATCACTTGTTTCGACAGCAATCACTGAGGCGATTTCAAAAAGACCTCAGTATGCGTTCACTCAGCTGAACGTGCTCCTGGCCAACTTGCTGGTACTACAGTTTCAGAGAACTGATGACTTGTGTCCAGCCAAGGTGGAGAGTCCCAAACCGACTGTACCAGCCCTGCACTTGTACGTTGAGCAGAATGTAGGCTAATCCTTAGGTCGCTCGGAGATTTTGCTTTCCTTTGAATCACTTAATATTTAGTTATATAACCACTGTTTCTGAGAACTGCTGTACATCTGTGTTGCATGAAGTCAACCAACTTCTGGCACCTGTGAACAGGTATTCCAGCCCAGGGTGATTGGACTACATTTCACATTTCTTCTCTATTTCTTGGTTTTGCCTCAAACTGCATTTTTGATGTCACCCCATAAGTTTTCTATTGGATTATGATCCGGGATTGGGCTGACCACTCCATAACGTCAATCTTGTTAGTCTGGAACCGAGATGTTGCACATTTACTGGTGTGTTTGGGGTCGTTGTCTTGTTGGAACACCCATTTCATAAGCATTTCCTCTTCAGCATAAGGCAGCATGACCTCTTCAAGTATTCTGATGTATTCAAACTGATCCATGATCCCTGTTATGCGATAAATAGGCCCAACACCTTACAATGAAAAACATCCCCATATCATGATGCTTGCGCCACCATGCTTCACTGTCTTCACAGTTTACTGTGGCTTGAATTCAGTGTTTGGGGGTCATCTGACAAACTGTCTCCGGCCACTAGAACCAAAAAGAACAATCTTACTTACATCAGTCCACAAAATGTCTCTTTAGGCCAGTCAATGTGCTCTTTGGAAAATTGTAACCTCTTCAGCACATGTCTTTTTTTCAACAGTGGGACTTTGCGGGGACTTCTTGCAGATAGCTTGGCATCACATAGACGTCCTCTAATTGTAACAGTACTCACAGGTATCTTTAGACCTTCTTTGTTCTTCCTGGAGCTGATTGTTGGCTGAGTCCCTGCCATTTTGGCTATTCTTTTATCCATTCGAATGGTAGTTTTTCGCTTTCTTCCTCGTCTTTCAGGTTTTGGTTGCCATTTTAAAGCATTTGCGATCATTTTAGCTGAGCAGCCTATCATTTTCTTCACTTCTTTATATGTTTTCCCCTCTCCAATCAACTTTTTAATCAAGGTACGCTGTGCTTCTGAACAATGTCTGGAACGACCCATTTTCCTCAGAATTTCAGAGAGAAATGCACTGTAACCAGCATGTACAACATTTGCTTCCTTCCTTCCTTAAATAAGGGCATTAATTGCCACCTGTTTTTCAAAGAATGAATGACCTAACTCATTGAACTCCACACTGCTATTATTTTGAGCATGCCCCTTTCAATAAGTGATTGAATTACAGAGAATCAGCAACATGCATGTCATGACTGTTGGGTCTATTGGATTTCTATTACTCTACTACACCTGCTAGTAAATTATTTGCCATGTAGAAATATCATTTCTACCAAAAACAGTGATTGCTCAGTTTAGTGATGTCTGACTGCTATTATTTTGAACACAACTGTATGGTCAAGGACAATATATGTTGTTCACATCACAGCCCACTGGTTAAATGTGGTTGTGGCCCAGGCACACCAGCAACTTGGCCAGGTGATATCAATGCCGCCTCCGCCTTGTCTCAGTTCACAGTGGTCCTCCAGTATATCACCTATGCAAAGCTAGGCGTTCTTACGTGGTTCTGCACCTTGTCAGCCTGGGTGAACGGAGCCACGCTGGGGAGGAACTGACTTGCGTCATCAATGCAGAAATCAAATACTGGCCGTCTCCTCGCCAACTGGAGATAGCAACCATGGTTACTGATAATGGAAAGAACATTTTGTCTGTGCTGCATCAGAGAGGGCTGACCCATAAACCCTGCATGGTGTGCGTCTTCAGTCTCATTGTCACCTGGTTCCCCAAGTCTTCCACTGAACTGCAAGCGCTGTTAAATACGTCCAGGAAACTTTGCGGGCACTTCAGCCACTCTTACCGTGCAAAACACGCCCTCCTTGAGCTGCAATGGCAAAATGCTGTTCCCCATATATTAGACCGCCTGTACGAGCAGAGAAAGGGACAGATGCGTTTACTAGCTGGTGTAACTTCCACGTTGCATGACACTTGCCATTTGCTCAGGCCCTTTCAGGAGACCACTTTATTATTCAGTCATCAGAACTACAGAATGGATGATGTCTTTCCACTTTTTCACATCCTGGAGGGAATGCTTTGAAATCTGGCTGACGAGGGGACAGAAGACATGGCGCCTACATCTCATAGACTATCATTACAAGCAATTTTGCATGACATTGGTGCGACACATTCCGCTGTTTAGCCCTAGACCCTCACTATTAGGTCAAAAATGGCGCCATTTTTAGATCTATGGAGAGGGATGCAAAAATTGACTACTATAGACTCATGTTGTGTTGTTTGGTCGCTGCCTACGAGTGCCATCGCCCGTCCTCAGGAAGGTCTGACCGGGGACCCTCTGCTTTCACTCTCCAGTACCATGACTTGGAGGGGAAGAAGGTGGTAGGGGCAGCACCAGCTCCATAAACAGCCAGTTAAAGGGGTTCTCCGGGAATTAAGAAAATGAAAATACTTAAATATTGCTTTATTATAAATATATTCCCAAATATCTTTCATTAGTTATAATTGCTTGTTTTATCTGGGTAGCAATCATCAGGGGAAATAAAATGACTGGCATCTTATTAGTACACACAAAACCTGTCCTAATCACACAGGAGGACAAGTTATGTCAGAACACTGAGCTAAAGAGCTTCCTTATCCTCCTCTCTGCTCTTTAGCGAGAAGCTCTTATACAGTATATAAGGACCTAACTGTCCTTATATACTGTATAGCAGCTTCCCCCAGCCTACCTGCACTGCCTGTAGTGAGCGCTTATCGCTCACACAGGCATTGCTCCCGGCAGCTGCTTCATTAGTCAACCGCGAGTGCAGGGGGAAAGCTCACTGACAGTGAGCTTACAGAGTGTACAAGTGCATTGTAGTTAATAAAAATGGGGAATGTTTATTTAATTTTAACACATTAGGCTCCTGTGCTCACCAGGGTGTGAGGGAGCAGGGCAGGCAGAAGTCCGCAGCTTCCGCACAGCCCGTCTCTCCTATGCTAATAAGACGGATGCAATGTTCATTTGAAAGAGCGCTTCTAAGGGACATTTCAGCCCCAGTTTTCTATCACAAATAAATGTTTTCCCTAAATAAAGTATATTACAAAAATGTTCCCTGTCACTGTTCCTACACAATAGCAAAAACAAAAGTGAAATGGCAGTTGCGCTTCAAATTCGTGCCAAAATTTGTACCAATCTTTGGCTTTAGTATTAATAAATCTCTAAAATGAAATATGCACAAATCGTGACTTTTAGGGGTCATTTCTGCCAAAAACTGGGATAAACTGGTGTGGGCCATAGTTTTCAACCACCTCAGTAGCTTGTTATATATGGACTTACCCCAGCAGAGCACACATGCCACTCTTCCTTGCAGCTCCCTGTTCTTCTTGTCCCTTGATTGGCATTTATTGAGGGAGCAGCATTTACTGGGTACAGTTACATCCCTTTAAAGTATAACTGTCATATTTTTTTTTTTTTTTGTATTTGTATTGTGGTGATTAATATCACCTTGGTGGCCCTATTTCAACTTTTCACTGTGTATTCAATTACCCCTTAATTCCACAGTTTTGTTCCCTGTACTGCCTACTTTTACCTGTGCTTAAAATAGGGTTGCTAGGCATGGTCCGTCTATCTGTTGAAAGACGGAGCACGCAGCGTGCAGGGTCAGATTACAGACAGCCAGGGACTGTAGGTAAATGATTAAAGCCAGGTCCTCCCCAGCAGCTGATAACAGTGCCTGGGCTGTGTGCACTTCTCCCTGTCCCTGCGCTTGGCAGACGCTCCCTCACTCAGCAGAGCTGGAGAAGGCAGAGTTGAATCAGCGCAGAGCAGGGAAGGGAGATCTGCCATCTGCTCAGTGTATAAATGAAAGCAACATGTGGTAAGAGGACCCCTCTGTGCTGCAGGAGATTAACCCTTTAGGGGGGAGGGCTCTGGTTACTGACACCTTTGGGGGGCTATTGTTACTGGCTAGTGAGGGCAGGCGGGATTAGCCTCAGGGTGAGGGCAGTGGCGGCCATCTTAACTAAATAGTGAAATTGCAGTTTTATGCAGACTGGTTGCTAAGGGCTGAATCTTATTAAATATGGGGTAAGTCAGTCTAATAGTAACTGATTCTGGAATATCATGTTATTAGTAACTACATATATGAAAATTGAAATTAGGGTCTAAATGTGACAGTTATCCTTTAAAGGTAATACAAATAATCCATCCTTGTGCCAGATCAGTTCGTTAAAGGGAATCTGTCACTTTGAACATGGTGTCTTAGTGTAGAGCAGCATGTTATAGAGCAGGAGGAGCAGAGCAGATTGATATATAGTTTTATAGGAAAAGTTAAATTATACATTTAAATTCCACCTCACTCTGGGCGATTCTATCAATGATTGATAGCTTTTTTTTTATGCACAGTCATAGAGGGAAGGCTGTCAATCACTGATAGGACCGCCTTCTTATCGTCAAAGCCCAAAATGTGCAGGAATTTCAATGAATGAAATGCTAGTTAGGCCTCATGCACACGACCGTTGTGTGCATCCGCGGCCATTGTTCCGTTTTCCGTTTTTTTTTTCGCGGACCCATTGACTTTCAATGGGTCCGTGGAAAAATCGGAACATGCACCGTTTTGCAGCCGCATCTGTGATCCGTGTTTCCTGTCCGTCAAAAAAATATGACCTGTCCTATTTTTTTGACGGACAACGGTTCACTGACCCATTCAAGTCAGTTTAATCGCTGGGGCTCCGATCGGTAACCATGGCAACCAGGACACTACTGCAGTCCTGGTTGCCATGGTTACTTAGCAATTTTTAGAAGCATTATACTTACCTGCGAGCTGCGATGTCTGTGACCGGCCGGGCGCTCCTCCTACTGGTAAGTGAAAGGTCTGTGCTATAAGCAATGCGCCGCACAGACCTTTCACTTACCAATAGGAGGAGCGCCCGGCCGGTCACAGACATCGCAGCTCGGAGGTAAGTATAATGCTTCTAAAAATTGCTAAGTAACCATGGCAACCAGGACTGCAGTAGCGTCCTGGTTGCCATGGTTACCGATCGGAGCCCCAGCGATTAAACTGGGACTCTGATCGGTACTCTCCGCTGCCACCAATGATAGGGGGGGAGTTTTTAATTAGGAGGGGGAGGGAGGGGGGCCCACTGGCCACCAATGAATCTACAGTACTACAGGGGAGGGAGGGGGGGCCGGCCGCACTGGCCACCAATGTGTTAACTACAGGGGAGGGAGGGGGGGGCCGGCCGCACTGGCCACCAATGTGTTAACTACAGGGGAGGGAGAGGGGGCCGGCCGCACCGGCCACCAATGAGTTAAATACAGGGGGGGGGGGGGTCTGCCCCCTGCTGCCTGGCAGCACCTGCCAGGCAGCAGGGGGCAGTCATGTACACAGTTCTTTTAGTATATTCTAACCTGAAGCGTCCCCATCACCATGGGAACGCCTCTGTGTTAGAATATACTGTCGGATCTGAGTTTCACGATCTAACTCAAATCCGACAGTATATTCTAACGT
The DNA here is from genome assembly GCF_905171765.1 of Bufo bufo. Classification (NCBI taxonomy): domain Eukaryota; kingdom Metazoa; phylum Chordata; class Amphibia; order Anura; family Bufonidae; genus Bufo; species Bufo bufo. Next base: position 123,917,405 of record NC_053395.1, on the reverse strand, counting down.
AGAGGCGTTCCCATGGTGATGGGGACGCTTCAAGTTAAAATATACCATCGGATTGGAGAAAACTCCGATCCGATGGTATAAAAGGGACTCCTGACTTTACATTGAAAGTCAATGGGGGACGGATCCGTTTGCAATTGCACCATATTGTGTCAACGTCAAACGGATCCGTCCCCATTGACTTGCATTGTAATTCAGGACGGATCCGTTTGGCTCCGCACGGCCAGGCGGACACCAAAACGACTTTTTTTTCATGTCCGTGGATCCTCCAAAAATCAAGGAAGACCCACGGACGAAAAAACGGTCACGGACCAACGGACCCCGTTTTGCGGACCGTGAAAAAATACTGTTGTGTGCATGAGGCCTTATACTGAATCTTTTCCCATAGAACTATTTGTGGTCAGGGCGACGGCCCCTGGACGTGGGAACTAGAGCTAACCTCTGGCTGGGAAATGCCGGGAGCCCGTAGCGAGGATAGGCCTAAAAGGGGGCCTATCCTTAAGGAAGAGCTAAGAAAAGGGAAGGGGGGAGGGGTACCTGGCCGAACATCCCGTTCCTTGCACTTCATGGGGTTTATATAGCCAAGGGGCGTGGCCTCTGCCCCTCCCACAAATACAGGCTGCACGGCAGCCTTAACTACTTGTGGTCAGGGCGACGGCCCCTGGACGTGGGAACTAGAGCTAACCTCTGGCTGGGAAATGCCGGGAGCCCGTAGCGAGGATAGGCCTAAAAGGGGCCAAAAGGAGACCCAACCATACCGTCAAACACTTATTGCACCGTTACAGGGCCAGTGAACCGAAAGCATCACGGATCTCTGATTGAGGATTTGGAACATATCTGGAGAAAACATGACTACCTCCAACGTCCCATGCACCTGATAACCTGAGGAGGCATCTGGTGCCTAGATGCCGCTCCAACTAAAGGAGTGGAGCAGACCCTGTTTATAGTAAATATATACATACCGTTACGACACCTGTTTTTGGAATGAAAAAGACCCTTCACAATGGAGGTGCGGAATACACCGTCTACAACACAGTGACTTCCATCTACCTTACCTCCTTGTCATGTGTACCGCCACGTCGTTCTTGGAGATGGTTATATGCTGATGCAATTGAAAGAGTGTCTGGAACCAGGAACGATTTACTCCGATGTTGACTAACATATGACCATATTACGAGATGGTCAGAATCCTGTGAGCTGCAGATTGAAACAAACAATGGTGAATCTGTTGGAAGTGCCTAGATCAGGCATCCCAAACCGCGACCCCCCCCCCCCCCCAGCCGCCGCAACCACAACCCCCACAATGCCCTGCTGCAGGCTGATACCTGCAGGCTGTCTGGGCACCGCGGGAGCTGCAGCCCCGCAACGGCCGGAGGGCCGCAGCCCGAGACCCCCGATGAACCCCAACCATCCGCCAAGGGCCCCAATCGGGCACCAACTGTTCCTGGTGGCAAAATACTTACCTCCACATATTCCCCAGGCCACACTTCCTAATAAGGGCCAAAAAGTCAGAACATGGTGCCTGCCGTCCTACCATAGTAGCAAACTCAGTGAAGTGTAAACCCAGCAGGCCTGGGGAACCATCCACAGGAATCATGGCTATTTCGATTAATGAGCTACTGTGCCTGTAATAAGGACAGGACGTACCCCAATACCTGCAGTTGTGACAGAAAATGCTTAAGGACGTGATAAACTATGTATGCTGCGCCTGTAATCGTGATAGGCCCTGCCGTGTCAGGCGACACGACAGACTTCGTAACTTGCGCCTTATTACTGTACCTCCTACTGGAAGATGGACCGATACCCAGGACTTAGGCCGGACACCAACACCCTCAGCCCTAGTTTGTAGATGAAGTACGCATGCCTGGGAGAAGATGATGTCCGCAAAGGCAGGCTTGGGATGACTGCTTATAAAGAAAACAATGAAAACCCAACAACCTAGAAAATAAAAGAGTCAGAGAAAACAATAACGTGAGTGGAACTCTAATGGCACAAGCCACACGTGCGAGCCACCCCAAGAAAATTATATTGCGAGCCACAGATGACCGAGCCATGCGAGCGGGTCTGAGGACAGAAAAGACATGGAACTTACTTGTTGTGGGACCACGCAGCCGGCCTCGACTGTGTGTGAATTTTCTTTTTTTTTTTTTCTTTTTTAAGAGAAGCCATACGTGAGAGACTCAAGTGGCGGAGCCATGCGTGAGAGACTCTAATGGCAAAACACATGTGTAACCCTAAAAGGGAGAAGCCAAGCGTGAGAGACTAATGGCGGAGTCATATGTGTAAAAACTAAAACGGAGAAGCCATGCGTGAGACACTAATGGCGGAGACATATGTGCAATACTAAAACGAAGAAGCCATGCGTGGGAAACTAACGGCGGAGTCATGCGTGTAAGACTAAATGGAGAAGCCATGCGTGAAAGACTCTAATGGCAGAGACCTGTGCAACCCTAAAAGGGAGAAGCCATGCGTGAGAGATTAATGGCGGAGTCATATGTGTAAAAACTAAAACGGAGAAGCCATGCGTGAGAGACTAATGGCGGTGACATATGTGTACCACTAAAACAAAGAAGCCATGCGTGGGAGACTAATGGCGGAGTCATACGTGTAAGACTAAATGGAGAAGCCATGCGTGAGAGACTCTAATGGCAGAGACATGTGTAACCCTAAAAGGGAGAAGCCCTGTGTGAGAGACTAATGGCGGATTCATATGTGTAACACCAAAAGGGGAGAAGCCGTGCGTGAGAGACTAATGGCAGAGTCATATGTGCAACACTAGAATGGAGAAGCCATGCATGAGACTAATGGCAGAGTCATACGTGAAGACTAAAACGGAGAAGGCATGCGTGAGACTCCAATGGCGGAGTCCTATGTGACACTGAAGGGGGTAAGCCATACGTGAGAGACTCAAATGGCAAGGCCATGCGTGAGAGAATCTAATGGCGGAGTCATATGTAACACTAAAAAGGAGAAGCCATACGTGAGAGACTCTAAGGCTGGGTTCAGACCTGAGCGTATTTGATATGCGCGTTTAACGCGTGTTTTTGTCGCGCGTTTTTATGCGCGTTTTTTGCAATAGTAAACGCGCGTTTGACGCGCGTTTGTGTGATTGACTGCAGTGTCCTATGGCCACAAACGCGCGTCAAAAAGCCCCAAAGAAGCTCAAGAACTTGTTTGAGCGTAGGGCGTTTTTCAGCGCTTTCAAACGCGCTGTAAAACGCTCAAGTGAGAACCAGGGCCATAGGGAAGCATTGGTTTTCATGTGTTGAGCGTTTTACAGCGCGTTTGAACGCGCTGTAAAACGCTCAAGTGTGAACCCAGCCTAATGGCGGAGTCATATGTGACACTAAAAAGGGAGAAGCCATGTGTGAGAGACTCTAAAGGCAAAGCCATGCGTGAGAGACTCTAATGGCGGAGTTATATGTAACACTAAAAGGGAGAAGCCATGCGTGAGAGACTCTAATGGCAAAGCCATGCGTGAGAGACTCTAATGGCGGAGTCATATGGCGGCTTTATTTCCCTCTTAATTTATTAACAACCACTATGCAGCACCAGTATGACTTGGGAACTCGCATAACCATGATCCTCTCCGACAATGACCTAGGACGCTAACCAGCCTACAACCATATTGCCCCCTAACGAACAACCTGAAGAACGGTCACCGGGCCCCTGAGGCCCCCCGAAGCCAAGGGATTGACCTGGAAGACCTTACCGTGATGATACGTAATTAAACGTGAGCCCGACCTAAAGGCAAATACACAGACATTAGTGATCTGAACAACTTGCATGAATGAAACATTAACCAACCGTGAAATTGAAACAGATGGGAGAAAAACAAGAGCCAGAGGCATTGCAGTTCGCTAAGAAAAGACCCTTATCGTGACAAACAAATGAACAACTGTGAAAACATAGTAGGAACTTACTCCTATCGGCCCACTGTCCGCTAGGGAGCTATTTGGTTCACTGGGGCGGGAGATCAAACTGCGTGAATGCGAACCAGAAGTAAAGGATCAGCCTGTGTAACCCACCACCGAGGAAAGAAACTTAAGCCTGATAAGAAGCAGCTATGTTTAACGGAAGAGCAGAATCAGAGCGGTGCGCTGATAGCCCTAGCAAGAATACCGAGTAACCATGATGTAGAAATGAAAGAAATGCAGCTTAATGTGGAAGCAGAGTAGAACACATGATGCAAGAACAAGTGGGTAAATGCAGCTCTGGATGTGAGAGGTGCCTAAAACATGGTATGGGTACAGCTCTGAGTATGAGCATGAGGAGCATGGTATAACACAGCCGTATGAATGCAAGCCGAAATGGGACAGAGTATTAATGTAATGCAACCGCGAACGCTGCTCTAGTAGTAAATGGCGTATAGGACAAAAATGTGAATGCAGACACCCGCTGTAGCTTGAAGGTAACCATCCCATGCGACCGCAGACCCCCCGGCCGACGGCGGGGTTATCAATACCGTGCCTGGGAAATGCAAGACAAAAAGGTAACTTTTTTTTTTTTTTTTTAACAGAACACCGGCACAGCTGCTCCCGCACGGAGAGCCCAACCACGCCGCTCTAGAGCAGGACAAGCAAAAGACTCTAGAATTTTGCGATATACCATATGACACTTACAGCCAGTGGCCACATATATAGGAACTATGAAACACCACATAGGTCTGCCGACTGATATCCGAACATAATCAGTCCACATTCCTTAAAGTGACAGTACACGGACTCGAAATGTCATACAGTGCACGCTCTGTATTTTCATCCCCCTCCCTTATTATATAGAAGACTTCATGAACTGCTTCCCGCACAGGGAATTCTGGCACAGAAGGGGTTAAACAATTTGGACACCACGGCGGTTAGCACGCAGGGATCGATACGGTCAATCAATAGGCATCTACCTGCATTTAAAGGCCAGTCACGAGCGACGGTGGAAATGACAGTGTCTCTGTGTACCGTAGATGAGCGTTACACATATATATATATATATATATATATATATATATGTGGTCCAGCTCCTCCCTCCTATGCAGGTTCTAGTCCTCTAAGGAGACTAAAATATGTATATATATATATATATATGGTTACCTCATATGTGTAACCGCTATATGACCTCTGGTCAGCCGGTACTTGAACAACATTGTGGGCGGGATTCCCAACACGGTGCGAGCGTTACCAGGGGCGGAGCCGCAGAGCGTGCCTAGCAACCGGCACACGCGGCTGCTCCCGGAACGCCCGCCCACACAACAAGCCCGCGCTGCCCGGCCACGGCATCCCCGCAACGTGCCTGCCCGCGGTAAAGATCATGGCCAGCCGAGCGCTGCCCCCCCCCGCCGGGGTGAGGACCCGACCCGCCGTGCGGTCACCACGCTGCTGCATCGGCATCGGATACCCCCTGCTTACCTACCGAAGGCACGAGACGAGCCGACGCCGCCAATACTCACCCAGACCGAGACGAAAAAGAGCGGGACGTGCAGGAACCAGACGTGAACCGGAAGTACCAGGTACCTGGCCGCACGTCCCGTTCCTTGCACTTCATGGGGTTTATATAGCCAAGGGGCGTGGCCTCTGCCCCTCCCACAAATACAGGCTGCACGGCAGCCTTAACTACTTATCAGTCTGCTCAGCTCCTCCAGCTCTATAATATGCTGCCTGCAGACTACTTTGCATTTTTATGGTGACAGATTTCCTTTAAAGGAGTTATCCAGGATCTATAATGCCCCCCCATATGCCCGGGCCCCTCATGGAGGTTGTACTTACCTCGCTTCCCGACACCCGGTGCTTCTCATACTGGCACAGCTGCAATGGGAATCAGCCTCCCTAGCGTCACCGACGATTCTTGGGAGGCTCGTTCCCGTCACAGCTGCTATTGGCTGCCACCCGACACCGAATGTTTTCACCCGCACGGCGGGGAGATGCAGCGCCGGCTGTGCCGGTATGAAAAACGACCTGGGTGCCTGGGAGCGAGGTGAGTGCAACCTCTGTGGGGGGCATTATACATCTTGGATAACGCCCCTCTAAATGCACCACAAGATATTTTTGGTACAGTGACCCTTTCATATTTTTTTTTTTACATGGGTTCTTTTACAATATTTTGTTAATGCCATTGTTTAGTCTTATTTTTCCCTCTTTACTTTTTCCTCAGATGGAGGAGGTTGAGTTTCGGAACTGGATTGAGAAACTTCAGGCCAGGATGCTCTGCTCCAACATGGACTCTCCACAACAGCTGCAGTCGGTCTTTGAGTCAATTATAGTGAAGAAGCAATCGCTATGTGAGATGCTGCAAGCCTGGAACAACAGGTTAATGCAATCAGATTGCTGGACCAAAGCCAGCTTTCCATCGCTAATGGTATAGCTCAAGGATTAGCAACCTCCGGCCCACCAGCTGTTATGAAATGACAATTCCCAGCATGCCATGCTCACCTTTGTGGGTGCCTGAGAAGAGCAAAGAAGAGTGCATGCTAGGAGTTGTAGTTTCACAACAGCTGGAGTGCCGAGGTTGCTGATCCTTGGTATAGCTGCAGGTAGAGGTTAAATCTCTTTATATGCTGATCAATACATGTGTGATCTCCTGGCAGATAGCTGGAGCGAGAATCCCTAGTGCCTCTACAGGAAAAATGTAGACATGTGTAGTAGGAAAGGCATGTAGAGAGGTCCGTCACCTCTTCATCTAGGCCATTAATAGAAAGCTCCTCACACTGGGTCTGTCTCCGTTCTGATATTTCCCATTCCTGTTGTATGCACTCTTGACTTTGGCTTTAAAATCTGCACTTGTATCCTTGTATGAGGATGTGTTGTTGTGTTCCCAGTGAAGGATGGAAGAAACAACTGGGAGATACAGTGCTGTATCTTTAAAGGGTTATCTCTTGATTATTGTAAAAATGAAAATCAGACATCATTTAGTACATGACCATCTCTTTTTGACAAAGCTAGAACCAGCCCTGTACCTCACATGGATCCATAGATCTCTATATTCATTTTTCTGCTAGATTTATAGAAAGCTCGAGGGGAGTATTTTTTCTGCTGCAGCTCTGGGGGAGTATTTTTTCTGCTGCAGCTCTGGGGGAGTATTTTTCTGCTGCAGCTCTGGGGGAGTATCTTTTCTGCTGCAGCTCTGGGGGAGTGTCTTTTCTGCTGCAGCTCTGGGGGAGTGTCTTTTCTGCTGCAGCTCAGGGGGGGTATCTTTTCTGCTGCAGCTCTGGGGGAGTATCTTTTCTGCTGCAGCTCTGGGGGAGTATCTTTTCTGCTGCAGCTCTGGGGGAGTATCTTTTCTGCTGCAGCTCTGGGGGAGTATCTTTTCTGCTGCAGCTCTGGGGGGAGTATCTTTTCTGCTGCAGCTCTGGGGGAGTATTTTTCTGCTGCAGCTCTGGGGGAGTGTCTTTTCTGCTGCAGCTCTGGGGGAGTGTCTTTTCTGCTGCAGCTCTGGGGGAGTGTCTTTTCTGCTGCAGCTCTGGGGGAGTATCTTTTCTGCTGCAGCTCTGGGGGAGTATCTTTTCTGCTGCAGCTCTGGGGGAGTGTCTTTTCTGCTGCAGCTCTGGGGGAGTATCTTTTCTGCTGCAGCTCTGGGGGGAGTATCTTTTCTGCTGCAGCTCTGGGGGAGTGTCTTTTCTGCTGCAGCTCTGGGGGGAGTATCTTTTCTGCTGCAGCTCTGGGGGAGTGTTTTTTTCTGCTGCAGCTCTGGGGGAGTGTTTTTTTCTGCTGCAGCTCTGGGGGAGTGTCTTTTTCTGCTGCAGCTCTGGGGGAGTGTCTTTTTCTGCTGCAGCTCTGGGGGAGTGTCTTTTTCTGCTGCAGCTCTGGTGGAGTATCTTTTCTGCTGCAGCTCTGGGGGGGTGTCTTTTCTGCTGCAGCTCTGGGGGGGTATCTTTTCTGCTGCAGCTCTGGGGGGGTGTCTTTTCTGCTGCAGCTCTGGGGGGGTGTCTTTTCTGCTGCAGCTCTGGGGGGGTGTCTTTTCTGCTGCAGCTCTGGGGGGGTGTCTTTTCTGCTGCAGCTCTCTCCCTGTCACAGCTCAGGAGGCAGTTGAAGGATGAAACTGAGCATGTCCGGCCTTCTCGGTGATCCAGACAAAGAAAAAGCACAAAGGGCAGGTGGTGCCATAGAGATACATTTTATTGAATAAATCACTGGCTAAACAACATTTTTTAAAAGTTGGGAGGCATGATGTCCTGATGACCATATGGACATGAGACAGTGGATTTAAGTGTCCCATACCTCTCCTGTGTACCAAGCCGCACATCCCTGACAATTAACAAGAGACTGAGGAATGTGGAGATGCTGTAGCATGTTTTAAAGAATCTATAGCAGTGGTAGCGAACCTATGGCACGGGTGCCAGAGGCGGCACTCAGCACTCTCTGTGGGCACCCACACCCTGGAAAAAGTCTATGGTGCACAGGGCGCACTATGAACAGTACCGGTAGCGCACTGAATGTAGGCAGGCTATTACAGCTAAATGATAAAGTACATGGAAAATATACTGTATTGGTATTCAGATTAAATTGCCATGTTGGCACTTTGCAGTAAGTATGAGTTTTGGTTTGGGCACTCGGTCTCTAAAAAGTTCACTATCACTGATCTATTGGATGCCTTTTGTTAAATGGTTAAAAAATGTTTTAATTTTTTTTAATTTTTAGTTTGGGGGGAAGGGGTGAGCTACTGTTTTTCATTGAATAGACACAGGCAATTCTCTGGTAAAAACTGCAGTTTAGATCTTATGTACCTAATTTGGTGAAAGTTTGGTTTTGACCACTAGATGGCACAGTGGTTCAGCTTACTGCAGTGCGGCTAGTACAATGGAAGCATGGGCACTTTGATGGAGAAATTATTTTGTAAAAATAATAGAACTCTTTTGGTGCTAGAACAATTAAGAAGCCTCCTGATGGTGAAGGCTGTTATTTTTATTCTATTTGAGTATGTATTACATCTAGTACATTGCTTTAGATGTTTTGTTTTTATTTTTTGTAAACGCTTAAATTAATATTTTCAATATCACTCTGCAAAATAATTTGTAGACTGTTACAACAATATCTACCATGTTTTAACTTTTATTACCTGAAAATAACACCCTTTAATCTAGGAATAGATGATTTGAATGACAGAGAGATGTACACTAAATATGGACCATCATTTTGATATTGAAATATTTTTGCCATTAGTAATAACTATGCTGCCTTCTCCTTGTTTCTATAATAAGTAACATAATATTTTTTTTAGATGTGTGCTTTCTGCAGGAGACAATCATGTAGTTTCTTGCTCCTTTATATATAATTTTTCTGTGCGGCTGGTTAAGAACAATTTTTCAGCATTTCAGTGTTTGTAAATGAGCCCAGCTAAGCAGGTTCGATGACCTTCTGTAGTTCTCTTGTTTGACCCCGTTGTCGAGTGGTATTAATAGCTTTAATACTTGATTGCCCTTCACAGGCACGAAAAATAATGATGATGGCCGGACCAGCTGATCCTTCCTTACATAGCAACCCTCGCATCCCCACCGTTTGTTGTTGTTGCTATGTATGCTACTCTGTATTTCTAGAGCATAACCTGGTACAGCAGAACAATTGTAGGTCACCAGAATATTATAAAAAAAAATGAATTATGGAGGGATAGGGAAAAGACATGGGTGCTACAAAGTTGGTGTCTTTGAGAATTTTTGCCCATCCATAAGAGCATTTGTGAGGCCAGACACTGATGTTGGATGAGAGGATCTGTTGGATTTGGCAGAACGTATAGTGGCCACATAAGGGAAACTGGCAGGTGTTAAATCCGCTCCTAGACTGAACAACCCCTTTAAGTAGATGGCTGCTTCTCCTATAGATCACATAATATGCTTCCATGCATCTCCCCTGATCCATGTACAGCTTGTATAGTATATACACAGAATATCGTAGTACACTGCTGGAGGGGCCCACACACGAACTATGAGCTAATGACAGCCTATAATGCACCCATTCCACCCAAGAACTGAGATGGCAGAATGACTACCTATAATGCCCCCCATGAACTGGGAAAGCTGAGTCTCAACCTATTCCGCCCTCATGAACTAGGAAAGATATTCTGCCCACCGTGAACTAGGAAAGCTATGTTACAGCGTATAATGCCCCCCATGAACTGGCAAAGCTGGGTAACAACTGGGAAAGCTGGGTCATGGGCAATCCACAGTTTTACCTGGCCAGTGTAACTGATGCCCCACATTTCTGGCAGGCCCCTTTTTCTGCTTTTGTGGTGGAGGCCCTAGAACGCAAACCCTGGGTGCCCTCCAATTAATTCGACCCGGATTAGAGGCAACTTGTCACATTGTAGAGTTTCTTGTTTATTGTACTAGTATTTCTATATTATGTATGTATGTGTAACCCCCTCTTGATGTACAGAGCCATGGAATTAATGGTGTTTTCAAATAAATAATAATAATTGAACATGGGGTTTGAGCTGCAGGCGCTGGGTAGATTGATAGTTTTCAGGGAAAGGATTAAAGGGGTTCTGTACTTTGTTTAAACTGATGATCTATCCTCTCGACACTCTGGACCTCTGCCGATCAGCTGTTTGAGAAGGCAGCGGCGCTCCAGCAGTGCCGCGGCCTTCTCACTGTTTACCGCTGGCCCAGTAACGTCACGACTTGTATGAACTGGCCTGGGCGCGGCTAAGCTCCATTCAAGGGAACGTAGCTTAGCCGCGCCCAGGCCAGTGAGACTAATCGTGACGTCACTGGGCCAGTGGTAAACAGTGAGAAGGCCACGGCACTGCCTTCTCAAACAGCTGATCGGCGGAGGTCCCGGGTGTCGGATTCCCGCCGGTCAGATGCTGACCCCTTTAAATATACCTTGTAATTTTTGTGCTTTGAAGACAAGGAGGCAGTCCTCTTCCCTGTGAGACTGAGCATAAAGACATAGCTGTCAATGACTGACAGGACTGTGTGCTTGACCTCAAACCACAGAATGAGCAAGAACTTAAATGAACGAAATACAAGTTATACGAAATCTTTTAGTACAAATGTATACGGTATATAAATCTGCTCCAGCTCTATACCATTGCTTTGCATTTCCTGATGACCGGTTCCTTTTAATGTCTGGAAGGAAACCATGAACTCCATGCAGGACCTTCAGATTTGAACCCATGTCCCCAATGCCACCAGTCTAAAATTGTGGCTGGCCGGTTATCCATACTGTGTGGCTTTATTAACTTTCTGGTAAATTTGACTATACACTTGTATTAGCTGCAGCCTGTTTTGGGAGAGGAAGGGTCCGGGTCCTGTCATCGCCTGTGCTTTTATACCTGAACATAGTTTTCACTGCCTTACAGTATTTTTATTTATTTGTTTTTCATTGAAAGGTTGCAAGACCTTTTCCAGCAAGAAAAGGGCCGTAAACGACCGTCTGTGCCGGCAAGTCCTGGGAGAATGAGACAAGGCGACGAGACAAAGGTAATCTGTCCTGGACAGGTCGTCTTGGAGGAGCAGTGATTTTAGATTAGAGCAGCAGTGGCTTGTTGAGAGCCGTTATCACACCTCGTGATTTTCGGGTATTTCTGCTTTCTCCATTGGTTCTCATCAGTCTAGCTTTACAGGATCATTTTGACAGTTGTATTTTCTGCTTGATTGACAGAAGCCGGCAGTCTGCTGTGCCAAGCATAACCCAAAGCCCATGTCTTGTGCTCATGGCATAATTCTTCACAATGCAGCAATGTTTTCTCACATTTGAATTGTTACCTTTTACTTGGCATATTATACATCGGCCAGAGCTTATTATGTATTCCATCTGCAACCATTAAAACCTGATCGCACTTCTCCTTCCCATTATCTGTTTCTTGGCAGAACTGTATCTGTCATATTTCATTACTAACTACTAGTTACAAACAGAAATACCACATTATTCTGAGGCAATGCGACCATGTCATAGCCTGTGGTGCAGGAAAGTAAAATAATGGGAATGCTTAGAAGGCAGAACATTATCAGTTGGTAATTATGCCAGGACACAATCTAAGCACTTCTTGTACCTTCTTTAAATGTTATTGCAGCTTCCTTCACTCTGATATGGAATAATATTATCCATTTCGTCTGTAGCCTAATTATTGGCAGGATTTCTTTTGTACTTTACTAGCAACCATTTAGGCAGTGAAATGTATAGTTAAAAGGAAAAAGAAAAACAAAGAATTCTGCGTTTTTGCCATTATCCGGATAATACTCTAGTGCCCTACAGCTATCCGCCTACAGAAGGGCATGGTGGGAGTTGTAGTTTTACAACAGCTGGAGAGCCGCAGGTTGAGCATCCCTGGCCTACAACTATCCGCCTACAGAAGGGCATGGTGGGAGTTGTAGTTTTACAACAGCTGGAGGGCCGCAGGTTGAGCATCCCTGGCCTACAACTATCCGCCTACAGAAGGGCATGGTGGGAGTTGTAGTTTTACAACAGCTGGAGGGCCGCAGGTTGAGCATGCCTGCTCTAAGCGATTATATGATATTATTGCATATGCTACATATGATAAAAGTGGACTGCAGTAACCAGAAGTCATGATACCCACACCAATGTCAAAAGGCCCTAGCAGCACTGCAGTGGACATGTATATTAGGTATATGGGAAATTTGTGGAGGGCTGTAAATGGAGGCAGTGTACACAGAAAGTGATAAATCGTGTGCAAAGCTAGTCTACAGATTGAAGATGATATGGAGCATGATCTGGATTGGAAGAGAAGTTAATCTAACTATTATAATGCATGCACTAAGCTACTTAATTTTGTATTCTTTTATGCATTGTCTTAGCTTATGTTAAATGTGCATTATATGTATGATAGAAATGTTTAATCTGCAATTCACTTCTGGTGGTTCATATGTGCGCACATTGCTTCGAAACATGATGTTTTAATATATGCAAATGAGCCTCTAGGAGTAAGGTGGCATTGCCATTACTCTTAGAGGTTCTGCTTTTTCTGCACCAGCTGCGCCCCCCCCCCCCCGCTTTGATTGACCAGGCAGTATGAACATCATCACGCTTCGCCCTGACTTCTCAAGTCAGTCCAAGTGCAGATGGCTCGGCAGTTGCAGAGAGAGCAGAACCTCTAAGGGTTCATTCACACGTCCGTAGAATGGGTCCGGACCCATTCATTCTCTATGGGGCCGGAAGAGATGCGGACAGCACACAGTGTGTTGTCCGCATTCGCATTTCCGGAGCACGGCCCTGATCTTCCAGTCTGCGGCTCCCGAAAAAAATAGAACAAGAATAGGCTATTCTATGGGGGTGCCGGCCAGGTGTATTGCGGATCCGCAATACACTACGGACGTGTGGATGGACCCTGAGAGTAACAGCAAACGCCTCTGTTGCTCCTAGAGGCTCAGTTGCATATATTAAAACATCATTTTTCTCAGCAATGTGGGCAATTATGAACCTGGGGCCAACACAGATGCCTTCAGCTGCCAAGCGCACATGTAACAGGCCAGCCCGTTTCATAGGTACAAATCTGCTGACAGATGCCCTTTAAATTACAGGGAGACACCCATGATATTTTCCTTCTACTGAGAAAGGTGCTAAGAGAACACCGAAAATGTCAATCAATAAAATATAGACTGCAGAGACGGCCTTCTGCCGTGTTTTATACATGTGAAATTGGATGGCATAATACACGAATACATAGACAGTACAGTAAGGGGCCAGTTATATCACACTGATCTTACGGATATATGGGGTACATGCACAGTGGAGTCGGGGGGGGGGATCCCGTGATATGGCATTATCTCCACATGATGGCACACAGACCCAGATTACCCACAATGTTCTGAACTGAGTTGTGCTCAGACGCAAGGATACTGAATGAAAATGGCATGGGATTCCCAAGAAGTTGGCTCCTGAACACTAGAATCGAATTTTCCAATCGTTTTTTTTTTATTTTATTGCTCAACATATATAATCATGGAATTTTACCATCACTGAACTGCTGATGTAACATCTAAGGCCTATATTTTTTGTTGCTCAGATCTGCATGGAGCACATGGTATTTGTCTGTTTTCTCTGCGATTGTCATCTAAATCGAAGTTTGATAACACTGTTCTCAAATGTGCTTTACTCCTCTAAATTATGACAAGTTTTTATTTATAGTGTTATCTGTATTGTGCATGATGAATTTTAGCAGATATTAAGCCATATATCTATTTCACATTATCTTGCTGTCATTTAACCTTTTACATTTGCACAGGGTGACCACTGAAAGGGCCAGTGGGACGTTTGTGTGGAGGGGGTAATAATACCCCTTTGAATAGGAATAGGCGATGTTCTCCAATGATCAGTGGTTTGTTTTCACATGTGCAGAATAGAAGAGTGGATTATAATCTCTGGTTTCTGGTCGGCCATAGTACGTAATAGGAATTGTTGTCCAGTGGAGAGTGATTGCAGATGATAGGACCTCTTCATTGGAACTAAGTCCTACTTCAGAAGTTTGCTGTGTTTTGGGTGGGAGGTCTTCTATAATATTTGGTGTTTGAGAGGGTGGTATGAAAGGAAGAGAATAGTCTGTATATGCATTTTTTGTCTGGTAACATTGGGACGTTAACCAATTGCGTTCTATTGACTGATTGTTGAGTGGAAAGTTTTCTGTTCCACTCCTAGTTTCATATTGGTGCCCACTGCTAGGCCTTAGGTGTCACTGGGTGATGGCCTGCACGTGTCATGGTTAACCTGAAGAAAACGTAAGGCCGTGGAGCCACCCTAAACAACCACCATTTGACTATCCTTTCAATGTTTTTGAGCACCTGTTTTGGGGGATTTTCTTGATGTTTAATGAGCTCACCATAGTGTGCTGATATGTTTCTAATAGTGTGGCTTTCTACTGACAAATTGGAAAACCCTTACTAACATTTCTGTTTCCTAGTCATCCTGCTCAGGACTTATAGACTGTATAATAATAGTATTAACACTCTCCCTTAATCTGACTTTAGCAGAGAGACTATTGTGTAGAAATTAATGATAGTAATAATAATACTTGCATATCACATCTGACATAATCTAGAGTAGTAAATTACCAGGGGATTTTACTGTATTATTGCTCTTCACATTCACCCTCCATGGGCGCTTGGAAGAGGTACATTAACGCAGCGAGCTGCACACTAGGAGAATCCAATTATTCTTTCTCTGCTTTCTATAACCTAGAATCAGTGTGAAGATTACAAAGTGTTCTCCAGGTTGCGCAAGTCAATTATTCTACAACTCTGTGTTTTGAGACATTTTCAATTCAACATGCTATTATCTTGTGAAATGTTAGACGCTGGCAGCTAACGCGTTTCTCTCTGTGTTTGATGTCCAGGCAAGTGGTATGGATGCTTCTCCACGTAACTCCTCTCCTGCACAGAATGGTGAAAGAGGTTTGTCATTTGTCTTTTTCCTATGGGAAGGTATTACTGTGACCTATAGAAACATCTCTGGCTGCTTGGCTATTAGGAGTTGCACTGGTAGCTTTAGTCATATACCACCAAGCAAAAAGACCACAGCCATACCGGATTTAAAATGTACCTATGTAACACAAGGAATATCTTCATTGATGAATGGCCAAAAGTCTTCACCTGTTCACTTAGTATGGGTGCTGAATGAACATGGCAGAGACTGGTATATTGGCTGCTAGTCTTATGGTACCATGTGTAATGAGCCTTTGTGCTCTTTATCCTACAAAAAAAAAAACACACTTGTGAATAACAAGAATTGAGACCTACAGCTTCACGTATAATTATAGAATCTAGATGTGTCCTTCTTAACACTGTGTGATAACCATTATTGCACCTCCAAGTTGGGTTATTTTCACACTTGCGGTAGGTAGCCTTTTCCGGCAGGCAGTTTTTTGGGCGGGGAACAGCCTGCCGGATCCGTGCTACCGATAGTCCACCGTGCTGCCAGAAGTCAGCTCCGGCCCCATTCACTATAATGGGGCGGGCTGGATGTACGGCCGCTGCGCGGCAAACATGCCGAGAGGCGGCCGAAATAAAACTACAGCACGCTGCGGTTTTTGTCCGGCCGCCTCTTGGCATGTTTTCCGCAAGGCGGCCGTAGAACTTGCGGTAGCATGGATCCGGCAGTGTGAAAGTAGCCTTACCCTTACATGTAAGCCATTGCTCCCCCATCACTTGAGGATTCTAGCAATGTTCAGTGAGACCCCTGACTACACTGCAGTCAGTCGTCCTTTTGCACACCTTATTTCCATGGGAGCCTGGCATGTAAGACTCCTTATGCCAGCTGGCAGTCTCTACAAGGACAAACTGTACTCGCCAAGATCCACTAAACAACTGAAGTAAAACAATTACTGAATAGGAGAGACAGAAGGACTTTGGTTTGCTGCTATTTTTATGGGATGTGCATATTTGTAAGAGAGCTGGTGCTTTGTTCATATATTGAAGACCTTTCTAAAGCCTAGAATACAGTAATGTCCTGGCCCACGTTAGGTGTCACATGCCCTGGGCAGGGAAGGAATGAATACCTCCGCTCTTCATTTATTTAGCGCAGTAAGAATATCATTAATCATCCGTGTTGCAGTAAACTCCTGACATCGCTAGTTACTGGAATAAAATCTTGAGTCAGAATAATATCCTGGGGTGTATTGATAAACCTGAAGTAATAGGGTCATAATGAAGCTCACCTTGTCAGAACATTGCTGGATCAGTGTCTGGATGAGCAGGGTTTTCTTCACACAGAAACCTCTGTCTTCAAGGCCATTTTTGCCATTTCTTTGACATGTTCTGTGAATTATAGATTTTGCACTCGCTTGACATTTTCCTAGTTAGCTGTCATTTTTTCACCTGTGAGGTGGATGTACACTAAAGCCCTCCGGAAACCTGAAGATACAGCATTGAACAGTAGACCTTATGGATCTGCATTTCTGTCTGGTTCTTAGAACCTTGGCAGAAGTGTCTTTTTTATTTTATTTCTTACCTTAGTGTGTAGCGGACACATGGACATGTCCTTTTTCTGTTATACGGCTATTCCCATCTCAAAAAGTGATCACATGTGGCTATTGGCATGTGTCATCACTTTATAATAAGTGGGGGTCCAACCTATGGGACCCATACCGATTCCCGCAATATTGAGACAGCAGCGTCAATTCAGTACTGTGGCCCCTTCACAGTCTTTCCTCATCATAGTTTATATATGTTCTAGGAAGTATCCATTTAGTGTTCAGCTCATTTTTGCCCGCTCCAGTGAAAAGGGACTTAGCTTATGTTCCCAACACATTTATGGCCTTCATTTATCATACACATCAGGACATATATGGAGGGGTTATCCGATCCCCACAGCAATTTTAGTTATGCCCCCAAAAGTGCTCAGCCTTAAAAAAACAAAGCCATTTACCTCTACCCTGTAATCTTACTTCCCCTGGGGACCGGAGGTGTAATGTCCTGTCCATCATCACATACTCCTCTGCAGCCATTCACTTGTCTCAGTGGTCATGTGCTGCTTGATGACACCTCATTGCTGAAGCCAGTCATTGGCAGCATCAGTGCCCGTGATGACAGATAGGACATTATACTTCTGATCCACTGGGGACAAGAATCGGTTCACTGAGAGCATCAGTGAATAGGTAAGTGGCTTTGTTTCTATAGGGTGAGCATCAGGGTCAGTGAGACAACCACTTACTTAATGTTCTGTCCGATGCCATATCCCTAGGCTAGTTTCACACTAGCATTTACAGATCTGACACTGCTGGAATGCCATCCAGCCCTATTAACTATAATGGAGTCCGGTGGATATCCGGACACAACCTGACAAATACCGCTGCGTGCAACGTTTTTTGTCCGGCTGATTCCTGGCATTCTGTCGCAGAGCAGCCTGCCAGAAGGCCATGCCACTACTGTATAACTAACCTGAGGGTCCCATTGTGAAAAAAAACATATATTTATAATATATATTTTTGAATGGATACCATTGTATGGAATAGTGTATTCCATGCCGATGTATACTGGTCAGACAAAGGTCAAAAGGATGTAAAATGTACATTTTAATGATAGGTATGTGTGCTTTTCATTATAGCCCAAAAAAATAGTGTCCAGCAGAACTAAAAAGTATTAATTACATTTTTTGTTTAGTGTCCCTTTTAAAGGTGAATAGTAATGATAGTTTTAGGCTACAATATCCCAATAAAGTGATAGCCTGTGCGCTGCTGTGGTAACATAAGCCATCTTCAGATTAGATTTTGTTTAATTCATTTCTTCCAGAAGATCGATTCATGACCACCTTGTCTCAAAGTTCCACCGGCTCTACACATCTGCAAATACCAAGCCCCCCGGAGCTGGTGTCTGATCAGGTTTTTACTGGTGCTCCAAATACAACGGAGGTGGACACTGCCAGCAGTTGTGAAGGTATACCTGTTGTCATATGTCTTACTTTACTGCACACAGAGGCTGGTGGGAGCTGGTATCTGGCATCAAGGGGTGGGGGCTATTGTTGTTCTGGACTACTCTGGGTTTCATTTATGACTAGTAGTCGTTAGCTTCATCCAGAAGAGGCTCAGTGATCAGATGCTTCTTACATGGAAGGTACGATACGGTGTAGTGCAACCTGAGGAACACAACTGATGCTGGAGATATTTACAAAGTGCCATTTTTAGGGTGTGGTATATTATATTCCTTTATGATAACGATAGGAAAATGTACACCAATCCAAATTATAGGGATTACTCTTCATAGACATTATGAGCCAGTGTTAGCTTCTTGGTAATGAAATGTGATTGAATTTCTCAGATCTGCTGTGCTCATATTTTGCTAGATAATTGACATCTCCTGAACATATTATAGATGACTGTGTGCAGAGATCAGTATTATATGCTCTGTTATGCCGAGAAATTCAACAGTTCAACAAAGTTCCCATTGACATATATGAATTCTGCACCCTGTGTTTCATATTCCTGCCAATAGTGCTTTATATGGCAGACTGAACCCATCAGCCGCTGAAAGCAGACCTACTAATAAGTAAAAAAAAGATAATTATTGCTTTCTTGTCTCTGTTTTTTTTCTTGTACTGGAGCAACGGTTAGGAAGAGTTCTAATGAGGAGCGCTGTGCCTTAAGATGCCTTGCAGCACTGATTTGTTAGCCATTGAAATATCTTGTGCCGTGGTGTAAGTTTGGCTCATAAATAATTGATGACTATATACCGTATCTCCTGTCATGACCTATCCACGCAAACAGAGCCGTGAGTTATCTCACATCTACACTCGTAAATACTTTTGCGTAAAAGAGAAAATACTCCATTCGGACTCTTTCAGCAGCCTGTTTTCAAGATAATTGTATTTGTCTTCATTAAGGATCTACTCAAACTGCACTTTTATGAGAATATATGCGCTTTGTTTTATAGGATACAGTTTAGGGGGGTACTGGCTCTTAAGGAGACCAGCTTTGTATGGAGACTTAGTGGCAATGCTCTATGGGAAAATAATATGCAAAGCGGTATCTCCCAGGCAAAGAACAGTCTCGCTAGCACCACATTTGGGAAATAGCTTCCTGTGAGTCAAAGTCTGACTTCTTAACAATGCTTTCGGACATCACAAGGGAAAATAGCCAAGCCAAAAATCTCTTTTCCTATATAGTTTTCCAATGCAGCACTGCCACTGTCTTCATATACAGCTGGTCTCCTTAAGGCGATCCAGAATCCTACTCCAAGCACCTGAAAACAGCTGTCTGTAGATGGATAATTGACTTCACTATTTTCACTTGTCCCAAGGCTTGTTAATAAGTGAGACTTTGACTCATAGGGAGCTACTTCCACAAGTTGGTGCTAGCGAGACCGTTCTTTTTCCCTGGAAGATACCTCTTTGTATATTATTTATAGGATACATATTGGAAATTGGTTTGAGGAGATTTATTTTTGTCCACTTATTTGGAACTTCCATTCATATTTTAGATGTTTTTGATGGTCATTTGTTGGGGTCTACAGACAGTCAAGTGAAGGAGAAATCCACTATGAAAGCAATATTTGCAAACCTGCTACCTGGAAACAATTATAACCCTATTCCACTTCCTTTGTAAGTATGGTGACTAGAGATAACCCAAAGTTAGTGAGGAATATAGTTCTGGCACCAGTATACTTCCCCTCCCTTGCACAATGGCCTTCATACAGATGTAGCCTAGCTAAACTTGATGGTTAAAGGGTGTATTAGACGGGCAGAATTTCTGCCCGATGATTAACGAGTGTTTGTATGAACGCTCGTTAGCGATCATCTTGCAGTATAATGCTGCCGTTGTCGTTCATCAGGCAATGAAGATCTTTCAGCATGCTGAAAGATGAGGATATGCCAATGGAAGACTAATAGTTATCTGCTGTTGGCAAAGAACTGGGGGATTTGCCCGCGGGCAAGCCGCTTGGGGACGAGCAATGGCATATCGATAGCTCCTCCTCATGTTGCTGAGGAGATTGCCAGGAGGGAATGATTCCCTCCCGACAATTGTCTGCGTGATTGCGGTGTCTAATACACCCTTAATGCGTTAAGTAAACAGTGGCAAGAAAATGTTAGTTGACCTTTTAAATGGATTTCAATGGCTTTTACCACGTCATGTGTTATCAGAGTCAATTTTAGCTTGGCTGCATCTGTACATGTCAGTGAGCATGATGTTCAGCTGCCTGCTGTAAAGCGAATCACAAACTGCTGCTCACAGAAACATGGGCAAGATGGCTGATCCCATATAAGAAATGAAATTAATATGATTAAAAAACTTAGAAAAATAATATTTCAATGTATAGTTTTACTTAAAACAAAAACTAAGATCTTACATCTCATATATTTATAAGAAAAATGGCACCATACAGGTGAAACTCGAAAAATTTGAATATCGTGCAAATGTTCATTTATTTCAGTAATGCAACTTAAAAGTAGAATATTGTGAAAAGGTTTAATATTCTAGGCTCAAAGTGTCACACTCTAGTCACCTAATTAATCCATGCCCCCTGAGCAATGGGTACCTCAGAATTGTGACTCTGGGGTTTTTATAAGCTGTACACCATAATCATCCAAATTATAACAAATAAAGGCTTGAAATATCTCGCTTTGCATGGAATGGGTCTATCTCATATGTTAGTTTCACCTTTTAAGTTGCATTACTGAAATAAATGAACTTTGCACAATATTCAAAATTTTTGAGTTTCACCTGTAAGCTACTGTAGTACATGCAGAACTGATTCACATACAATTAATGTTTTTGTACCTTTCTTATAAATCCAGTTCTTTGAAACCTTTAAAATGAATTCTGTGATTTCTTATCTCCTGCAGTGATCCAGATAAACACTACCTTATGTACGAGCATGAGCGTGTGCCTATAGCCGTGTGTGAGAAGGAGCCTAGCTCCATCATTGCATTTGCTCTCAGGTATCCCATGCTTAATTATTGCATGCTGAATTCTTCAAACATAAAATTATATTTATTACTGTTGTATATTTGCACATGTGTTTTCTTTTGCACCTATATATAGAAGTATTCATTTGAAAGGGAACCTGTCACCATGAAAATGCAGTGTAATCTGCAGGCAGCATGTTATAGAGCAGGAGGAGCTGAGCAGATTGATGTATAAAGAGAACCTGTCACTGTGTAATCTGCAGGCAGCAGGTTATAGAGCAGGAGGAGCTGAGCAGAGTGATGTATAAAGAGAACCTGTCACAGTGTAATCTGCAGGCAGCATGTTATAGAGCAGGAGGAGCAGAGCGATGTATAAAGAGAACCTGTCACCGTGTAATCTGCAGGCAGCATGTTATAGAGCAGGAGGAGCTGAGCAGATTGATGTATAAAGAGAACCTGTCACCGTGTAATCTGCAGGCAGCATGTTATAGAGCAGGAGGAGCTGAGCAGAGTGATGTATAAAGAGAACCTGTCACAGTGTAATCTGCAGGCAGCATGTTATAGAGCAGGAGGAGCTGAGCAGATTGATGTATAAAGAGAACCTGTCACCGTGTAATCTGCAGGCAGCATGTTATAGAGCAGGAGGAGCAGAGCGATGTATAAAGAGAACCTGTTACCGTGTAATCTGCAGGCAGAATGTTATAGAGCAGGAGGAGCTGAGCAGAGTGATGTATAAAGAGAACCTATCACCGTGTAATCTGCAGGCAGCATGTTATAGAGCAGGAGGAGCTGAGCAGAGTGATGTATAAAGAGAACCTGTCACAGTGTAATCTGCAGGCAGCATGTTATAGAGCAGGAGGAGCTGAGCAGATTGATGTATAAAGAGAACCTGTCACCGTGTAATCTGCAGGCAGCATGTTATAGAGCAGGAGGAGCAGAGCGATGTATAAAGAGAACCTGTCACCGTGTAATCTGCAGGCAGCATGTTATAGAGCAGGAGGAGCTGAGCAGAGTGATGTATAAAGAGAACCTATCACCGTGTAATCTGCAGGCAGCATGTTATAGAGCAGGAGGAGCTGAGCAGAGTGATGTATAATGAGAACCTGTCACAGTGTAATCTGCAGGCAGCATGTTATAGAGCAGGAGGAGCTGAGCAGATATATATTTATGGGAAAAAGATTCTGTATAACATGTAATTTATGCATTTTAATCTCTACTTTTTCTGACTTCAGTTGTTATTAGTGATTGATATCATTCTCTGTGTAAGTGTGTATACAGGGATAGCAGTCAGTACCTGGTAGCTGTACATAGGGTGGTCCTAACTTCAGAAAAAGCAGTGATACAAATGTATAAATGACATGTTTTTGTGAATATTTTCCCTCAAAACGGCATCAATTGTTCTAGTTACACTTGCACACAGTTTTTAAAGGAACTCAGTAGGGATGTTTTTCCAAACATCTTGGAGAACTAACCACCAAACCTCTGTGGATGTATACTTGCTCAAATTCTTCTGTCTCTTCATGTAATCCCAGATAGACTTGATGATGTTGAGATCATGGCTCTGTGGGGGCCATATCATCACTTCCAGGACTCCTTATTATTCTTTACCCTAAAGCAAACATATCTGGAAAGTCGGGAAGTCCACT
Organism: Bufo bufo; assembly: GCF_905171765.1. Lineage (NCBI taxonomy): Eukaryota > Metazoa > Chordata > Amphibia > Anura > Bufonidae > Bufo > Bufo bufo. The sequence continues at coordinate 123,894,490 of NC_053395.1, read as the reverse complement.
TCAATAAAGCTGTAGATATTTGAGAATTGATGTCTTAACTTTTCTCTAATAACTGGTGGAAAGTTTTTAGTCCTATGCTAGAGCTGCAAATCATGTAATGGGACTAATCAGTGAGTATGTCGGAAGTTTTTAGTTTCTAATAATAAACTTTTTTCCTGTGACTATTCATAGTAAACTTAGATGAAATCAGTCCTACATTTATCATGATAACCCCGTTATAAGAAGAATGTGTACTTGGACGCACATGAAGTTAAGGGTTTTAAAGAAATAGAATTAATAATGCATTGAAGAATAAGAACAATCTGAACATAATGGAATACTAATTTATGACATATTTCTTCATTCTGCTCAATTTAAAGCTGTAAAGAATATAGAAACGCTTTGGATGATTTATCTAAGGTTTCCCTGAAGATCTGCCCAGAAGAAGGAGCTCTGCCTAGCAGGTATATTCAGCATCTACGGTTCTGCTGTGTTGTGTATATTGCTTTAGGGTACTGCAGCATGGAATGGATTTTTTTCTTTCAAATCTTAGCCACTTGGCTGGTACTGTAAAGCGATGTGGATTTACTGCATACAGATCCATGGCATATCCACAGCGTTTCTGTCCTTTGTGGATGCACCCTTATATTTGAACTTGAATGTTTATTTCTTTTGCTCTTAAGCACAGGAATGGAAAACAAAGAGTGAACTGATGAGCCATACAACTGTGCAGTCATTGCCGAGCAAGCACAATGTCACAGCCTTGTTCCCAAAGGAGCCAATTATTACTTATCATTAGTGAACTAGAACTGAGCTGCTCATTTTTTATTTGAAATCTAACTGAAGAAACAAGCCTGTAAACAATAAAAATATTATTGATTCTTCAGAAATCTCTTTACAAAATCAATGTTAGCTATTGTAAGGAACAGAAGCGGGCCACAATTGCTACAAATTAATAACCTATATACAGTACAAAAATAGTCCCACACATAAACACCAAACCAATCAGCAGGAAACCAAAAATGTAAAGTATAAGTTCCAGAGCAAAACATTGTTATTGCTGCTGTTTATCTTCAAACTTAACCGCAATTTCCGCTATCGGTGGCTTCTATCCACATCAGTCCCTCTCAAGGGCGAACTGGCCATAGACCCTACAGGAAAATTTTCAGGTGGCCCAATGCCGAGGGGGCCACTCAAGCCCTCATGGCCATCGGGTGGATGCATACTGATCTGATGCTCTCAGAATTAATTAATACTATGTTCATCAGGTACTTATGCACCTTGCTGATCGCCACAGGTGCTCTCCTTAAGATAACTGTGATGTTATCCTCAGTATGGTCGCAATATTTTGTTCTGCACTGTGGTATTTGATTCTGCTGGAGCGATATTTTGTGCTGCACTACTGCATTGCTAGCGCTGCCTACCTATGTTGTCCCTGCCTACTTGTGTTGCCTGGCTTCTGTCAATTTAGACCTGGTCTACAACATGGGTCTCTTTTTTTTTTTTTTTTTTTTTTTCATGGCCACTTTAAGCTCCCAGTCCGCTCCTGGTCCCCCTCTCCTTCCTTCACCCATGTACAGGTCACAAGAACTTTTTACTTTCTGTCATCACATTGACCCATCTTGCTCCATGATGCAGCAAAAAAAACATGCTCATGAATCACAACCATCTGTTGTCTTTCTAGTTTCCTGCTACAACCTACAAGCGACATCTCACCAAACCTTTGTCCACCTTATTCTTCCACTAATTTCAGCTTCTCACTTCAAAGAAAAGTTAAACTTACCTATGTTGCTTTACCTAGACTGCTAGCTCAATACCGCATGCCCGGCTTATGTGTTTTGAACCCTGCAATGGCCATGATTAAAAACCACAGGGTTTGAAACGCATAGGCCAGGCATTCTGTGTTGTGCTACATGGTGTAATTTCATCTTTTCAATAAAGCCTGTGGGTTTTATCAAGACGCTAGAGTGCTGGATTGCCTTTTCTTGCAGCTTCTCGCTTGCCATGCAAAGAAACCCTGAGAATCTAACTTTTGATGTATGTCTTCTCCTGTCTCTTTTATTTGGTCAGTGTGCCACAAACTCCCCAATATCCACGGCTTCTTCCTTTCAAAATCTCTCAACTTGCTGCCGCTCACAAAAACGTGGCTTCAACAATCTGACAGTTTCCTCTGCTGCTCTGTCTTATAGTAGGCTAAACTTTTGCCATACCCCCAGAACTGACAACAGGCATGATGGAGAAATAGGCATACATCATTCTCCTCAATGCACATTTCAGGTCATTACTCCTGTTCCCTCACTTACATTTCCCTCTTTTGAGCTCCACACCATTAGACTCTTCCACCCATTCTTCCTGCAAGTCGCTATTGTCTGGGGAATTTAAACATCCCCACTGACAATCCAATCTCCTCATCTGCCTCTCAACGTCTATCTATAACAGCTCCTCTCTTGGCCTCTCACAGCTTACTTCTACTACACACAAAGACCCTTGATCTTGTCGTCTTCTGCCTCTGCTCAGTTTGTGACTTTATCAGTTTGGCCTTCTCGCTTTCTGACTGCATTATATTCTTTCCCTTACTATAAAGATCTCTCATTCTTCTCATGAAATTCCTACCGTTCACACATACAGAAACCTACGTGTTTTTGACTCACAGCAACTTATCAAAATACTATAGTCATCACGGGCTCCAATCTCTTCCCTCTCTTGTCCTGATCGGGCTGCCAATAATTACAACCATCCTGGATGAAGCAGCTCCGATTACATACACTCTGACCTTCCCGACACAGATTGCTGCGACCTTGGCACACACCTGAAATGCATTATCTTCAAAAGCTATCTAAGTGTGCCAAGTGTTTATGGAGAAAATCATGTATGTCAGCAGATTTTCTTAATTATAAGTTTCTGTTTAAAACCTTTAACTCTTTCCTTCACCGTGCCAATAACCGTGACACTATCCAATAACCCAAAACGACTGCTTCTTTTCACTCCCTCCTTAGTTCTAAGGCTACTTTCACACTCTCGTTTGGTGCGGATCCGTCATAGATCTGCACAGACGGATCCGTTCAGATAATACAACCGTCTGCATCCGTTCAGAACGGATCTGTTTGTATTATCTTTAACATAGCCAAGATGGATCTGTCTTGAACACCATTGAAAGTCAATGGAGGACAGATCCGTTTTCTTTTGTGTCATAGAAAACTTATCCATCCCCATTGACTTACATTGTGTGTCAGAACGGATCCGTTTGGCTCAGTTTCGTCAGACAGACACCAAAACGCTGCAAGCGGAATAGAGACGGAACGGAGGCAAACTGATGCATTCTGAGCGGATCCTTTTTCATTCAGAATGCATTAGGGCAAAACTGATACGTTTTGGACTGCTTGTGAGAGCCCATGACGGATCTCACAAACTGAAAGCCAAAACGGCAGTGTGAAAGTAGCCTAATATGCAATCACCCATCACTGACCCCTTTGCTGAAGACCTGTTACTTATTTCAAAGATAAAATTGATAACATCCAGCAAGAAATAATCTCCAGGTTCCGAACCAGCATCAATTCTCCTAACTCGCACACTTCCTCTTGTTCTGTCTCCTCATTCAACCCTATAACAGAAGAAGTCTTAGTCCCCTTTCACACGGGTATTCCGCGCGGATGCCATGCGTGAGTTGAACGCATTGCACCCGTACTGAATACCGACCAATTCATTTCTATGGGGCTGTTCACATGAGCTGTGATTTTCACGCATCACTTGTGCGTTGCGTGAAAATCGCAGCATGCTCTATATTCTGCGTTTTTCACGCAACGCAGGCCCCATAGAAGTGAATGGGGTTGCGTGAAAATCGCAAGCATCCGCAAGCAAGTGCAGATGCGGTGCGATTTTCACGCACGGTTACTAGGAGACGATCGGGATGGAGACCCGATTATTATTATTTTCCCTTATAACATGGTTATAAGGGAAAACAATAGCATTCTGAATACAGAATGCATAGTAAAATAGAGCTGGAGGGGTCAAAAAAATAAATAAATAAATTTAACTCACCTTAGTCCACTTGATCGCGATGCCCGGCATCTCCGTCTGTCTCCTTTACTGAACAGGACCTGTGGTGAGCATTCATTACAGGTCAAGGACCTGTGGTGACGTCACTCCGGGCATCACATGATCTTTTACCATGGTGATGGATCATGTGATGACCGGAGTGACGTCACCACAGGTCCTTGACCTGTAATGAATGCTCCCCACAGGTCCTGTTCAGTAAAGGAGACAGAAGGAGATGCTGGGCATCGCTATCAAGTGGACTAAGGTGAGTTAAATTATTATTTTTTAACCCCTCCAGCGCTATTTTACTATGCATTCTGTATTCAGAATGCTATTATTTTCCCTTATAACTATGTTATAAGGGGAAATAATACAATCTACAGAACACCTAACCTAAGCCCGAACTTCTGTGAAGAAGTTCGGGTTTGGGTACCAGACATGCGCGATTTTTCTCACGCGAGTGCAAAACGCATTACAATGTTTTGCACTCACGCGGAAAAATCGTGGGTGTTCCCGTAACGCACCCGCACATTTTCCCGCAACGCCCGTCTGAAAGAGGCCTCAAGGATGCTCTCTTCTTGCCTAGCTACCTGCAGTAATGATCCTATTCCCACACACCTACTCCGGTCCCTCTCCCCAGATGTCATTAGTCACTTAACTACAATATGAAACCCCTCTGTCTTCTGGCATTTCCCTTCTCTTTCAAATATACTGTTAAATCCACTAGTAAAAAAAAAAACTCTATAACCATCCTGGGCTTATAACTAACTGTCTAAATCTAACCTTTATCTCTTAACTCCTGGAATGCTTGGTCTGCTCTCATCTAATAGGTTATTTCTCTGCTAGCCTTATTGACCCTTTACAGTCTGGTTTCTGCACACCCAGAAACTGCCCTTACTAAAGTGTCTAATGATCTCCTGGCAGCTGAAAGTAATACATCAATTTGTGCAGGAAAAAAACAGCGCTTCTAACATTCCAGAGTTTCTAGTTTTATTGAAGGACACATTGCAACGTATTTCGATGTGGACTTCATATCTTCCTTAGGCCATAAGCGGGAAGGAAGATATGATGTCCTCACCGATAAGCATTGCCGTGTGTCCTTCAATAAAACTGGAAACTCTGGAATGTTAGCAGCGCTGTTTTTTTCCCTGCACAAATTGATGTATTACTTTCAGCTGCCAGGAGATCATTAGACACTTTAGTAAGGGCAGTTTCTGGGTGTGCAGAAACCAGACTGTAAAGGGTCACTAAGGCTAGCAGAGAAATAACCTATTAGATGAGAGCAGACCAAGCATTCCAGGAGTTTAGAGATAAAGGGTAGACTAGAGACAGTCCTCATCACTGATGTCCCGCTCTGTACCTGTCTGCAGCTGAAAATTTCCACATTCACTATGTTTGTTCAAAGCTTGAATTGCACAGTGTAACAAAGTTAGCATGTTCTTAGCTTCCCCACCCTTTCTCTACAGTAACGGTTTATGCGCTCTGTGGCGACGTGTATAATTTTTTTTTCTAATTTCAGCTGAAAGTACTGTCAGCTACACTTGACTCATTCTTTTGAATCTCTGGAACTTTTGCCACAGACTGGTGGGGGTGGGTTTGTGGGGGTAAATCACACACATAACAAAACACAATAATTAATAATCCCAGTAAGGCTACTTTCACACTACCGTTCAGAGCGGATCCGCTCATATAATGCAGACTTTGGATCCGTTCAGAACGGATCCGTCTGCATTATATTGTAGAAAAAATTCTAAGTCTGAAAGTAGCTTCAAACGGATCCGTCCAGACTTTACATTGAAAGTCAATGATCCGTTTGAAAATTGAGCCATACTGTGTCAACTTCAAACGGATCCGTCCCCATTGACTTACATTGTAAGTCTGGACGTATCCGCTTGCCTCCGCACGGCCAGGCGGACACCCGAACGCTGCAAGCAGCGTTCAGGTGTCCGCCTGCTGAGCGGAGCGGAGGCTGAACGCTGCCAGACTGATGCATTCTGAGCGGATCCGCGTCCACTCAGAATGCATTAGGGCAGTAACGATGCGTTCGGGGCCGCTTGTGAGCCCCTTCAAACGGAGCTCACAAGCGGACACCCGAACGCTAGTGTGAAAGTAGCCTTAGGCCCCCACTCAGTGACTTACAGGAGATGTCTCCTCTGACTGGAGTCGTTCTTTCCTTTTTTTTCCCCCTTAGTCCTGCATAGATCACTCTGATGACTTCTCCTGACCACCACTTGTTTCTGCATAACTGAACACACCTATTTAGTATTCATGCAACCTTTTATGCAATCACAGAAAATAATGCACTATAATAATAAATGCAACATATGAACTAAGCCCTCACTCTCTTGATAAAATCTGAGACACTTGGTCAGTACGTTTTGATCAAAAAACATCTTAGCCCACCTACCAAGCGACAAGGTGGTCTCAGTTCAGGCGGGTCTTACACTAAACCTGCCTATGCCGTTATCCATTTATGTTCAGGAGCGCAGACCCCGCACATATAGTGTGCTGCTCCTAGTTACCTCCATGTGCAATAGCAACCGGTGGGAGGAGGAGCACACACACCTATATGTACCATCTTCATCAGGGTCGCCTATTAGATAGGTGTGGCAAAAGTGCACATGAATACTACTCCCAAAATAGGAGCGTATTCACAAATGAAGGTGCCATTTTTTTTCTGTGATTTGTTTAACTTGTCTTGAAGGAGTGGCACCTTAATTTGTAAATACCCTCCTATTTTGGGAATAGTATTTATGTGCACTTTTGCCCCATCTATCTAATAGGCGACCTTGATTTAGGTGGTACATGTAGGTGTGTGTGCGCTCATCCTTCCACCGTTTGCTATTGCACATGGAGGTAACTAGGAGAAACACACTATATGTGCGGGGTCTGCGCTCCTGAACATAAATGCATAACGGCATAGGCAGGTTTAGCGTAGGACCCGCCTGAACTGAGACCACCTTGTCGCTTGGTAGGTGAGCTTAGATGTGTTTTGATCAAAATGTATTGACCAAGTGCCTCAGATTTTATCAAGAGAGTGAGGGCTTAGTCTTTACATATAATGCCCCCAGTAGCTGCCTCTTTACATATAATGCCCCCAGTAGCTGCCTCTTTACATATAATGCCCCCACTAGCTGCCTCTTTACATATAATGCCCCCACTAGCTGCCTCTTTACATATAATGCCCCTCAGTGGTGCCCTCTTTACATATAATGCCCCTCAGTGGTGCCTTCTTTACATATAGTGCACTCCAGTAGTACCCTATTCCCATAGTGCCCCCCACTAGTGGCCTCTTTACTTAAAGTACCCCCCCTCCCCAGTTGTGGCCTCTTAAATATAGTGCTCTCCAGTAGTGACCTCTTTAAATATCACATCACAGTAGTGGCTTCTATAAACCTAATGCCCTTCAGTAGTGGTCTCTTTAAATATAGCCCCCCCCCCCAGAAGTCCCTCCTCTGTACATATAGTGCCCCCACAGTAAATAATGCACCAACCCCTCCTCTGTAGTGTCGCCCACCCCCCAAAAAAAAAAAAAAAAAAACACCCAAGAACAACAAAATGCAAACCACTCCCAGTCTGTTGCCCCTGCTTTCTGCGTTATGTTTCAGGCAGTAGCAAAGGTCATTGCGACCTCCTGCGCCAGGTCTCTGGTGGTATCATGATGTTGTCACGCCACCTGTGACCGATGGTCATCTTGACCATCCTGAACCTTAGCACTGCCTCATAAGCCTCAGGCCTGGCAACCTTCAGCCTATGAGACTAAACGTCAGGGCTCAGGAGCCAATAGTTCCTGTCTGTGCTGGTCAACTTCGACGCTACCATGGGCCAGTGCCAGAAGATCCATGGCCCGGTGGTTGGGGACCTCCTGCACCAGGTCTCTGGTGGTATCATGATGTTGTCAAGCCACCTGTGACCGATGGTCATCTTGACCATCCTGCACCTTAGCACTGCCTCATAGGCCTCAGGCATGGCAGCCTTCAGCCTATGAGACTAAACGTCAGGGCTCAGGAGCCAATAGTTCCCATCTGTGCTGGTCAACTTTGATGCTCCCATGGACCAGTCCCAGATGATCCATGGCCTGGTGGTAGGGGACCTCTGCTGTAGACCACCAATTCCTCCTCAGTATGTGCCACTCTTGCCCTGACAAACACTGCTCTCTTGTGTTTTTTTACTTTGTCAGGCCGATCTTTTAATGTATGTCTTGCTGTTGGGTTTCCACAGGGTTCCGTTGTTGGTACTCTCAAAATCTACTATCAGTAGGTTTTGTTTTCAGTAGTATCTATATGCTGATGACCTTCAACTGTATACTTCTTCAAGTGACCTCACCCCAACAATACTACAAAACACCAGTGATTCTCTGTCCACTGTCATGCCCTCTCTGTATCGGAAACTACATCTCTCAAAAAATGAATTTGTTGTTTTTCCCCCATTTTGTAACCTACCTAAACCTGATACTTCCATCTGTCGTACTATAATAACTCCCGTACAACATGCCTGCCATTTTTGGGTTATGTTTATTCAGATCTTTCCTTTGCTCTCTGTATTCAATCAATGGCACACTCAAGTCACCTGCATCTCAAGAATATCTCTAGAATCTGCCCTTTTTTCACAGTGTCAACAGCCAAAACTCTTATTGTTGCTCTAATTCATTCTAGTCTTGACTACTGTAACTCATTACTAATTGGTTTTCTTCCCTTCACTAAACTCTTACCACTTCAGTCTATTCTAAATGCAGCAACCATGCTCATCTTTCTGTCTAATCATTACATTGATGCCTCCACCCTGTGCCAGTCACTTTACTGGTTTCCTATCCACTACAGAATACAAGCCAAGCATCTCACCCACAGAGCTCTCCATAGTGCTTCACCTCCCTCGTTTCTGTCTACCACCCTACCCACACTCCTTGTTCTGCCAATTATCTATGATTAACATCCTCCACCTTCTCACTCCTGCCTATAAAGGGGTATTCTGGTTACATTAAGTTACTCCCTATACACAGTATAGGGGATAACTATTAGACAAGAACTATTAACCAGAATGGGACCCGTGTACCCCCTGCGGCCCCATGATATGAATGCAGGGGCCAGTCGCACATGCTTGTGGCCACTCCATTCATTTCTCTGGCAGTTCTGGAGATAGCCGCGTACTGCTCTCGGTTATTTCTGGAATTACCATAGATATGAATAGAGCGACGGCACTCATGCCCAACCGGCAGCTCCATTCAGTTCCGGGGGAACCAGGCCCCCATTCTTGTGATCGTGGATAAGGGATAACTTAATACAACCGGAATATATTATTTGAGCTGCACCAGCTCTCTGGAATGTGCTACTCCTGACAATGGGGTAAATTTCCAACTTTCTTAGTTTTAATTGTGTCTTAAAAACACATCTTTTCAGACAGGCTTATCATATTCCCTAAACTCACATTCCCAACCCATATTCTTCAGAATCAGATACCCTCATCCAACAGTAATCCCCACACTCAATGCATTGTCTAATAAATTGATATAATTAGTTGGGCAGCGATCTGCTATGGAAGAAACTGAGAACTAAGAGATTAGAAGCAGGTCCAATGCTCCTGTTCACACTGTGTCAATAAAAGCTAAAGCATCTCTGGCTCTAAATATCTTCAAATAGTAACACATAGGTCATGGGGACTTACCACCACCACTTCAGAAGAGATCGAGGGTAAGAAGGCCTCCTATTCAGTCAGGTATCTCCTTCCACCAACTTAACATACACACTCTGTACAGATGTCTCACAATCACTGCTTACCACACCAGCGGTAGGAAGTTACTCCCAACTGAGCTCCGAATAGATGTTAACTTTCTCATAGATATTCATACCATGCGGTGTTAGCGCTTATCCAGCAGGGAGTCATTAGGAGGAAGAAGCAAGGGGATGCTTACATCTGACAGGCGCAGTTAAAATCACAGGTTTAATCCATACTCACAAAAGTCCAAAGTATAAAGGCATGTAACAAACGCTGCTAAAATGCCCGACCCAGGGTTTTGTTCCCCATTGGCTTCTTCTGGGGCACCGAATGGTGTGGATACCTTGGAGCAAGTGAACCTCTATTCTGAGCTCAGCGGGGAGTAACTTCCTACCGCTGGTGTGGCAAGTGAGACATCTGTGCTGAGTGTGTATGTGGAGTCTGTGGAAGGAGATGCAGGGCTGAAGAGGAGGCCTTCTTACCCTCGACCTCTTCTGAGGTGGTGGTGGTGAGTCCCGAGACCTCTGTCTTACTATTGGAAGAGACGTTCAATGCATTGTCTCATGCAACTTTATCTGCACTACTCTATTTAGTACGAAGATGGCTGGACCACTATAGAAAACAATAGCCAATGGCATGCTGCGACAGGAACGAGACTCCCTAGCATCGTGGGTAACCCAAGGGAGGCTCGTTCCTGTCACGGCCTGCTATTGGCTGCCCACATGACGCGGCGATGCAGCTATGCGGGCGTCAGAAGTGATAAGTTGGATAACCCCTTTAATGTTAGTATTTCAGGAAATTGAAAGTGAATATATATTATCTGAAAATGACCTATTGTTTAATCACATTTTTGTGTTTTGTTTTTTTTATTTTATTTTCCATGTCACTGTCTATTAAGAAAAAAAAAATATATATATATATATATATATATATATATATATATATATATAATCCTCCATTTTCACACTGGCCACTAGATCTTCTGACCTTTTCACAAGTCACAGAGCATGCCTAGAAAACTCACAGAAGTCAGTGACGTCAGCTCCTGTACATTGTGTCTGTGGCCAGTGTAGTTGCTCTCGAAAGACTGGAAGTGGCCAGTGTGAAAAATGCTGAATTTGTTTGTTTTTTTAAAATATAGATAGACATGGGGGGAAAAAAAATAAAAAATCCCCAAGAATTCTTAAAAAAACGTGTTTGACATAAAAACGAGATTTAAACAATAGGTCATTGTCTGAAGACCCATTCCTTGAACCTTCGGCACTGGCAGACAAAACATAATACTTTATTACAACTTCTTAAACCAGCATGTACACGGTAGCAGAAAAGCCTACATGTTTCAGATGCATAGGCTTTTTGCTACCATGTACATATTGTTTTAAGAAGTTGTAATAAAGAATTACGTTTTATCGGCAAGTACCCAAGGTTCACTTCATTGAATACTTATTAGGGTAGCCGACACTGCTTGTCTTACTTCACTTAAGAGCACCGCTTTGAAAGTGAGCGGGAGCCGGTGAGCTGCATTTACCCTTTGCTTATCGCAAGGTTTCTTTTGGATTTACACTAATGTTAGTAAATCTTCCCCGGTGTGCTCTATATAAATAATGCATAAAGCAAAGAACTGATGTTGAACTTGGCTGATCTACATAAATGATTGACCTGTGTGGATCTCCACCTTCTGTTAATTACAAGTTGTTGTTTGGTAACATTTGGAGAACCATAGATTGAAAACCATTTATCTAGAATGGGGGTCAACAACCTCCAGCTGCTGGGAACTCCTACCATATTCTACTCAGATCTATGGAATATCCGAGAACTGTCAAGCAAGTGTGCATGCTGGGTGTTGTAGTTTCACAACAGCTGGAGTTTAAGGTTGCTCACTCTTGATCTTAAACAGAAACATGATGATTCAATTTACACATACAGTCAGGTCCATAAATATTGGGACATCAACACAATTCTAACATTTTTGGCTCTATACACCATCACAATTGATTTGAAATGAAACGGACAAGATGTGCTTTAACTGAAGACTGTCAGCTTTAATTTGAGGGTATTTACATCCAAATCAGGTGAACGGTGTAGGAATTACTACAGTTTGCATATGTGCTTCCCACCTGTTAAGGAACCAAAAGAAATGGGACAGAATAATAATCATAAATCAAACTTTCACTTTTTAATACTTATAAATAAGTATTGGGATTTTATTGGTAATATATAGATAAAATTCAGATATGTGGTACAATCAATGGTATAGATAGATGGATAAAAAAAAACAGATAGTTAATAGTATAATTAATTGGCAGCGGTAATAAATAAATAAAAATATTATATTGCAAAAAATTCATCACCAATTCATCAAGAGATCTCAATATCTGGAAGGATAACAATCAGCCAGACCTCTAATAATATAGAATGTTCGCGATGCAATGGCAACCAGAAAGTCTTCCAAGAGCCAAATCAATGTGCCAGGTAGTTGCTAGTCTCGAGCGCAGTCGAGCGCTGACAACATACAGAGTGGCGTCCCGCTCACTTAACAGGAACAACGGCATCCCGCTGTATTATCCAAAAGATGCGATCGCTTGATAGAACAAACTGTCACAATCTTACCGGGAGGACTTCAGTGGACTCCGTTGCCCTCGACACAGTAAACCTCCTATGGAAATCGGGGTTCCGGTCTCGAGGGGTATTACTTGTATTCAAATCCCGCGTCAACCTTTAGTGTGCACGTGACCCCGCAATGAATGAGGGTTTCCTCCGTGTAGCAACAGTTGTCTGCGCGGCTCAATATTTCCAGTAATGGGTTCCACGCCTCCTCAGATGGTCGATGTGCGTTTGTCTTTATTTCAAAACTGGGGGGTGATACCAAACGCGTTTCGGGGTTTAGAGAGATGACCCATTCATCAGTGGCTTTGCAAATAGCACACTTGAATTACCTCTGGACCTTTTATCTGCTCATTGTAATTGGGATAATGAGGGAATAACACACACCTGGCCATGGAACAGCTGAGAAGCCAATTGTCCCATTTACTTTTGGTCCCTTAACAAGTGGGAGGCACATATGCAAACTGTTGTAATTCCTACACCGTTCACCTGATTTGGATGTAAATACCCTCAAATTAAAGCTGACTGTCTGCAGTTAAAGCACATCTTGTCCGTTACATTTCAAATCCATTATGGTGGTGTATAGAGCCAAAAATGTTAGAATTGTGTTGATGTCCTAATATTTATGGACCTGACTGTATGTGCCAATACCCATCCAGCATAGAAATGTACATATAATGTTTACTTTAGCTGTGGTTTTCTGTTTTTCCCTTGTAGCATGATGGACAACAGGCCAAAAACAAGCAGTCCGTCCAGAATGCAAGAAAATAGCATGTCTCAATCTAACCGCACAGCAGAAGCAGAACCTCAGAATCCTGGTATGTTTCCATAATGATCATATACTGTATATTTTCTTATTGAATGAGAAGGCTTTTTTTAAATCTTTTAATCAGACAATATTTATAAAGATTTAAAACATAAAAATACAAATATGACCCAACTCCCCAGTTTGGTTTAGGCTACTTTCACACTAGCATTCGGGGTTCCGCTTGTGAGCTCCATTTGAAGGCTCTCACAAGCGGCCCCGAACGGATCCGTAGAGCCCCAATGCATTCTGAGTGAATGCGGATCCGCTCAGAATGCCTCAGTTTGGCACCGTTTGGCCTCCGTTCCGCTCAGCAGGCGGACATCCGAACGCAGCTTGCAGTGTTCGGGTATCCGCCTGGCCGTGCGGAGGCAAACGGATCCGTCCAGACTTACAATGTAAGTCAATAGGGACGGATCCGTTTGAAGATGACACAATATGGCTCAATTTTCAAACTGATCCGTCCCCATTGACTTTCAATGTAAAGTCTGGACGGATCCGTCTGAACTACTTTCACACTTAGAATTTTTTCTAAGCTATAATGCAGACTGATCCGTTCTGAACAGATCCAAACGTCTGCATTATAGGAGCGGATCCGTCTGTGCAGACATCAGACGGACCCGCTCTGAACGCAAGTGTGAAAGTAGCCTTACATGTACTGCTTTAAGAAATCTATGTACGGGCAGCTTTCAGGTATTATATGGGTGCTTTATTACTCCCGTATTACACACACAATACTTGAACCTCCTGCAGTTCATCAGAAAATGAATTAGAGCAGCATATCACTGGTTCTGATGAACCCTGGGAGGTCCCGGTGTTTCATCAATAATATGGGCACAAAAAAAGACCCTGCATTAACATCTGTCTGAAAAACAGTTAATTACTGTTGTTTAAAATAAAACTGCTGTAATTGAAAATGATTATGGCAACAGTCAGAGAGCGAAAATGTCATTTCTGACTAACATATTTCTGACAGATGGGGGGAAAAAAATCTGCATTCTCCTCTTATGATTGCCATAATTGGTATTACTGCAGTATGTAACAGGTATCGCTAGAGAAGCTGTCTGTATATTTTACTCTATAGATTGGGTATGGACAGGATTGGAAGAGTGGAAAATGTTGGTCGAGTGTTTGGTGCAAATTATTTGGCGCTGTGATCTGGACCCTGGTAAATGTCTGGGTCATGACATCCATAGACCACCTAATAAGGCGCAGAGGGGTGATTAGAAATAAAAGGACCCCCTTATGTGACAGCTAGAAATTCATGCCTGGTCTAGTTTTGAAGCTGATAGGCTTTAGTTACGATATACGGCGAGTGAGTGCACTTAAAAATCGGGTCACTTGTGATATATGATGGCTAGAGCCTCAGATTTTGAGACTGTCCACTGTAAAACAAGACCTGGCGTGAATCTCCAGTTATTAGCTTGACTTCTAGCCTTCAATAGCAAGGCCATTTTCAGAAATAACAAGCATTTTGGGAAGTTTCATTTTGCAGAGATGCACAAATTGAAAGGCAATTGCCATGGTGGGAATACCTTTTTAAGCTTTACTCTTACTACCTTTGTTTATGGATGCACAGTAAGCCACAAAGTTGAAAGAAATTGCACTACCCGCTATATTTCTTTAAAAAATGTTTGCCGCCCCACCTTCCACCACCACAATTGCCATTTTTATCAAGGCACGTCCAAAGCAACCATCAACCCTTCAGTGCTGTCATGGGAGTATTACCTACTGTGATTCTTAATATTGAATATACCAGAGTTCTGACACTGTCCACTCCAAAACACTGTAGCGGAGTCTGTGAAGCGGTGGCTACAGCCAGATACAGGCATCTGCCTTTTGCATTTCACCACCATGATGGCATACATACATATGGAGGTTGACCCCAAACCTCTGTATGGACAGAGAAAGGTTAAATTGCCCCCTCCCACCACCATTTCTCAGTATTCCTGCCCCTACAGTGGCCAGTGCAGAGAAAGACCTCTCTGCTTGTCGGGGAGACAAAGCCTGGTTTATGTTTCCAATTTTGTTACTTACAAAATGTCAGGGAAATGCATTTGGGTTTCCGGACTTTCCTTGCATTTTTACAAATATATTTTAGGCTACCATGGGGTTCCCCTGCTCGCCGGCAGTTTCTTAACAGTGCTCAGCTGGGGAACAAGATGACCTCTTATTCTGTTCATTGGATACCTGTCCACAGGCTGCTGCACCCTTCTTTTCCATGGTTGGATAAGCTGGTGTGGATACGCAGGCACTGCACGGAGATTGCGGGCATCTGATGTCACATCCGGTTTCGGAGTTTCACACTCGCGTATACGGAATTTAACTTAAAGGAAGGGGTATCCAACTTCCTCCTTTAAAAACGGCCAGCGGGAACGGAGCTTCTGATCTGAGGTCTGGTGTAGATCATGTTGGGCCCCAAACTGCAGGCCCCCAGAGAGCTTGATGCTCCAGTGCCAACTACTGTAGCATTACAGCAGCATATGTACAGTTGCAAGAAAAAGTATGTGAACCCTTTGGAATGATATGGATTTCTGCACAAATTGGTCATAAAATGTGATCTGATCTTCATCTAAGTCACAACAATAGACAATCACAGTCTGCTTAAACTAATAACACACAAAGAATTAAATGTTACCATGTTTTTATTGAACACACCATGTAAACATTCACAGTGCAGGTGGAAAAAGTATGGAAACCCCTAGACTAATGACATCTCCAAGAGCTAATTGGAGTGAGGTGTCGGCCAACTGGAGTCCAATCCATGAGATGAGATTGGAGGTGTTGGTTACAGCTGCCCTGCCCTATAAAAAATACACACCAGTTTTGGGTTTGCTTTTCCCAAGAAGCATTGTCTGATGTGAATGATGCATCGCACAAAAGAGCTCTCAGAAGACCTACGATTAAGAATTGTTGACTTGCATAAAGCTGGAAAGGGTTATAAAAGTATCTCCAAAAGCCTTGCTGTTCATCAGTCCACGGTAAGACCAATTGTCTATAAATGGAGAAAGGTCAGCACTGCTGCTACTCTCCCTAGGAGTGGCCGTCCTGTAAAGATGACTGCAAGAGCACAGCGCAGACTGCTCAATGAGGTGAAGAAGAATCCTAGAGTGTCAGCTAAAGACTTACAAAAGTCTCTGGCATATGTTAACATCCCTGATACGTAAAACTCTAAACAAGAATGGATTTCATGGGAGGATACCACAGAGGAAGCCACTGCTGTCCAAAAAAACTATTGCTGCATGTTTAAAGTTTGCACAAGAGCACCTGGATGTTCCACAGCAGTACTGGCAAAATATTCTTTGGACAGATGAAACCAAAGATGAGTTGTTTGGAAGAAACACACAACACTATGTGTGGAGAAAGAGGCACAGAACACCAACATCAAAATCTGATCCCAACTGTGAAGTATGGTGGTGGGGCATCATGGTTTGGGGCTGCTTTGCTGCGCCAGGGCCTGGACGGATTGCTATCATCGAAGGAAAAGTGAATTCCCAAGTTTATCAAGACATTTTGCAGATGAACTTAAGGCCATCTGTCCACCAGCTGAAGTTCAACAGAAGAAGGGTGTTGCAACAGGACAACGACCCAAAGCATAGAAGTAAATCAACAATAGAATGGCTTAAACAGAAGAAAATATGCCTTCTGGAGTGGCCCAGTCAGGAGTCTTGACCTCAACCTGATTGAGATGCTGTGGCATGACCTCAAGAAAGCGATTCACACCAGACATCCCAAGAATATTGCTCACCTGAAACAGTTCTGTAAAGAGGAATGGTCAAGAATTACTCCTGACCGTTGTGCACGTCTGATCTGCAACTACAGGAAACGTCTGGTTGAAGTTATTGCTGCCAAAGGAGGTTCAACCAGTTATTAAATCCAAGGATTTACATACTTTTTCCACCTGCACTGTGAATGTTTACATGGTGTGTTCAATAAAAACATGGTAACATTTAATTCTTTGTGTGTTATTAGTTTAAGCAGACTGTGATTGTCTATTGTTGTGACTTAGATGAAGATCAGATCACATTTTATGATCAATTTGTGCAGAAATCCATATCATTCCAAAGGGTTCACATACTTTTTCTTGCAACTGTATATATGGCATGCATCTGTGTATATAGATAGATATATTTGGTAGATCCCAGCCTTGGTATCTTTTTGTTTATGTTGGGTTATTTGCAAGCTGTTTTCCTTCTGCAGCACATGTATGTAGATATGTATGTGTGTGTGTGTGTAATATATATATATATACACACACAGTCAGGTCAATAAATATTGGCACATCGACACAATTCTAACATTTTTGGCTCTATACACCACCACAATGGATTTGAAATGAAACGAACAAGATGTGCTTTAACTTCAGACTGTCAGCTTTAATTTGAGGGTATTTACATCCAAATCAGGTGCAGGAATTACAACAGTTTGCATATGTGCCTCCCACTTGTTAAGGGACCAAAAGTAATGGGACAATTGGCTTCTCAGCTGTTCCATGGCCAGGTGTGTGTTATTCCCTCATTATCCCAATTACAATGAGCAGATAAAAGGTCCAGAGGTAATTTCCAGTCTGCTATTTGTATTTGGAATCTGTTGCTGTCAACTCTCAAGATGAGATCCAACGAGCTGTCACTATCAGTGAAGCAAGCCATCATTAGGCTGAAAAAACAAAACAAACCCATCAGAGAGATAGCAAAAACTAGGCATGGCCAAAACAACTGTTTGGAACATTCTTAAAAACAAGGAACGCACCGGTAAGCTCAGCAACACCAAAAGACCCGGAAGACCACGGAAAACAAATGTGGTGGATGACCGAAGAATTCTTTCCCTGGTGAAGAAAACACCCTTCACAACAGTTGGCCAGATCAAGAACACTCTCCAGGAGGTAGGTGTATGTGTGTCAAAGTGAACAATCAAGAGAAGACTTCACCAGAATGAATACAGAGGGTTCACCACAAGATGTAAACCATTGGTAAGCCTCAAAAACAGGAAGGCCAGATTAGAGTTTGCCAAACGACATCTAAAAAAGCCTTCACAAAAGCAGCAGGATGAATTCTGAAGTGTTTCGGGCAATATTATCTGCTCATATTCAGCCAAATGGTTCAGAACTCATTGGACGGCGCTTCACAGTGCAGATGGACAATGACCCAAAGCATACTGCAAAAGCAACCTTTTTTTAATGGAAAGAAGTGGAATGTTATGCAATGGCCAAGTCACTCACCTGACCTGAATGCGATTGAGCATGCATTTCACTTGCTGAAGACAAAACTGAAGGGAAAATGCCCCAAGAACAAGCAGGAACTGAAGACAGTTGCAGTAGAGGCCTGGCAGAGCATCACCAGGGATGAAACCCAGCGTCTGGTGAGGTCTATGCGTTCCAGACTTCAGGCTGTAATTGACTGCAAAGGATTTGCAACCAAGTATTAAAAAGTGAAAGTTTGATTTATGATTATTATTCTGTCCCATTTCTTTTGGTCTCATAACAAGTGGGAGGCACATATGCAAACTGTTGTAATTCCTGCACCGTTCACCTGATTTGGATGTAAATACCCTCAAATTAAAGCTGACAGTCTGCAGGTAAAGCACATCTTGTTTGTTTCATTTCAAATCCAATGTGGTGGTGTATAGAGCCAAAAATGTTAGAGTTGTGTCCATGTCCCAATATTTATGGACCTGACTGTGTGTGTGTGTGTGTGTGTGTGTGTGTGTATATATATATATATATATATATATATATATATATATATATAATACCACAAATAATGCAGCAGCACAGTCAGATGTGGAGCTCTGGGTGCAAGAAATCCTCACAGAGGCTGGCTTGTCCTCCAAGATATATATTCAAAGAATGAAGAGGCAGCACTTCCAGTTGTTATGTGATAGGTGATAGGGTGACAACCCCAAACTTTATTCCAGCCGGGGTCGTCACCCTATCACCTAACAACTGGAAGTGCTGCCTCTTCATTCTTTGAATATATATATATATATATATATATATATACACATACATATACATATACATACAGTACAGACCAACATTTCGGACACACCTTCTCATTCAAAGCGTTTTCTTTATTTTCATGACTATGAAAATTGTAGATTCACACTGAAGGCATCAAAACTATGAATTCACACGTGGAATTATATACATAACAAACAAGTGTGAAACAACTAAAAATATGTCATATTCTAGGTTCTTCAAAGTAGCCACCTTTTGCTTTGATTACTGCTTTGCACACTCTTGGCATTCTCTTGATGAGCTTCAAGAGGTAGTCCCCTGAAATGGTTTTCACTTCACAGGTGGGCCCTGTCAGGTTTAATAAGTGGGATTTCTTGCCTTATAAATGGGGTTGGGACCATCAGTTGCGTTGAGGAGAAGTCAGGTGGATACACAGCTGATAGTCCTACTGAATAGACTGTTAGAATTTGTATTATGGCAAGAAAAAAGCAGCTAAGTAAAGAAAAATGAGTGGCCATCATTACTTTAAGAAATGAAGGTCAGTCAGTCAGCCGAGTAAGGGCTATTTGACCATGAAGGAGAGTGATGGGGTGCTGCGCCAGATGACCTGGCCTCCACAGTCACCGGACCTGAACCCAATCGAGATGGTTTGGGGTGAGCTGGACCGCAGAGTGAAGGCAAAAGGGCCAACAAGTGCTAAGCATCTCTGTGAACTCCTTCAAGACTGTTGGAAGACCATTTCAGGGGACTACCTCTTGAAGCTCATCAAGAGAATGCCAAGAGTGTGCAAAGCAGTAATCAAAGCAAAAGGTGGATACTTTGAAGAACCTAGAATATGACATATTTTTAGTTGTTTCACACTTGTTTGTTATGTATATAATTCCACATGTGTTAATTCATAGTTTTGATGCCTTCATAGTCATGAAAATAAAGAAACTCTTTGAATGATAAGGTGTGTCCAAACTTTTGGTCTGTACTGTGTATGTATGTATATATATATATATATATATATATATATATATATATATATATATATATATATATCCCCTGAAAAAACGAAGGCAGCACTCCAAATTGTAGTAAGAAAAAGTGAAGGATTTATTCGCCCATGTGGCAGCAATGTTTCAGCTCGCTCACTGGAGCCTTTGTCAAGCTAAAGTGACGTGCACAGTGTAGTATATTTATGCCAATCACAATCGAGATTACATAATTAAATAAATTCCAGAAATTTATTAAAAATCTATAAAAATCCATAATAAAAATGTTGCAATTCATAGTGTCTCTCCTGTGGTTTCCTCAATTTTCTATTGTGATTATCAGTGTGTCCATACCTTGAAGCATATCAATGTAGTCCATAATAAATACATAATTACTAGTGTAGACATGATTATCCTTTGGGGGAATCAGGTGAAGTGAAATTAAAATCAAAGTACATGATTGAACAGTCTCACGTGTTGCCGGGAACATGCAGGATCAAGTCAGTGTCAGGAAGTCCAATCTGCGCATGCGTCCCAAATACCGTCTTCTCGCACGTAGTGAAAATATCATTACTGATATAGGGAACCACAATAAAGATGGCTGCGGCTTCATCTTCAACCGAGCCTGTACGGGCGCTGGTAATATTATCTCTCACGATGTGTGAGAACGGATTCCCATTCCCTCACTCTCTCGCGAGAAGCCATCTGATACCTGGTAAACACCATGGAAACACAGAGAAACATTCGAATGTCTGCAATAATATTCATGCAGGCTACGCTCGAGAAGACGGATTTGGGTTGCATGCATAGATTGCACTTCCTGACACTGACTTGATCCTGCATGTTCTTGGCAACACGTGAGACTGTTCAATCATGTACTTTGATTTTAATTTCACTTCACCTGATTCCCCCTAAGGATAATCATGTCTACACTAGTAATTATGTATTTATTATGGACTACATTGATATGCTTCAAGGTATGCACACACTGATAATCACGATCGAAAATTGAGGAAACCACAGGATGGACACTATGTATTGCAACACTTTTATTATGGATTTTTTATGAATTTCTTGAATTTATTCAATTAACTATGCAATTATGTCATCTTGATTGTGATTGGTATAAATATACTACACTGTGCACATGTCACTTTAGCTTGACTCCAGTGAGTGAGCTGAAACGTTGGTGCCACATGGGCGAATAAATCCTTCACTTTTTCTTACTACAATTTGGAGTGCTGCCTTTGTTTTTTCAGGATTAATTAAGTAGACCTGGGTCTTTGGCATGGATTGCACCTGCTCTAGAAGTGTGCTGCCGTAAAGAATGTATTTCTAACATTGTAAGAGAGGTGCAACCATCTATCGTGGTGGTTTTCAGGTGCATGGTTCATGAAGAGGTTAAGTCCTCCCTGGCCTCAATGAGAGATACAAGTCCATGTCCAAAACCTCCTAAACGCCAAAAGATAACAATTCAGTCCTCCTTGGACTCAGATGGTCCAAGAGATGAGGCTTTTTCCTCCAACCAGTGAGAAGAGGAGGATCCTTTATCTGAGGGAGAGATAGATGAGGAATTGAAAAAATTCAATTTTTCAGTGGTTGAAAGGAATGACCTTTTAAAAGCTGTTACAGCTACAAAGGGCATTGTGGAGATTCAGAAAACCCATTCAATACAGGAGATGTTTGGGGGTTTGAGAGTCAAGCACTCCAGTGTTTTCCCCATTAATGAAAACATAAAAATTATGGTATAGGATGAATGGTTGGACCCAGAAAAGAGACTGGCCATATCCAGAGAATTCAAGAACTGCCTAGCTTTTGATCCCACACAGTCAAAAATATTTGAGATCTCAAAATTGACTTTAAGTGGCTAAATAAATAAGAAAACCTCCCTGCCATTTGAGGACTCATCTCAGCTGAGAGACCCCACGGAAAGAAAAGCAGAGTCTTATACGCAAATCATGGGAGGGAGCCATGTTTGCATTGAAAACAAATATAGCGGCAACATCAGTAAGCCAGGTCTGTGTACCTTTGGCCAAACGAGCTGGAAAACCACCTAAAGAACAAGACTCCAAGAGAAAAGATAATTGAATCATTTCCTTTACTAAGATCGGCAACAGCTTTTCTTGCAGATGCTTCAGCTGAATCTGTCAGGTTTTCAGCAAAGGATGCGGCACATTCTAATGCCACCAGAAGAGCGCTTTGGATGAAGTCATGATCGGGAGACCTCTTTCGTCAGTTGCTAGGTACAATCCTTGAGAAAGCGTCTGACAAGAAGGGCTTTCCTGGAGAAAAACCAGTTAGAAGGAAAATTCCTTTTTGTCCCTATGGTAACCAACAGAGATCTACTAGTGGAAGAGGAAAGACCGGATGTTGGAGCTACCCCAAAGGCGGCAGAGGAAGAAGATTTTTTCTTAACCAGCAAAACAAGTCAAGTGACAAACAATGATGCCAGAATAGGAGAGAGACTGAAGAACTTTCTATCCCAATGGAGAATTATAACAACAAATCCGTTGGCTCTGAACATTATAGAAAATGGCTACAAAATAGAATTTTCATCAACTCCCCCAGACAAATATTTCGTCATGGCACACAGATCAAAAATGTACCTGGAAAACATCCAAGGAGTCCAGGACTTACAGAAGTTAGGGGTAGTGGTATGGGTTTCATTATTTTTATGGTAGGGAAATCGGAAGGTTCCTACCGCACAATAATAAATCTAAAGAGCCTAAACAAATATATAACCTACAGGACATCTCTAAATTCTACCATTCCCCTGATAAAAAGAAATGTGTTAATGTGTGTGCAATCGATTTAAAGTCTGCATGTTATCATGTCCCAATCCAAGAGCAGTCCCAAAGATGCCTGAGATTTGCTCTAAAAAATTTAACTGTAAAAGTATGTCATTTCCAATTCGTCGTTCTCCCTTTTGGTATATCATCTGCTCCCAGAGTGTTTAACATAGAAATGTTGGCAAATATAAGGAAAGAGGGATTAATAATAATCCCCTATTTAGATGATTTCATAATCATAGCAGACACAAGGAGCTAGATAGACCATGACCTGAACAGGTTTTTGTTCCTTTTATCAGAGCTAGGATGGGTGGTAAACCTAAAAAAGACTTGTCTCCATCCAACAACACAAGCAAGATTTTGGGGAATAATTCTGGCCTCAAAAACACAGACGTCCTTTCTTTCACAGGAGAAAATAAAATCACTGCAACAGAAAATCTGATTATTTCCAAAGATGTGTTCCATCAGAGAAGCCATGGGCTTACTGGGATTGCAAACATCATGCATATTGTCAATAAACTGGTGCCAGACTAGATTTCAGACCCTTCAATCATGGTTGCTGAGAAAATGGGACAGATGCCAGACATCCCTAGATTCAAAGGTCACCATTCCGGAACACATAAAAGCATCCCTCACTGGTGGACAAAACCAACAAATTTCACCAGAGGAGTGGTATGGCAGAGATCTCCAACTATACAAGTCCAAATAGAGGCAAGCAAAACAAGCTGGGGAGCAAGAATAGGAGACAAGTTCTATCAGAGTGTCTGGCCTACAGATCTAGCCAGCCAATCCTCAAACTATCAAGAGCTACGAGCAATATGGTAAACCCTAAGATCAGCATCAAGAATCCTGGAGGGTCACTATTTAAAAATATTGTCAGACAACATAACATCAGTGTCATACCTCAAACTCCAAGAAGGGACAAAGTCAAAAAGCTAATAAGCCTATTGGAAAAAATCTTCTCTTGGGGGAAAGAAGAGTGAGTTCCATAACAGCGGTTCACCTCAAGGGGTCTCGGAACCAAGTGGCGGACTTTCTCAGCAGAGAAAAGTTGGATCAGGGAGAGTGGTCACGTAATACAGAGATTTTCAGGATGATAGAATACAAATGGGGTTCTCCGTCTGTGAATCTACAGTATTTGCATCAACAAGTATGTAAAAGTCCAAAGATTTTGCTCTATAGTCCCCAAAGACAACCCCCTGGGAAATAGCTGCCTTCTCACAGACCTGGAATTGGGATCTGGCATATGACTTTCCACCTTTTCCGTTGATCCCACAAGTAATACAAAAAGCACTTCATGAGAAGTCGACGTTCATACTGATCATCCCATTCTGACCAAAGAGATGCTGGTTTCTCCTGCTGAACAGATTATTGCTACAGGAAACATGTATTCTTCCCAACAGGAAGGATATTCTAGTACAGGGGCCCATTGTTCACCCACATCCAAAGTTCTGCAAACCGCCAGGATGGATCCTGAGATCGAGATTCTGAAATGTCAGGGTCTCTCAGATAGGGTGATATCCACACTTACCGTAGGTTTAGCACAAAAAAATTCACATCTACTATTTATCTGAAGATCTGGAGAAAATTCTGTTCCTGGTCAGGTGAAACGTCCGCTAAACATGAGAAACTGAAGATTCAGAAAATCTTAGTTTCTCCAACAAGGTCTGGATTTGGGTCTCAGACCATCTACATTGAAAGTGCAGATCTCAGCACTTAGTTCCTTTTTGACACAGACCTAGCAAATCATAGAGCTTTGTCCTCTACTTACGCAGAAAATGCAGGCACATCACAAGATGGTGCACCCTTTATTTTTGCTTTTGTAGCAGGGTATAGATTGTGGCATAGTCTCATTAATACTGGGTAACATTTTTTTCTTGCGGGGATACAAGCTGCCACTCTGGCATAGTTACAGTAATACAGATGCTGGATACCAGCACCTTATGTGCAAACAGCTATTTCGGGGGTGATTGCCCCTCATCAGTGCAGAGAGTACTGGCTTAACTGGGTGAGAGGCCCAAGTCAGAATTTGGGGGGTACTATCTCTCTTTGGGGAAAGAACGCTTTAATCGGCGTAAGGAAGCTTATAGGCCATACATGCTTGAGTGACAATCACCCCAAAACAGCTGTCTGCTGATGTGGTGCTGACTTATTTATTATCCAAGTCATGTCTCAAGGCCCACTGAAAGGGTCAAACATTGACTTATAGGATAGCTACCGTACATCTGGTGGCATTAGAGGCAGAGCTTGCAAAGAGCTTATTTGCATCCCTTTATTCCCTGAATTCCAGAGGAGTATATATGGCCTATAATCCTCCTCAAGGTGCTCTCGCCAAGGAGAGATGGTAAAGACATGTGGTGATTATACATTATACAAGGTGTATTGCAGTGTGAGATGTACTTGCCACTGACGGAGTGACAGAACTGTATAAGCCTGATTTTTGTTGGAGACATGGGATCTTATCTTCCTTCTACTTAGTAAGCGATTCCTGTGACTCCTATTTATCCAAATATACATTGTATTCAGTTTTCAGTTACATATGACAGACCAATTGATTCTGTAGGCTGTTGTTGTGGGACCTCATTTATGTCTTATTACATTTCAGAGCTGGAAAATAAAATCTTTAAAAAGTGCTAAACGTTCACATCTATAATGTCCAAAAATCTGTTTAATTTGTGATAAAGAATTTACTGTATTTAAAAAAAATTAAGGCTGCTCTTTACAGAACAGCATTAGCAGGCTCTCTTTTAGGGGCCTCTCATGGTTCTTTCATGTACTGTAGCTTATTGTTGGCAAGGTTTCCATTATTCTATACTTCTAGTGCTATTTCTTGATTGGTATGACCTCATGGGAAATCATTCTTCAATACTGAGAATAACTTCATAGGCCATGTGGTTGACGGCTCTTCCTTTTCAAACGGGTTCTTCTTCTACAAATATATATATATATATATATATATATATATATATATATATATTGTGAGACAGTGACAGGTCTCACGCAGGGTAGAGGCAAGGAAGGGGTGGATAGTTCGGTCCACATCCCTATTCCACCACAGGCAAGACCAGCTGGAAGTAATCAGGCTGGCACAAAGCACCTCCCAGGGTGTCAGCAAGGGGGGAGTGTGTTACCTGTGGACAGAGGCCTGGAGGCTCTGTCTGTGTGGTCTCAGCTGGGCAAGGCTGAGGGACCACAAGGCTGGGGAATAGCCTGGAGTTGGGTGACGAAGCAACGCCTGGGAGGGTCGCAGGGCTATAGTCAGGAGGACTACTAAGCCCCAATCCCCCACCCTAAACACGGAACTGGAGACAGTGGGTGTACTGGACTCTGTACAGCCAGGAGGCCGTGGGAGATTGGGTGACAAAGCCGCATGGGTTCACAGGGTGTGAACTGTGACTTAGGTGAGTCAGGAACTTAATGTTTAGTTAGAGCCTAGCCAGGCAGGTGTTTATTTTGTATTATTTATGTTTGGTTTGCTGAGGCACAGTAAATGCACTGTTTGGACCTGAAACCTGGTGTCCTGAAGACGATTCTTGTGAGAATGACCCCCCCCCCCCCCCCCAAGTACAGCGATCCCTTACTATATATACAGTACAGACCAAAAGTTTGGACACACCTCATTCAAAGAGTTTTCTTTATTTTCATGACTATGAAAATTGTAGATTCACACTGAAGGCATCAAAACTATGAATTCACACATGTGGAATTATATACATAACAAACAAGTGTGAAACAACTGAAAATATGTCATATTCTAGGTTCTTCAAAGTAGCCACCTTTTGCTTTGATTACTGCTTTGCACACTCTTGGCATTCTCTTGATGAGCTTCAAGAGGTAGTCCCCTGAAATAGTTTTCACTTCACAGGTGTGCCCTGTCAGATTTAATAAGTGGGATTTCTTGCCTTATAAATGGGGTTGGGACCATCAGTTGCGTTGAGGAGAAGTGAGGTGGATACACAGCTGATAGTCCTACTGAATAGAAAGTTAGAATTTGTATTATGGCAAGAAAATAGCAGCTAAGTAAAGAAAAAACGAGTGGCCATCATTACTTTAAGAAATGAAGGTCGGTCAGTCAGCCGAAAAATTGAGGAAAACTTTGAAAGTAAGGGCTATTTGACCGTGAAGGAGAGTGATGGGGTGCTGCGCTAGATGACCTGGCCTCCACAGTCACCGGACCTGAACCCAATCGAGATGTTTTGAGGTGAGCTGGACCGCAGAGTGAAGGCAAAAGGGCCAACAAGTGCTAAGCATCTCTGGGAACTCCTTCAAGACTGTTGGAAGACCATTTTAGGGGACTACCTCTTGAAGCTCATCAAGAGAATGCCAAGAGTGTGCAAAGCAGTAATCAAAGCAAAAGGTGGATACTTTGAAGAACCTAGAATATGACATATTTTCAGTTGTTTCACACTTGTTTGTTATGTATATAATTCCACATGTGTTAATTCATAGTTTTGATGCCTTTATAGTCATGAAAATAAAGAAAACTCTTTGAATGAGAAGGTGTGTCCAAACTTTTGGTCTGTACTGTATATATATACAGTTGCAAGAAAAAGTATGTGAACCCTTTGGAATGATATAGATTTCTGCACAAATTGGTCATAAAATGTGATCTGATCTTCATCTAAGTCACAACAATAGACAATCACAGTCTGCTTAAACTAATAACGCACAAAGAATTAAATGTTACCATGTTTTTATTGAACACACCATGTAAACATTCACAGCACAGGTAGAAAAAGTATGTGAACCCCTAGACTAATGACATCTCCAAGAGCTAATTGGAGTGAGGGGTCAGCCAACTGGAGTCCAATCCATGAGATGAGATTGGAGGTGTTGGTTACAGCTGCCCTGCCCTATAATAAACACACACCATTTCTGGGTTTGCTTTTCACAAGAAGCATTTCCTGATGTGAATGATGCCTCGCACAAATGCGCTCTCAGAAGACTTGTTGACTTGCATAAAGCTGGAAAGTGTTATAAAAGTATCTCCAAAAGCCTTGCTGTTCATCAGTCCACGGTAAGACAAAGTCTATAAATGGAGAAAGTTCAGCACTGCTGCTACTCTCCCTAGGAGTGGCCGTCCTGTAAAGATGACTTCAAGTGCACAGCGCAGACTGCACAATGAGGTGAAGAAGAATACTAGAGTGTCAGCTAAAGACTTACAAAAGTCTCTGGGATATGCTAACATCCCTGTTAGCGAATCTACGATACGTAAAACACTAAACAAGAATTGATTTCATGGGAGGATACTACAGAGGAAGCCACTGCTGTCCAAAAAAAACATTGCTGCATGTTTACAGTTTGCACAAGAGCATCTGGATGTTCCACAGCATTATTGGCAAAATATTCGTTGGACAGATGAAACCAAAGATGAGTTGTTTGGAAGAAACACACAACACTATGTGTGGAGAAAAAGAGGCACAGCACACCAACATCAAAACCTCATCCCAACTGTGAAGTATGTTGGTGGGGGCATCATGGTTTGGGGCTGCTTTGCTACGTCAGAGCCTGGACGGGTTGTTATCATCGAAGTAAAAAGGAATTCCCAAGTTTATCAAGACATTTTGCAGGAGAACTTAAGGCCATCTGTCCACCAGCTAAAGCTCAACAGAAGATGGGTGTTGCAACAGGACAACGACCCAAAGCATAGAAGTAAATCAACAACAGAATGGCTTAAACAGAAGAAAATACGCCTTCTGGAGTGGCCCAGTCAGAGTCCTGATCTCAACCCGATTGAGATGCTGTGGCATGACCTCAAGAAAGCGATTCACACCAGACATCCCAAGAATATTGCTGAACTGAAACAGTTCTGTAAAGAGGAATGGTCAAGAATTACTACTGACCGGTGTGCACGTCTGATCTGCATCCCAGGAAACGTTTGGTTGAAGTTATTGCTGCAAAAGGAGGTTCTACCAGTTATTAAATCCAAGGGTTCACATACTTTTTTCACCTGCACTGTGAATGTTTACATGGTGTGTTCAATAAAAACATGGTAACATTTAATTATTTGTGTGTTATTAGTTTAGGCAGACTGTGATTGTCTATTGTTGTGACTTAGATGAAGATCAGATCACATTTTATGATCAATTTGTGCAGAAATCCATATCATTCCAAAGGGTTCACATACTTTTTCTTGCAACTGTGTATATATATACATTTGTTTTTACGGATGAGTTTAACACTTTGCAGTTGTGAGGTTTCTGTTAGTGGGATGTAGTTAATGAGAAGGTAGAGATAAGCTTATGTTTGTTGCAGATTTTTTTTTAATGTTAATTTGTGATGATGTTGGCTGTTGTGGGTATGAGTGATAGTGTGCACAAACGTATGTGTTTAGAGTGGGGCTTAAGAAGGTGTAGGTCCTATCGGGTCTCTCCCTTCCACGGGGGTTGTAATGGCCGGTTTGGATGCATGGTACCATCCACATGGAGGAAGTGGGCTAGGCAGAGGGGATAAAAGTTCCAACATTCCAGGGAAGGGGCAGTTAGATGACAGGAGTCAGATGAGAAGGCTGATTGTGCCCAGTTGAGTCACATAATAGAGAGACAGACTAGATGTTTTTTTTAGAGAGAGGGAAGCAGTCTGAATATGGTAGAGATGACTAAAGAGGGTTTCTGGAATAGTCAGATTGACTAGTGGGGAACATGAGTGTGCAATCATACAGTTTGTATAAATTGGAACTGTTTAAGACAGTGTCTTTCTTTAGAGAAGTTGAGATATAACAACCCAGTTTTACAACAGAAGTTTGTATGTGTATCTTAGGGCTGCAGCAAACGATTATTTTAGTAATCGAGTATTCTACCGATTATTTTTACGATTAACTGAGTACTCTAATGAGAAAAACCTTCTTAAAATGACATATTGCTTTATAAAAACAATATTTTTATTTCTTACAGTGGTATAGCAAATAATTGTACACACATAAGGCTTCTTTCACAGCTGCAATATACAGCTAGAATGTACCATATCGGGCATAGCTGGATACTGCCGGATGCTGCAGCGACTCACTGTAATGGGGTCCGGCCTTGTTACAGCATTCAAGCTGGGTTTTGTCAGGGCAAAAAAAAAAAACTGTATGCTGGAACATGGCCAGATGGCCTTGTAACACATTATAGTTAATGAGAGCATATAGCTGGTTGTATCCGGCTATACCCAATACGGTATACCCCAACAGGCTGTTCTTCTGCCAGAATGTGTATCTAGGGTATGCCCCTCCATGCCATCCATTGCCAGCCCAATTTCCATGTCTCCCACTCCCCCAGTGCCATCAGATCAGCACTCTCCATGCCATGTCCCCCTTCCCCAGTGCCTCCATGTCATCCACCATGTCTCCCACTCCCCCAGTGCCATCAGCCCCTCCATGCCATCCATTGCCAGCCCAATTGCTATGTTGTGTCCCCCCTCCCCCAGTCCCTCCATGCCATCCATTGCCATGTCCCCCTCCCCCAGTGCCTCCATGCCATCCACCATGTCCCCCACTCCCACAGTGCCATTATATCAGCCCCTCCATGTCATGTCCCCCACCCAGCGCCATCAGCCCTTCTATGCCATCTACTGTATGTGGAGTGTGATAATAATACAGGTTATAGTTAGTAGAATTCTGGAGAAGGGTTGTTGATCCAGAGAGTTATTCTGATTTCCCCCCCCCCCCCTTTGCAGGATTATAGACTGAACTAGATGGACGGATGTCTTTTTTCAGACTTACAAACTGTGTAACCATGTTAAGTTACACCACACCTCCCAGTGTAGGCCACAAGCTCCTCCTCTTTCAGCCATCTTTCAAGTTTTCATTTTAGATCAAGCCTTGTGCTTATTCAGGAAAAGGTGATGTTTGGTGACATTTGGTGACATTCAAGCTGGTGAACGAGAAACAATTCAGGTTTTTTAATTTTTAATTTTTGTTTGTCCACTTTTGGACGATCATAATCTTATGTGTATAACCTTCTTAAGTGAACAATTCACATGGGGTAGGTAACCGACATTAAAACTTAACATTTAATGCATAAATGGCTAAAAATATGAGCCCAAATTTAAAAGTATCAAATAAAGTAAAGAAGAATCTGCCTTCCCACACAGAATGTAACCTACAGTCAACCAGGTATACCTGGGAGAATGCCGACTGTGACAAGCATACCACAATATACGATATGTCACAAGGATACAACTAGAGAGCATCGGGGTATATTAGATTAGATAAGAGGTATCCGAGAGACAAGGTACTGGGTCTACAACCCTATATCTCCCTCCAAAAATAGCATCAAACCTCTCTCACTCAATGTCCCTATCTTTCCCTACTCCAGACACGACAGTAATTGCCCAGCTTCATCAAGGTATATAAGAAAGGGGAAGGAGGAAAATATAAACAGCTGTAACAAAAACGTCCCAACGCTTTTCCTTGGCTTGCGCCAAATCATCAGGGGACCAATATACCAAGTGATGTCATAAGGTTGAAATCAATGATATTATGATCAATATAAAGCATTGATCAATTGCCTAAACAAAACTACTTAACTGTCCAATAAGTTCCAAAGTGTAGGTCAGCCGTAGAACTTCAGTACAGGTCCTGCGTATGGCAGTCCATAACATGGCCTTCAGTGTGTGGCAGCAGCAATTTGAGCGCCGGACATGGTCGCTTTTAAATAGCGCACCGGTCCGCTCCTTATCCGCCCCCTTCTTAAGTGCCTCTTTGTGAGAAAGAAAATGTATAAGTAAGCAAGAAAATGTGTGACTAAGGCTACTTTCACACTAGCGTTTTTGCAGAATTCGGCAGGGTTCAGCAAAAACGTTTCCGTTACGGATAATACAACAATCTGCATCCGTTATGAACAGATCTGGTTGTATTATCTTTAACATACCGGAGACGGATCCGTCATAAACTCCACTGACAGTCAACGGAGGACGGATCAGCTTTCTATTGTGTCAGAGAAAACTGATATGTCCCCATTGACTTGCATTGTGGGTCATGAAGGATCCGTTTTGCTCCGCATCTCAGGACGGAAAGCAAACCACAGCATGCTGCGGTTTGCTCTCCGGTATGAGAACGGAACGGAAGGTATTTTGGAGCATTAGGTTCTGTTCAGTTACGCTTTGTCCCCAGTTACGCTTTGTCCCCATTGACAATGAATGGGGACAAAATGGAAGCGTTTTTTTTCTCCAGAATTGAGACCCTATGAAGGATCTAAATACCGGAAAATAATAACGCTAGTGTGAAAGTATCCTACGGTACAGAAATCAATATGCACAGAGGTGGTGGTGGTGGAAGGGGGGGGGGGGGGGGGGGGGGGATCTGTTGTCCATGTTATGATCCTGCTTCTAAAGGTGTTATCTTTTACAGGAAGTGTTATCCTCTTTTATAGGCTCACTGGCCAGTGATGAAGCAAGGGTCAATATCTTGTGGTATTGTCTAACGTACTATACAATATCAGAAATATAGAAATATTTTCACTTCTGTTTCAGGTAAAAAGACTTCAGGGGTCTTGTCTTTTTTTCGTGGGACAGGTGGGAAGAGTCCAGACTTATCAGCACCGAGAAAGGAAACCTTACGAGGTGCCGACAGTGCTTATTATCAAGTTGGGCAGATGGGGAGAGAAGGTACAGATAACCAAGGAGCTGAAAATCAAGGTACTAGTAAAATGTTCATTGTGCTGCAAACTATACCTAAAAGATAAACCAGGCATCACTCTTAAGGTTCTGTAATGTCTGTACAATGTTACTTTATGAAATATAACTTTTCTAAAAAAAAAAAGGTCAATCCAGAACCATCTTCTTCTAGGTAACATTCCAAGTTTTACATTGTAATTTATGCCAGGACACTCTGGATGTGTTCTGAGGTGCTTGAAGTAGGTTATCAACCCAGTCAATATGCAAGGATACTGCAACACTTAAATGTGCTTGAGATGAACTTGGCTGTAGACAAGGGATGACCAACCTGAGGCTCTCCAGCTGCTGTAAAACTACAACTCCCACATCAGGGCATGGTGGGAGTTGTAGATTTACAACAACTGGAGGGCCGCAGGTTGGCCATCCCTGCTGTAGACTGTATTGTAGGATAATCCAAAAATTGGTTGTTAACTTTTTTGGTCATGAAACATTTAACAGACTGTAAACCTATGTTCTCCACATGACCGCATAGGATAATGTGCTGAAGTAGCTTTTAATGACCTCTGTTTTCATTAGTGGAAAGTCAGGACACTGCCATACACTACATCAGCTGGTTCAGCCAACATCCATCTAATATGTATGGCCACTTTAAAGGGGATTTCCATTCTCCTGTTATTGATTACCCATATTCAGGATAAAGTCCAACACCCCGCACCCCCACCAGTCAGCTGTTCCTTGCAGCCTCTGGCACTAGATCTAGCAATGTGAATGGCACAGGAAGCACAGCTCCCTTCAAAGTGTAGTGGCCATGCTGAGTTGCTGCAGTTAAGATCCTATTCACACCCATGGGAGTTGAGCTGCAGTAACGTAGCACAACCACTACACTTTGGACAGAGCTGTGCTTTCTATTCCATTCAAAGTGCTAGTTCCAGCATCAGATGCTGTGGGGAACAGCTGCTCAGTGGGGGTGCGGGATGTCGGAACCTCACCCATCAGATACTAACGACCTATCCTGAGGATAGGTCATTAATATCTGGAGCTTGGAAAACCCCTTTAATACGACAGTCATCTGTAATTATAATTGCAATTATTGATTTTGTCTACAAAAATCATAAGTGAAGAGCTATAAGCCAGTAGATGCTATGTGGGTCTAGCTCCTGATTGCAGTGCACCAATCCATTCTTTACTTCATCTAAAATCATTTTATTTAATTAGAATACTTTTAATGGCCACCATTGTATGAGCTTTGGTTAGAATATATTTTTATGGCCATTTCACATCCTTAATTAGGTGCTTGTGATGCTTATTAATTGGATCAAACCGAGCGCTTAGGGCAACATTTTATCAAAAGGCAAATAGCAGGAAAATGTTAGAGATTCCCATCTCATTCTTATTCATGAATCTAACGCGAAGCACTTTCCAAGCTTCGAGTAAGCATATTGCTTAACATCTGCAGTCTGCCTTACAATTTACTGAGACAGAATGTCTTTTCACTGTGACTTAGAAAAAAAGAAAATCTCTCGGTTGTTCCCTCGATTGAGCCCATGCCCCCATAAGTCTAGCTTTCCCATCTACAGCTTCACAACCTGTATTGTTGTTTATTTCTCCTATCATGTCTTACCTTATAGCTCTTTGCCCCAATATGCTTCTGTATTGTACTGCATGTTAAGGTATTTATTATATTACGACTTTTAACAGTCTCCCAATAGTCCTAGTCTCTGAATTACATTGAAAGAACTCTTCAGTTTTGGGCAGCTGTCTTTTTCTGTCTGCTTCTATTTGTCTTGATGGTAGGGTAACTGCTGGCATTAAGAGTGAAATTGTCATTAACTGGGCATCCCCTTTATAAGCCTAGAGCACTGGGTCGTCAGGGCATGTTAGGAGCCACCCCACCAGCACCGAAGCCCACTGCTGGTGAGGAGAATATTTAAAACTGGATAGCTGGTTTGAATTTTTGACATTATGGAGACTCAATGGTTAGCACTGGTGCCTTGCAGCGTTGGGGTCCTAGGTTTGAATCTAATCAAGGTCAACATCTGCATGGAGTTTGGTATGTTCTCCCCGTGTTTGTGCGAGTTTCCTCCGGGTACTCCGGTTTCCTTCCACACTCCAAGGACATACTGATCGGGAATTTTGAGATTATGATCCCCATTGGGGAAAGGGGATAGTGATAATGTCTGTAAAGCGCTGTGGAATATGTCAGCGCTATGTAAGTGAGTAAAATAAAACAATGCCTACCTGTTAAAATAGTCCTCGACAATAACCTGAACACAAAGGAGGAGATTTATCAATTTTGGTGCAATTTGCTTCATAACTAACTGGAGATGAAAGTGGTGAAAGTTAAGACCAAATTTAGCAAATGTCATGCAGAGAGCATAACAAATGAGACGTGGTGTAGATTTGTAACATTTTGCTGGAAATTGCAAAAACATTTTACAACAATTGTGACATTTTTACACCACTTTGTGCCTTTTGTCAGATAACACATTTTTTAAATGTGATAGTCCTAACGCCACTTTTCTTGGCAGATTTCTCAAAGTGTCTCACTTTTGGGGCTAGCAGCTGTAATCTGTGGGGAATCTAGGAAGTAAGGGGGAGATATTGCAAAGACCAGCTCCAGATTGAAATCTGCGACAGCCCTGAGCTACTATAGATTTCTGTCTTCCTTTGCCCCTGAAAACAGAAGCAAATGAAGATAAATGCAGCAAACTCACTGTCCCTGCCCACTCCCCAACCTCACCACACCCACTTTTCAAAAGGTGGCAAGGGCGGCGCAGAAAGGCCCTTTTGAACAAAATTTGGCGCAAGTGTTGTTTAAAAAGTTGCAAACATGTGGTTTGTGACTTATTTCCTCAGCCAGGAAGTACAGAGAGGAGGTGGGGATGTGGCTAGTGAACAGCAGCACTTGTGTGCAGTCTCCATTACCACAGCCCCACATTACCACTGTCTGTCCTGTCCGTTCTCTCTGTACTTCATGTCTCCTCATGAGCTCCATTCCCACAGAGATTCAGCTGAAGATCTTATCTGTATTCAAGATTAGTGATGAGCGGCAGGGGTCATATTCAAATTCGCAATATTTTGTGAATATTTCGTAGAATATTCGCTATATTGCTATATATTCTTGTTTTTGAATATTCATCTTTTTTTCTTTTTTTAAAATCTGTACAGTTGTTCCACTCTGGCATACTCCTCCCCGACTAGAGTCTCCGTCACCATGGGAATGCCTGGGGGTTAGAATATACCATCGGATCTGAGTTTTCACGATCTCATTGATTCTCATTATGAAAATTTACATTACGAAAATTTACATTACGAAAATGCTACTCCTAAAGTCAAAGATATTGCAGCCTTCTCATTGGCCCACAAGCTAGAAGCAGGGAGGGATCATGTGTACTGAATTAAAAAAAATCTCGAATATTCGAAATTATGAATATATATCACTATATTCTAAATATTCGCGAATTCTCGAAGTGCCGATATTCGCGATAAAAATTGATGTTTTTGATTGATATTCGAATATTCGTAATCAACACTATTCAAAATCACAATCCCTGACGAGCAGAGAGGAGGATGAGGCAGCTCTTTACCTCAGTGCTGTGAAGTAACTTGTCCTGCTGTGTGATCAGGACAGGTTTTGTGTGTACTAATGGGACAGCAGACATTTTATTTCTCCTGATGATTGCTCCCTAGACAAAATGAGCCATTATAACTAATTAAATGTACAAATAGAGACAAACGGACGGCACTCACCACTTTGCGCTATAACAATCTTCCCTTTATTTTCGGTAGAGAGCGGACAACATATACAAGTGTATACCAGCTGAATAGGCCATATTATATAACTAATGAAATGTATTTTCATTTTCTTAATTCCCGGAGAACCCCTTTAAGTGGAGGTGAAGTGCTGAATCTACATGTAGCGATCACCTGCACAGTAAAAGAACGAGCGATCACTATTGCCGTCGCTTGTCCTCATTTGCTGGCCAGAAGAGATAATTTACTTGCTTGCACGAACTACAGTTTCACCCAATGAAAGAGCATTTCGCTCATTCATTGGGTGATCGGCGGCACCTTTAGACAAGCAGATTGTCGGAATTGAATGTTCGTTCCTTATAATATGGCTGAATATCAGGCTGTGTAAATCCACCTTAAGTGAGTAAACGATTTACTGATAAATTAAAGAAACAGTCACTTGGCTCAAATCTCGGTGAGCTTAGAGCTCACTCTGTATGATATGCAGGCAGTATTGTTTACCTTTAGTGACGGGCACAGGATGTTCCAGCATATTGCTTAAAGAGGACCTTTCACTAGTGTACAAACTAAAAACTAACTATATCTGTGGGCAGAGCGGCACCCAGGGGTCCCCCTGCACTTACTAATATGTCTGGGCGCCGCTCCGTTCGCCCGGTATAGGCTCCGGTGTCTGCAGCTCCGTCTGTTGTACTGGACTGATTGTTTGTATGAGGCGTGTCCCTTGCTGCAGCGCTGGCCAATCGCAGCGCACAGCTCATAGCCTGGCTATGAGCTGTGCGCTGCGATTGGCCAGCGCTGCAGCAAGGGACACGCCTCATACCAAAAAATCAGTCCAGTACAACAGACGGAGCTGCAGACACCAGAGCCTATACCGGGCGAACGGAGCGGCGCCCGGACATATTAGTAAGTGCAGGGGGACCCCTGGGTGCCGCTCTGCCCACAGATATAGTTAGTTTTTAGTTTGTACACTAGTGAAAGGTCCTCTTTAACAGGTGTGTGTTGTCCTCAAATGAAGCATTGTCAAATACATCTGGCATATGGCCTTGAAGCTTAGAAGTGGTAGAAACAAAAAGAACAGAAAAAACCCTATTGTATAGTTATCTAGATCTCAGTAGAACATATTTCATTAACTGACTGGAGTGCAAGGACCAATGCTTGTGTTTTCCCTGAAATCTCCTAACTTTTATATTTAATTTTTTTCTTTAGATGATCCCGATGGTGGAGATAAGCAGAAAAAACAGTCTGGGAACCCACATGTTGAGCTGCGTAAGTATGAATTAGCCATTGTGTTCCCTGAGCCGTGCCATACTTGATCATATTTTCAAAGGTGAAACAGTGTGGTTAGATATGTGAATGCATTGCAGATGTTCTCTGCCATCTTGGAGCAAGAAATTAAGTTGCACAACAAAAGGAAAAAAATTAATAAATATATATATATATATATATATATATATATATATATATACACTGCTCAAAAAAATAAAGGGAACACAAAAATAACACATCCTAGATCTGAATTAATTAAATATTCTTCTGAAATACTTTGTTCTTTACATAGTTGAATGTGCTGACAACAAAATCACACACAAAAAAAAAAATGGAAAATCAAATTTTTCAACCCATGGAGGTCTGGATTTGGAGTCACACTCAAAATTAAAGTGAAAAAACACATTACAGGCTGATCCAACTTTGATGTAATGTCCTTAAAACAAGTCAAAATGAGGCTCAGTAGTGTGTGTGGCCTCCACGTGCCTGTATGACCTCCCTACAACGCCTGTGCATGCTCCTGATGAGGTGGCGGACGGTCTCCTGAGGGATCTCCTCCCAGACCTGGACTAAAGCATCTGCCAACTCCTGGACAGTCTGTGGTGCAATGTGACGTTGGTGGATAGAGCGAGACATGATGTCCCAGATGTGCTCAATTGGATTCAGGTCTGGGGAACGGGCGGGCCAGTCCATAGCATCAATGCCTTCGTCTTGCAGGCACTGCTGACACACTCCAGCCACATGAGGTCTAGCATTGTCTTGCATTAGGAGGAACCCAGGGCCAACCGCACCAGCATATGGTCTCACAAGGGGTCTGAGGATCTCATCTCGGTACCTAATGGCAGTCAGGCTACCTCTGGCGAGCACATGGAGGGCTGTGCGGCCCTCCAAAGAAATGCCACCCCACACCATTACTGACCCAATGCCAAACCGGTCATGCTGGAGGATGTTGCAGGCAGCAGAACGCTCTCCACGGCGTCTCAAGACTCTGTCACGTCTGTCACATGTGCTCAGTGTGAACCTGCTTTCATCTGTGAAGAGCACAGGGCGCCAGTGGCGAATTTGCCAATCTTGGTGTTCTCTGGCAAATGCCAAACGTCCTGCACGGTGTTGGGCTGTAAGCACAACCCCCACCTGTGGACGTCGGGCCCTCATATCACCCTCATGGAGTCTGTTTCTGACCGTTTGAGCAGACACATGCACATTTGTGGCCTGCTGGAGGTCATTTTGCAGGGCTCTGGCAGTGCTCCTCCTGTTCCTCCTTGCACAAAGGCGGAGGTAGCGGTCCTGCTGCTGGGTTGTTGCCCTCCTACGGCCTCCTCCACGTCTCCTGATGTACTGGCCTGTCTCCTGGTAGCGCCTCCATGCTCTGGACACTACACTGACAGACACAGCAAACCTTCTTGCCACAGCTCGCATTGATGTGCCATCCTGGAAAAGCTGCACTACCTGAGCCACTTGTGTGGGTTGTAGACTCTGTCTCATGCTACCACTAGAGTGAAAGCACCGCCAGCATTCAAAAGTGACCAAAACATCAGCCAGGAAGCATAGGAACTGAGAAGTGGTCTGTGGTCACCACCTGCAGAACCACTTCTTTATTGGAGGTGTCTTGCTAATTGCCTATAATTTCCACCTGTTGTCTATCCCATTTGCACAACAGCATGTGAAATTGATTGTCACTCAGTGTTGCTTCCTAAGTGGACAGTTTGATTTCACAGAAGTGTGATTGACTTGGAGTTACATTGTGTTGTTTAAGTGTTCCCTTTATTTTTTTGAGCAGTGTGTGTGTGTGTGTATATATATATATATATATATATATATATATATATATACACAACCACCTCATCCCTGTAGCTTTTTATGTGACCTGTTAAAGAGGAGATAGAAGGTACAGAAAAATTAAATTCCCAAAAGATACAAGTAGCATTTAGGGTATATTAAGGGCTCCTGCACATGGCCGTTGGGTGTTTTGCGGTCTGCAAATTGCGGATGCACAGAACATGGGTACTGGTTGTGTGCATTTAGAACAGTCCTATCCTTGTCCGTAATGCGGACAATAATAGGACGTTTTTTTTTTTTGCAGAACGGACATACGGACACAGAATGCACACAGAGTCATTTCTGTTTTCTTTTGTGGCCCCACTGAAGTGAATGTTTTCGCATATGGCCCCCCCCCCCCCCCCAAAAAAAAAAAAAAAAAAAAAACAGAATGGACACCAAAAAAAAAAATACATTCATGTGCATGAGCCCTACCACATGTACGTTTTTCAGTGCTCAGGATCATCTGCTGTCACCACTAACGACATGCCGGTGTTAAGGTACATGCATTCCCCATGTAATGATTATTCTGGAGCATCTCTTCTTGTGGCTCTGTGCATTATTTCTACTAGAAGTTATAAAGGAATGGCACACTGCCATAAGAAGAGATGCTCCAGAATTACTACTAACACAGGCATGTCAGGGGAGGTGACGGGTCTTCTTTAACACAAGTATTTTCCAACCTGGTCAATCACATCTCAGCAGAAACAAGTCTGCTGCTGGCCATGGCGTACAATAATGGTCGACTAGCTGAAATCAGACCAATTTTTTTATCTCCATCCGGCTCGGACTGGCCCACAGGGGTACAGGGGAATCCCCAGGTGGGCCCCTGAGCAAGTTGGGCCCCTAGTCTCCCACCCCCTGCACAAGTGGCACATAATACAGTAGACTTACTGCACTACATACATATATTCAATGCACCTCAACCAGCCTATGTTCATATAAAAAACTTGTTAAAATATTTATTATATTTAAATGAATCCGTACGGTGGGCCCCCAAAATAAATGTTACTGGTTCCCCAGTCCAACACTGATCTCCATGAATGGGATCTTTAGAGGGGTTCCCAGGGACTGTTAAGAATTGGTGTGGTTGGTAATGGTTGCTTGCCATTCTGCCCCATTTTTTACAGTTTACCCTGGAAAACCCATTTAAGGACAAATTACTACAGCCAATTGGAAATTGTATTGTTGTGTAATGTAGTCAGACTGTATGTTATTACATTGCAGCTATATTTCAGTGAATGTATGATTTATGTAGGTTTTTCTTCTACCACCTAGAATTTTGCACTCTTAAAATAGACAGATTTGACATTTCTGCTGTCGCACTGTGGCTTTTCTCAAGATTTAAAGAAGGCTGCTTAGTGTATGAAATTGATATGAGGCATTTTAGATAAGAGACTTTCTTCTGGTAGTGTTGATGCAGTTAGGACATATTGTCAATTATTTATAATGTGCAAACATATTCTGCAGCGCTGGAGGCTTGTGACCAATTATATATGATACACTAGGAAAGCAGGTAAGCAACTTGAGCTTTGAAGAGTTTTCATTCAGTAGGTATCCCCAGCCTACATTAATTACTACTAGAACATTTTCTGGGAAACTGCAATTGATGACACCACTGAACGTTCGTTTTTTTTCCACTGCTTGACATATATAGTGATTCATTTATTGCATCTGTGCTGTGATTTATCTGGTGTTTTGTGTGTGTGTGTGCAATTATCCAATAAAAGACAGTGCTGGGCAAGTTTTAGGTAGGTGAGGAAAAAGTAAGAATGCTTTCAAAACCGTGTTAACAGTTAGTTAACAAAATACAAATGAATGAGCAATAGGGCGATCTAAATCAAATCCGTATTTGGTGTGACCGTCCTTTGCCTTCAAAACAACACCAGTTCTTCTAGGCACACTTGCACACAGATTCTGAAGGAGGTTGTTTCAAACATCTTGGAAAACTAAGCACAGATCTTCTGTGGACATAGGCTTTCTCAAATCCTTCTATCTCTTTATGTAATCCCAGGCAGACGCAATGATGTTGAGAGCAGGGCTCGGCAGTGATGCTCTTTGGCACAGATACTGGTTTGCAAAGCCTCATAGTGCAGCTGCAATCAGTTTATCTTCCCTATTGGCCTGATTGCTGCGGTCTTCTGGTGAATTCCTCTGGATCTCCAGGGTTCACAGCAACATTGCTTTTATTCTACACTTGCTAACCCACAGTTCATCCGTTTTTTTCAGTCAGCATTCAGTGCACCTGCACATACTTTTTCTTTCTGGTCTATGTCCCCGGCATATTTTTTTGATTCATGTGGACAAGTTTCTGTATACATTACCATAGAGTGTACAATATATTACTCGAGAGAACAGTATTGTTTAATGGAAGTCTGTCACCAGGAAATTCACTGATAAACCTAGCTGAATGCAATCTTTTACTTAGCAATCCGTTGCTCCACTTTGGAGAATATGGACTTTTGCAAATGGGCAGTTAAGTTCCCCGAGGGCAGGCTGAAGCCATTCTGTCCACCCTTGCTCCTTCTTCCTTTACGAGCCCCTAATTCTTGATTGACTGTTCCAGGTAAGATAAATATGCTAAAACCAGGCCCTGGCAGTCAAAATGGAGAGCAAGGGGCCGACGGAGGAAGCAGGAGGAGCACGGTGCACACAGTGGCTTGGTGGCTGCTCATCTGCATATGGATTTAAAGAACTTTTCTAGAGAAAGGAGCAAGGGATCGCTATGTGAAAGGCACCATTTAATTTAGCTGAGGTGGCCCTACAAGGCAAATGTTAATTTAAAAAAATATACCACAAAGGGGCAGAAGCCCTGCCCAGCACGCTCTGCCCCTTCCGCTTTCATTGACTCTGCTTTCCTTTTTGAGCGTGTGGAGATATAGATAAAGATTTCTCATACTTTCTATGGATCCATACTTCACATGCTCGAAAAGCCAAGACTAGCCGAAGGGGAAGATAGTTCTGAGCAGCACATCTGCCCCTTTCAACAAAGGTTTATAGTACTTATAGTGCAGCGTTTTGTATAGTGCAGCGTTTTGGTGTCCGCCTGACGATGCGGAGCCAAATGGTTCCGTCCTGACTTACAATGTAAGTCAATGGAGACGGATCCGTTTTCACTGACACAATCTGGTGCATTTGAAAACAGATCCGTTCCCCATTGACTTTCCATGTAAGTCAGGACGGATCCGTTTTGACTTAGACTTTTTTTTATTTTTAAGAATAATGCAAACAGATCCGTTTTGAACGAATACAAGCATTTGCATTATCGGTGCTGATCCGTCTGTGCAGATACAAGACAGATCCGCACCGAACGCAGGTGTGAAAGTAGCCTACCCTGTAAAAGGGTATTCCCATCCTAGACATTAAGATTTTTATGCCAGAAAAATAAGTGAATGGAATAGAGTGAATGGAAGTGAATGGATCAGTTGCCTTGCTTGTGCGTTGCTCTTCCCATTCATTTCAATGGGACTTTTGGAAATAGCCGAGCAAGTCGCTTGGCTATTTTCTGCAGTCCCATAGAAATTACTGGAGGTCAGCCACATATGCGCTGTGCGCCCTCCGGAACTTGGCAGGCTCGGTTCTAAGTATAGATGTGGGTCCCTGAGGTGGACAGACATTAGCAATGTGCCCCACTGTCCAAAATGGGCCAACCCCTTTTGAGGCAGTAAAAGGATGGATTTCCTTGTTTTCGAGGGAATCAATAACTCCATGCGGGATGGAAAAAAAAAATCAATTTTGAATTTTGACACAATGGCCCAGATTTACCAATGTGTCTGCACAAAAAATGCCTACAAAGTGGTACAGTTTGGCGCATATAAGGTTCTACACTTTTTACCAACATGCGAAGACAGAGGCAGGGCAGGGAAAGGGGTTGGGCCTAAAATGCGCCACAATTCTGGCATACAAATCTGTCAGAGAAAAGTGTCTGCACCAGATGTATCATCCAGCCTGACCCCTGTGATAACTCTTGTGCAGGTCTAGATGGACTCTCTAAGCTTAAGCCATCTTTCGGGTTAGTAAGTCTGGGCCAATGTTTCACACACAGATTTTGATGCACATTTGCTGAAGATTTTACCATATGAGTTGCAAATCATAAAATCTGCAGTGAAAATCCACAGAAAGAATGGAATAAAAATCTACACCACGTTTTCATTTACGCACCATGTGGAGGGGTCAGATTTGTCAACATGTCATCTACTTTGCTTCTACTGTAATATACAGAATACTAGCAGAAGGACCCGGCTTTGCACGGGTATATTTCATCTATTTAATTTAATGTTTGTATGTGTCGTTAAAAGATATCCACAGTATCCCCCATAAATGTGACCTCTACTGCCCCCTTAACAGTGAACTCCACTACCCCTCACTCCTTAACACTGACCCCCACAGTGCCCCGCCTCCTTACAATGGGACGTCTACAGCAGCCCGCCCTCTTAACTTTAACCCTCACAGCAGCCCACCCCTTTAACAGTGAGTTTCACAGCACCTCACTCCCTTGACATTGACCTTCTCAGGGGCACGCCCCCTTAACTGTGACCTGTACAGCACCCTGTCCCTTTAACAGTGACCTCCCCAGTGCCCGTCCCTT
The DNA here is from genome assembly GCF_905171765.1 of Bufo bufo. Classification (NCBI taxonomy): domain Eukaryota; kingdom Metazoa; phylum Chordata; class Amphibia; order Anura; family Bufonidae; genus Bufo; species Bufo bufo. Next base: position 123,850,611 of record NC_053395.1, on the reverse strand, counting down.
TCTCAGTGACCTCCACAGTGTCCAACCCTTTCCCAGTGACCGCCACAGTGCCCGCCCCTTTGTGACCTCCACATTGCCCGCCCCTTTGTGACCTCCACGGTGCCCGCCCCTTTGTGACCTCCACGGTGCCCGCCCCTTTGTGACCTCCACGGTGCCCGCCCCTTTGTGACCTCCACGGTGCCCGCCCCTTTGTGACCTCCACTGTGCCCGCCCCTTTGTGACCTCCACTGTGCCCGCCCCTTTGTGACCTCCACGGTGCCCGCCCCTTTGTGACCTCCACGGTGCCCGCCCCTTTGTGACCTCCACGGTGCCCGCCCCTTTGTGACCTCCACGGTGCCCGCCCCTTTGTGACCTCCACGGTGCCCGCCCTGCGACACGACAGTCGCAAGAAAATCCATCCAAGATGGATGCATGTAGCAGTGTAGTTGTGTGACTTGGGTTGGCTGGGTTGTTATGGAAACCTGGAGTAAAACTGTGTGTATATGGAGACTAACAGCCTGCGAGCTTCTATTGGCTGATAAGGGACATGTGACCGTGTGTCTGGTAGTCGGGATATGAAGAGAAAGATTTGCTGGCTTGTAACGGCTAATGCAGGTTATATTTATGAATATCTCAGGAACGGTACGTCCTAGAGAGCTGAGACCCCCACAAGATTTTTTTCCAGGTAGCAAGGTATGTGTATACCAAGTTTCGTTGAAATCGATGGTTGCATTTTTGAGTGATTGCAGAACATACACACATATATACATATGTCCATATATATATATATACTGTGGATTTTCCACCCACAAATCTGGATTAAAAAAGCTTCAACATTTCTGCCATGTTTGAACATAGCTTTCTGGTAGTAGATAGAAAACATTCAATAGTAAAGGGTTGGGGGTGGCAACATGTGGCCATTTTTATTTGTATTTTTCATTTTATTATAATAGCAAAAAAAATTAAAATATATAATTTACATTTTTTTTTACTCCCAGCCTTCCCAAAGCCATATTATTTTTTCCCATTTACATAGCCATATGAGGGCTTTGTTTTTTTGTGGGACAAGTTGTACTTTCTAACGGCACCATTTAGGGATGCATACCACAGGTGTATAGTTTTTCTTGTGATTTATTACTGGAAAAAAATAAAGACTTCGGAAAAAAATAATAGTTTTGTGTTTGCTTCGCCATATTCTTAACTAGGGTTGAGCGAATCAACTTCTGATTTAACATCCAGGAGCTCCTTACAGCATTAGAATGTATTGGCTCTGATGAGCCAAAGTTATTGCTTTGCGAAGTCTCGTGTGACTTCGGGTAATAACTTCATAAATTAATTTGTACTGTAAAAAACATTTACTGAACTCTGGTTCGGTTCCAAGAGCTCCTGCTCCATACAGTATTGGAACGAAGCGACCAAAATACAGCAAATTGCATATCCACAAAGCATTTTGCCGACTGCATATGGCTGGCACCATGATAGAAATTACTATTCTTGTTCGCGAGTGCGGACAAGACTAGGACTTGCTCTATCTTTCTTGCAGGGCCACGGAATGGAACTACGGATGCGGACCGCACACAGTGTGCTGTCCGCGTCTTTTGTGGCTCCATTGAAATGAATCGGCCCTCTCCTGTTCCGCACCCATTCATATGGTCGTCTGAATGAGCCCTTACACTTAGAGGCTCTACTCTCTCTGCTGTGTCTGTACTTTGACAGGGCAAGACAGTGTGAGAGCACATTCACACGACCGTATCTATGTGTCCGCATTGCGGAACTCCTGTTCCGCGGCCCTGAAAAAAAATAGAGCATGTCTTATTTTCGTCCGTACAAGAATAGACATTTCTGTAATAGGGCTGGCTGTGTGTGTTCCGCAAAATGCAGAACGCACACGGCCAGTATCCATGTTTTGTGGGTCCGCAATTTGTGGACTGTACAGTCGTCTGAATGAGCCTTAAACATGTCTGCCTGGCCCTGTCAAAGTGGAGAGGACATAGCAGTTGCAGAGAGAGCACAGCCTCTAGGTGTAACGGCAATGCCTCATTGCTACTAGAGGCTCATTTCCATATATTAACACATCATTTTTCTCAGCAGTGCAGCACATATGAACATGGGACCCACACAGATGCCTTCATTTTATAACTGGGATCCTAAGTCCGTTTCGGTACCCAGGTACCAATAGGCCAACTTAAGACCCCAGTTTTAAAATTGATTGCAAGACTTCGGAGATAACAAATTTTACTTCGGTGGAGCCCATATATTTGAGTGGTAGCATCTGATTGGTTGCTATGGGCAACTAAGGCAGTTTTCCTTTACACCAGTTTTGATAACTCTACACCTGAGTCTTCTGTTTTTGTATCCAATCTTGGCTTTGTCTTTAAAAAGTGCATCTAAAAACCTGAACGTGTAAACCCAGCCTTAGGCTACATTCACACTAGCGTTTTCAATTTCCCCATTGAGATCCGTCATAGGATCTCAATAGCGGAAGAATACACTTCAGTTTTGTCCCCATTCATTGTCAATGGGAACAAAACTGAAGTGAACTAAACGGAATGCACCAAAATGCATTCCTTTCCATTTGGTTGCATACCCATCGCGGACAGAATAACGCTGCAAGCAGCTTTTTTCTGTCCGCGATGTGGTGCGGGGCAAAACAGATCCGTCATGACACACAATGTAAGTCAATGGGGACACAATAGAAAACGGATCCGTCCCCTATTGACTTTCAATGGTGTTCATGAAAGATCCGTCATGGCTATATAAGACATAATACAACCGGATCCATTCATGACGGATGTATGCGGTTGTGTTATTGTAACGGAAGCATTTTTGCAGATCCATGACGGATCCACAAAAAAACGCTAGTGTGAAAGTAGCCTTACTCATGTACTATACAATATAATGTTTTCACCTCTATTTTTCTTGTCTTGTGCTTTCATTTCACACTTGAGTGAAAGCGGGACTCGCTTTGACCCTGCCTCATCTGTTCATCGTGCTCTACCTGACTTCCATTGTCTTTCAGAATCTGCAAGGTCATTATTCTCTTGTTAAATTTTCCATAGGCCTCATTCAGACTGCCTTAAAGTGTTACAATCCTACAGGCTCACCTGAGTCAGAGGATAGCTGGCTGGAGGTGGAGCCCAGTGGCAAGGACCGCAGGCAGGTTGTAGTTGCAGCGTAGTCAGACAGAGGCGTAATCGGTTAGCAGGCGGTGGGTCAGGGCAGGCGGCAGTGAGCGTGGTCAGACAATCCGGATCGGGAACGGTGGAAGCAGGTCAGTTGGTAGGGACAAGCAGAAGAGTAGTCGGGGACAATTCCAAGGTCGGCAGCAGTCAAGTTGGTAGCAGTAGCAGCAGAGGAACAGCAGTAGATGCAGCAGGATCAAGTCCAGAAGAACAATAACCAGCAGGGATCTGGTGCAAGAGGCTGGGCTTATAAAGAGGAAGTAGCAGGTGCAAGGAATCACAGAGATTAACAAGGCAAGGCTGGAACAAGGTAGATCAAAGAGTTCAGTAGAAGGAAATATCCAGAAGGGTTGGTAGTGTAGTGGCTAGAGCTACTGCCTGGGACATGGCTGGTCACTGGTTCGAATCCCGACAGTACTCCCCCCCCTTCCAAGGTGACCTCCGGGCACCGCAGATGATGGTTTATCGGGATGTCTTTGGTGGAAAGATTTTACCAGTCTGGGGGCATGGACATTTTCCTCCGGCTCCCAGGAGTTATCCTCGGGGGAATAGCCTTTCCACCCAACTAGATACTGCAGCCTTCCACGGTGGAGTCTGGAGTCAAGGATCTTGGCCACAGTGTATTCCTCCTGGTCTTGTACTCTTACCGGAGGAGGAGGAGGGGGGTGGCGGCCTGGGAAAGTGTTCTCAACATGTGGTTTCAGGAGAGAGCAGTGGAAAACCGGGTGCACTCGGATGGAGTCAGGAAGGTCGAGTCGGAAGGTGACTTCGTTGATTCGAGCCGTGATCCGGAAAGGACCCATGTATTTTTGGCCCAACTTCCGGGAGGGAACCTTTGGGCTTAGGTTTCTGGTGGAGAGCCACACCTTGTCCCCTACCTGGAATTCCGGAGCGGGTTTGCGGTGTTTATCCGCTGCCTGCTTGAAGCGGCTCTGGGCTCGATGTAGATTGTCCCGAATATTTTCCTGTGCCTGTTGTAGACTTGCAAGACGTTCGGCCACAGCTGGGACTGTGGTGGAAATGGGCAAGTGAGGGATGAAGGTTGGGTGTAGGCCGTTGTTAGCGTAGAACGGGCTGTATTGGGTAGAACTGTGCTCCGCATTGTTATAGGCGAACTCGGCCGTAGAGAGGTGGTCCAGCCAGTCGTCCTGCAGATGGGTGACGAAACAGCGCAAATACTGCTCGAGGGTTTGATTCGTTCTCTCGGTCTGCCCATTGGATTGGGGGTGGAACGCAGAAGACAGGTTCACCTTGATCCCAAGGGCTTGACAGAAGTTTCTCCAGAACCTGGAAGTGAACTGTACTCCCCGATCCGAAACAACATCGTCCGGGGCCCCATGTAGCCTAAAAACCTCTCGGAGTACGAGATCGGCCGTCTGTTTGGCGGTAGGTAGGCCCTTGCAGGGGATGAAGTGGGCCATTTTGGTGAGACGGTCGACGACGACCAGAACGGTGTTCATGCCTTTGGAGGGAGGAAGTTCCACAATAAAGTCCATGGAGATTGAACCCCAGGGGCGGGAGGGAACCGGGAGTGGACATAGCAAGCCCACGGGGGAGGAGCGGGGGGTCTTGTTGCGGGCGCACGTCGTGCATGAGGAGACAAACCTCTCGGTATCTTTTCTGTAAGTTGGCCACCAGAAGAAACGGGAGAGGAGCTCCTGGGTCCTTCTGATACCCAGATGGCCGGCCGGTTTGGAATCGTGGTTGAGTTTAAGTACGTCAAGTCGTGCAGATTCTGGTACGTACAACTGCTGATCCCGGTACAACCAGTAGCCACCCTTGAGAGTAAGGTTTACAGCTCCAGGTGGGTAGGTGAGGAGGTGATCGTTCTCATACCCTTCCTTGAGGGAACCCAGAAGTTCCCTCAAGTAGGTGGCTCCTATGATGCTTCTGTCGGGAAGGATACCGGCCGGAGCCTCATTGATCTGAGAGGTTTCAGAGAACATCCTTGAGAGAGCATCCGCTTTGCCGTTCTTCGACCCAGGGCGATAGGAGATAACAAAATTGAATCTGGAGAAAAACAGACTCCACCTGGCCTGTCTGGCGGTGAGTCTCTTGGCGCTGCGGATAAACTCTAGGTTCCGGTGGTCAGTGTATACAGAGATGGGATTATGGGCCCCCTCCAGCAAGTGTCTCCACTCGGTGAAAGCGTCCTTGATTGCCAGCAGTTCCTTATTCCCGATGTCGTAATTCCGTTCAGCGGGGGACATCTGGCGGGAGAAGAAAGCGCAAGGGTGTAGGAGCATCTTTTCCCCTGAACGTTGAGACAGAATTGCGCCCACCGCAGCGTCGGAGGCGTCCACCTCGACCGTAAATGGTAATTCAGGGTTTGGGTGGGCCAGGATCGGGGCAGAGGTGAAGAGGGACTTCAGTTTAGCAAAGGCCTCCTGTGCCTCCGGAGTCCACCCGAAGGGGACAGTCTTTTTTGTTAGTTGAGTGATTGGGGCGATGATTTTTGAAAAGTTCCTGATGAACTTCCGATAAAAGTTTGCAAAACCTACAAACCTCTGGACCTCCTTTTCGTTCTTCGGGGCAGGCCACTCAGTCACGGCCTGGATCTTCCGGGGATCCATACTTAAGCCCTCCGGTGAAATAATATAGCCGAGGAATTGGGTGGAAGTCTGTTCAAATTCGCACTTCTCCAGCTTAATATAGAGAGACTGTTCACGGAGTTTCTGTAGCACCCTGCGGACATGCCCACGATGTTGTTCAGGGTCTTCTGAGAAAATCAAAATATCGTCCAGATATGCTACCACAAATTGGTCAAGCATGTCCCTGAGGACGTCGTTGATAAAATGTTGGAAGGTAGCAGGGGCATTGCAGAGGCCGAAAGGCATGACCAGATACTCAAAGTGACCATAGCGGGTTCGGAAGGCGGTTTTCCACTCGTCCCCCGGGCGAATTCGGACCAGGTTGTAGGCTCCTCGGAGATCGAGCTTAGTGAAGACTTTTGCCGCCCGAAGTCTCTCAAGGAGTTCAGAAATCAGGGGGAGAGGGTACCGGTTCTTCACAGTAACGTTGTTGAGCTTTCGATAATCTATGCAAGGGCGTAGAGAAGAGTCTTTTTTCTCCACGAAGAAGAAAGGGGCCCCTGCAGGGGATGTGGAAGGTCGGATAAAACCTTTTTTTAGATTTTCGTCTAAGTACTCCTTCAGGGCCTTTAGTTCCGGCTCGGAGAGGGAGTATATACTGCCGAAGGGTATTTCGGCTCCAGGTAGCAGCTCAATCGGGCAGTCATAAGGCCGATGCGGGGGCAGTTTGTCTGCATTTCTTTTGTCACAGACATCCTGGAACTCCAGATATTGAGGGGGTAAAAGCTCCTTGGTGGATAGTCCGAATATGGTAGGTTCTTCGGGCGGAGAAGGGACGGATTTACGTAAACAGTTCTGAGAACAAAAGTCCGAGCGGAACCGTATGCAGCGGGCATCCCAGTCCACCGAGGGGTTGTGAGTTTCCAACCAAGGGATGCCTAGGATCACCGGAAACTTAGGGGAGGTGATCAGGGAGAAGTGAATGGTTTCCTGATGATCGGGTTCGACGAGAAGTTGAAGATCAGCGGTCTGGTGCGTAACCGGCCCAGAAGAGAGCGGGGTCCCATCGACGGTTTCCAGATCGATGGGGGCTGCCCTGGTTACCAGTGGTATGTTGTTCTCATGGGCGAAGGTCAAGTCCATGAAATTTCCGCCGGCCCCCGAGTCAAGCATTGCGGAGCAGGGAAGCTGTCGTTCCCCAATGGTGATAAGGATGGGAACAATGAAGTGGGACCCGGTACCTGTAGTGTCCATGGTTTCAGAGGCCAAGGGTGAAATTGTAGCTTGTTGTAATTCCCGTAATTCAGTGACAGCAATGGTTCGGCAAGTCTTATTGGGGCACCTAATAGCGAAGTGCCCTGGCTCGCCACAGTAAAGGCAGAGGCCCGCGGCCAGTCGTCTCTCCTTTTCAGCAGCCGATAGAGTCTTGCGCAGTGTGTCGACCTGCATCGGTTCGGTGGAGGGTTGGTGAGCCGGCTGAGTCATTGGAGTGAAAGGGTACGCGGGCCTGTTATCTAAGGACCAGAGTCTTTCTCTCCTTCTTTCCGCGAGTCTCCGGTCAATTCGGATGCACAGTTGGACGAAGTCATCCAGATCGTCTGGGGCGTCTACCCTGGCGAGCTCATCCTTTATAAGTTCGGAGAGTCCGCGGCGAAATTGACTTTTCTGAGCAGCGGGGTTCCAGGTGGTGTCCGTGACCCAGCGGCGGAACTCGGAGGAATACTCGGCTACAGAGCGTCTTCCCTGCCGTAGACTGTGCAGCCTAGCCTCGGCAGTCGCGCAGCGGTTAGGGTCGTCGAAGACTTGGCTCATGGCTGTGGTGAAGTTGTCTAGATTATTTAATAAGAGACTGTGGGACTCCACATATGGGGATGCCCATGCCAGGGCCTCGTCAGTTAGAAGGTTAATGATGAACAGGATCTTCTTTCTGTCCGAGGAAAAGGAGCCCGGCTGCATCTGAAAGTAGATACGGCACTGGTTGAGGAACCCCCGAAACTGGCTCCGATCGCCGTTAAACTTTGACGGGAGAGGCATGCGGGAGTCTGTGACCGCGCTGCGTACGTCCAGTAGTTGACGCTGTAAATCGATAATTTCTCTCTGTTGGCTCTGGATTGCGCCTTGAAGTTGAGTCATTTCCTTTTGGGCAGAGGTGCCAAACTCCTGAAGTTCGGAGACTTGTTTGCGCAGGGTGGCCATCGCGGACTCCATTTTCTGGCTGGTTATTCTGTTACAATCCTACAGGCTCACCTGAGTCAGAGGATAGCTGGCTGGAGGTGGAGCCCAGTGGCAAGGACCGCAGGCAGGTTGTAGTTGCAGCGTAGTCAGACAGAGGCGTAATCGGTTAGCAGGCGGTGGGTCAGGGCAGGCGGCAGTGAGCGTGGTCAGACAATCCGGATCGGGAACGGTGGAAGCAGGTCAGTTGGTAGGGACAAGCAGAAGAGTAGTCGGGGACAATTCCAAGGTCGGCAGCAGTCAAGTTGGTAGCAGTAGCAGCAGAGGAACAGCAGTAGATGCAGCAGGATCAAGTCCAGAAGAACAATAACCAGCAGGGATCTGGTGCAAGAGGCTGGGCTTATAAAGAGGAAGTAGCAGGTGCAAGGAATCACAGAGATTAACAAGGCAAGGCTGGAACAAGGTAGATCAAAGAGTTCAGTAGAAGGAAATATCCAGAAGGGTTGGTAGTCTAGTGGCTAGAGCTACTGCCTGGGACATGGCTGGTCACTGGTTCGAATCCCGACATAAAGTGGGTGCACTTTAGCACCCATTTTACAGTCACAAATCACAATCCTACTTCAGACCTAATGAACCAAACCAGCAACATTATCTTGGTTGTGCTGCGTTTTATTGTCGTAATATATGCTAAAATATGCCTACGTTATGAATTAGGCCTAATGGTGAGACCACATATTGCAGCTGATCATACACAGCCAAAGCAAACCCACATGGCTGCAAATGGGCATGCGACTTACTGGCAAAATGCTACAACTACACAGTTTAGTCCTTAGGATTCTTTTATTTTTCATTCCTTTAATTTAGTCTATGGTATTAAAAGGGGTTTCTGGTTTAGAAAACCCTTTCTGAAATAGCTTTTTAGAGAATTACTAATTAATAAAGGGTAATCTGCCATTCAGTGCCCTAATATTTTCACCATGGCAGAGAGCGGATAAAAGGTCGTGAGCTCTTATACCCTGCTTAAGGGGGCTTAGCTCTGACCTGCATCTCTCCATGAGGTTTGCCTACACTTCTGATAATTGGCTCTAGGGATGTGCCAGCTTGTGTGTGGTTGCTGTGGTGTCTTTCTCACTGATTTCCCCCCCCCCCCAGCGTCTCGCGCGCCACTAGGTTGGCAACCCAATAAGCTTAATAGAGATTGCTGTATGCAGATATGACTACCTCTCCACTGAAGAGTATGGAGAATGTGGCATACGGGAATTGGCAAATAGGGTCGTTGAGGGTCTTGTGAATTTTCCATATTAAGAAAGAAACGCCACTCTCCTGCGGCCGGCACTAGGGTGGATTCACTGCGTACATACAGTAGTTGTACAGAACTGTTTGAAGTCAATGTGAGCAATTTAAAGATGGAACAACTATCCCTGGCTTGCCTGCGTTTACAGGAGAGCTCTCGCTTATTTTACCAATATTAGCTCAGCATCTGATCATACAAAGCATAGACCGGTGCAGTTTGTTACTTGGACTATTATTAGTGTTTTTGTTTTTTTATTGTATCTCTCTCTTTTCCTTATGCAGAGTTTTCAGATGCCAATGCAAAGTTTTACTGCCGTATTTACTATGCTGGAGAGTTTCACAGAATGCGCAAAGTCATTTTGGGAAGTAGTGAAGAGGATTTCATCCGCTCCCTAGCACATTGTGTACCATGGCAAGCTCGAGGTGGAAAGTCTGGTGCTGCATTTTATGCAACAGAAGGTGAGCATCTTGAACTGACATATAAATGTTGAGGTTACAACCTTCTGCTGGACGGGTGCAGCATTATATCTTTCATCATATAACATTTAATGATTGTTATATTAAAGAAAAATGATCAGTAATGACATTACCAGATTGCATTGACTATTAAAAGATCACTATTAGGCCTCATGCACACGACCGTTGTGTGCATCTGTGTCCGTTGTTCCGTTTTCCGTGATTTTCTACGGACCCATTGACTTTCAATGGGTCCGTTGAAAACTCGGAAAATGCACCGCGTCGGAAAATGTTCATCCGCGTCCGTGTTTCCTGTCCATCAAAAAAATATGACCTGTCCTATTCTTTTGACGGACAACGGTTCTTGGACCCATTCAAGTCAATGGGTCCGTGAAAAAACACGGATGCACACAAGATTGTCATCCGCGTCCGTGATCCGTAGGCTACTTTCACACAGACGGATCCACAGATCCGTCTGCATAGAGCTTTTTCAGATATGAGTTTTCACATCGTGAAAACTCAGATCCGACAGTATATTCTAACACAGAGGCGTTCCCATGGTGATGGGGACGCTTCAAGTTAGAATATACTAAGAACTGTGTACATGACTGCCCTCTGCTGCCTGGCAGCACCCGATCTCTTACAGGGGGCTGTGATCCGCACAATTAACCCCTCAGGTGCCGCACCTGAGGGGTTAATTGTGCTTATCATAGCCCCCTGTAAGAGATCGGGTGCTGCCAGGCAGCAGGGGGCAGACCCCGCTCCCTCCCTCCCCTGTATTAAATTCATTGGTGGCCAGTGCGGCCCCCCCTCCCTCTCTCCCCTGTATTAAATTCATTGGTGGCCAGTGCGGCCCCCCTCCCTCCCCTGTATTTAATTCATTGGTGGCCACTGCGGCCCCCCCTCCCTCCCTTAATTAAAATCAAATTGCCCCCCCCATCATTGGTTGCAGCGGAGAGTTGCGATCGGAGTCCCAGTTTAATCTCTGGGGCTCCGATCGGTTACCATGGCAACCAGGACGCTACTGCAGTCCTGGCTGCCATGGTTACTTAGCAATTTTAGAAGCATTATACTTACCTGCGCTGTCTGTGACCGGCCGGGCGCTCCTCCTACTGGTAAGTGACAGGTCTGTGCGGCGCATTGCTTATAGCACAAACCTGTCACTTACCAGTAGGAGGAGCGCCGGCCGGCCACAGACAGCGCATATAAGTATAAGCTAAGTAACCATGGCAGCCAGGACTGCAGTAGCGTCCTGGTTGCCATGGTAACCGATCGGAGCCCCAGCGATTAAACTGGGACTCTGATCAGAACTCTCCGCTGCCACCAATGATGGGGGGGGGTGATTTTAATTGGGGGGGGGGTGGAGAGGGGAGGCCGCACTAGCCACCAATGAATTTAATTCAGGGGAGGGAGGGCCGCACTGGCCACCAATAAATTTAATACAGGGGAGGGAGGGAGGGGGGGCCGCACTGGCCACCAATGAATTTAATACAGGCGAGGGAGGGGGACCGCACTGGCCACCAATGAATTTAATACAGGGGAGGGAGGGAGGGGGGGCCGCACTGGCCACCAATGAATTTAATGCAGGGGAGGGAGGGAGGGGGCCGTACTGGCCACCAATGAATTTTAAACTGGGGAGGGAGGGGGGTCTGCCCCCTGCTGCCTGGCAGCACCTGATCTCTTACAGGGGGCTATGATACGCACAATTAACCCCTCAGGTGCGGCACCTGAGGGGTTAATTGTGCTGGTCACAGCCCCCAGTAAGAAATCGGGTGCTGTCAGGCAGCAGGGGGCAGTCATGTACACAGTTCTCAGTATATTCTAACTTAAAACGTCGCCATCACTATGGGAACGCCTCTGTGTTAGAATATACTGTCGGATCTGAGTTTTGACGATCTAACTCAAATCCGATGGTATATACTAACATAGAGGCGTTCCCATGGTGATGGGGACGCTTCAAGTTAAAATATACCATCGGATTGGAAAAAACTCTGATCCGATGGTATATTAATAGGGACTCCTGACTTTACATTGAAAGTCAATGGGGGACGGCTCTGTTTGCAATTGCACCATATTGTGTCAACGTCAAACGGATCCGTCCCCATTGAATTGCATTGTAAGTCAGGACGGATCCGTTTGGCTCCGCACGGCCAGGCGGACACCAAAACGACTTTTTCCTTCACGTCTGGTGATCCTCCAAAAATCAAGGAAGACAGACGGAAACAAAAATGGAAACGGAACAACGGAACCCCGTTTTGCGGACCGTGAAAAAATACTGTCGTGTGCATGAGGCCTCAGAGTCAGAGGTGATTGAAGTACTTTGCCTTAAGACTTATAGTAGCTAGATCTTCTCATGATCATGAATGGTCCAAACAGAAGGTAATCGGGCCTGCTAGTGTATGGACAGATAACTGCATATAGGGACAGTTTTGTGCTTGGCAGTCTAGGTTCATTATGCACATCCTAGCAGTGTTTATTCCAGGCTGATTATCATTCTGAGAGCAATGCTGTTATGAACTGAAAAATCCTGAAATGAGATTCAGTATGCAGTGTTTGATGTGGAATTTGCATTAGATTAATCTTTTGTGTGTTGCATTTCAAGATAACTCAAACTTAGTACTTAGCTTAGCTACTTTAATGGTCAGGACAGAAATTGCCTGTAGGGCTGTTTAAGTACCCATCGTGTCTATTCTGTTTTACAAAGGATGTCAGAAAATGCTGTATATAATCATCAGGAAGGAAGGTCATCACTGCAGTTTTATTATGGGGCCATGCTTGAATGTTACTATGTCCATTGCAATTTGGAAAGGATTAGCTTGTAGCTTTTCTAATATGACACTGCCCTTAGTGCTTGTACAACTCATAATGATCAGCTATTTTATGCCATCCATGGGCATCGGGGAGAGACAGAAGATTACATGGAGGTTACTGTTCTCTCTTGAGGGATGCGTAAGTTAATAAGATGGATAACCCAATAGGCCTTTGTCATGTGCGCTACAAGGATGACGCTCCCTAGAGATCTGGAGTCAAGTATTTGATATACTGATCTCTGGCTATTATAGCCATACATTTTAATGGACTGAGCATTAGTCACTGCAAATAATTTTCTTAAGGTGATTTAAAGTATCCCAATTAATATGCAAAAATGTGAGAGAAATAAACTGTATCACAGTACCACAGTGTCTCTGTATCAAAGATATATTGCTGACCGACCAATATTAAGATGCACATTGATTATACATTATGGAGGCCATGCAAGACTCCCTGCACCCAGGAGTGTAACTGTAAAACCATTTCTCATTCAGAAAACAAGATGATAACTTTTCTAAAGTCTACAAGTAAGTTGAACTCTTCCTTAGCAGCTCACTGCAGAGGCATCTGAAATACTCAATAGTTGTGAAATCTCCCGCTATCCGCTCCAAGTGACAGGATGAACAATTGCTCCATATAGTGTGAATTTTTATCTGCTCCACCTCCAGTCACCTGTATAGTACAGTGTGTGCAGCTCTTTTAGAACCAAGAAAATCCAGTAGCACGCTCCCATAATAAGAGACCGTTATTACTCGTGCAGGAGTTTAATGGATGAGTAATCAAGTTATAGCGTGTGGGAGAAATCGTCCAGTCTGTAGCTTTCAGCAAACCACCAAATCAGACGGAAGATTGAATCTGCTTTTACTATATTTATTGTCAAGCATTTTATTGGATTTTTCACATATATATGAAAAAATGGAGCAAGCTCTGAAACTGAGGAAAGTTAGCATGCGAGATGGCTTTCACCATCTACTATAAAAAGCTCAACAGGTAACCAAGTTGACTGTGATATCCAGGTACCAATGCATCTTTTGACCATTGATATCAGGGTGGATAAAAATCAATGATTTAAAAAAATGTAATTAAAAAAATCTGATTTTTTTTTTATTTATATCGGATTTTTTTTTATATAAAATGCTTTTTGAGGAAAATATATTACCATCCAAAGGTTATTCCATCATGAAATAAAGATTTGTTTTTTAATTATGTAGAATAAGGCTGTATATGTTTAATTTTTCACAATAGGAGGGAAGAAATGCAAATGAAGCTCTTAACAAGCTTTGCCTTTAATGCTGCCAGATGTAAGGCAGCTATCCTATAAGTCAATATTCAGCTCTTAAAATAAGCCTTGAGACATGACTTGGGTATTAAATAAGCCAGCACCTCATCTGCAGACAGCTGTTTCAGGGTGATTACATCAGTGCAGAGCAGAGAGTACTGGCTTAATTGGGTAGGAGGCCTGTGTCCGAAACAGCTGTCTGCAGATGAGGTGCTGGCGTATTTAATATCCAAGTCATGTCTCAAGGCTTATTTTAAGAGCTGAATATTGACTTATAGGATAGCTGCCTTACATCTGGTGGCATTAAAGGCAAAGCTTGTTAAGAGCTCATTTGCATTTCTTCCCTCCCAGAATTCCAGAGGAGCATGTATGGCCTAAAAGTCTCCTCACACTGATTAAGGTGCTCTCTCCCTAAGGAGAGTTAGTTTCCCCCTTTGTCCATTCACAATGTCATGCTCTTCCAGAGGTTTTTGTAAGATTATTGGGCAGTTTATCTGCCTACAAGATCTTATCACAGATGCTTGGTTTACTTTTGCAGTTCTCAAAACTCAGCAGAGATCACATGCCTCTTCTTCACAGCAGAAATGTTATAACATGAACAGAGTTGAGAAAAATACCTTAATCCTAACTTCTACAAACCTATGAATACAGAATCAACCTAATCAAACTAATATGAAAAGTTGTTATTCTAAAAATCTTAATCTACTTGCATATTGTAAGTTATACCAGCAAGAATTAGTCTTTATGTAGAAAACTATGATTTAAATCAAGCCTTACTGACTAGTGATTTAAATCAAATCCACCCTGATTGATATACATACATTACTACAGAACCCATTTTTTTTCCACCAGTGATTGGAAGTTGTGACATATTGGATGGTGCGTATGGATTTGTATCTTAGAAAATCAAGCAGATTGTGTATTTTGTTATAGCATGGACTTTTACTGGTACAATAATTCTGAGTATGGTGTACTGTATGTCATTGTTTTTTGTATGTGGTGGGGAATACTTATGTAATAAAATTATATTGCTTCAATTTTTTTCCCACAGATGACAGATTTATTTTGAAACAGATGCCTCGCCTAGAAGTTCAGTCGTTTCTTGACTTCGCCCCACACTACTTCACGTACATTACTAATGCTGTGCAAATGAAGGTAACAAGGTCCTGATTGCAAAGGCATTCCAAGATCATCTTAAAGGGAATATCTAGCTGTGTAGCAGACTGCGAATGCAAAGTAGGAGCACAGATTTCTGCCGCTCAGCTAACGGTTCCCTGAAGTCCTCACACTACAGTACCACTTGTTGGTAAATAGGAGGCAGTATTATCAATGAACTGTGTCACGGGATCGGTAGAATAGATGCCTGCCCCAGTATATGATGTGCTCCACAAAGCTTTTTACTCTAATCCTGAGAGAGAAAAATAATACTGAACCTGCAATAGTTTGTGGTGTCCAGATGATGTCTCCTGCCAGAGAGTAACCAAAAGTATACAGTGAATGTACCTCATTCCCTTTCCCTTACAGTTGATTTGACAGGGTTGAACATAGGTACTTGATAGTACCCTAGGATTTTCCTCCATCCTTTTTGGTTTGCGTAACAATTTTGGGGATATTTTTTTCTCCTGCTAACCCTTGTAAAAATAAAAAGCTTTGAGCTGTGAAAGACATGTGAAGTTAAAATGCCAACCCCCTATATTAAATCATTGAGAGGTCTAGTTTCCAAAACTGGACCTTTAGGTTTCTTGTGTTTTGGCACCACAAGGTCTCTGCAAACCTGAAATGGTGTGTAAAAAGCTTCCCAAAAATGGGGGTCCAGAAATCCACAGGGTGCTCCTTAAGTTCTGAGTCTGGTATTTGAGTAGCACTCTAGGGCTATATATAGGATATTTCTAAAAACTACAGAATCAGGGTACTAGACGTGGCATATTCTATTTTGTCACCTGATGTGTTAAAAAAATAATAATAATAAAATTGAACATCTGCAAAAAAAAATCACATTTTTTAATTTCCCCTCTATTTTGCATCAAAAGTTATTCCAAAGTTATTACCACGTAACGTGTCACGTGTCAGATTTGAAAAATGGTGCTGCCTCCTGAAGGCCAAAACAGGCATAGTCTTTAAAGAGTTAAACAGACAGCCCATTGCTTTGGCCTGTTCTCAGTATAGGCCATCATTATCTAACCGATAGGGGTCCAGCACCCTGCACCACTGCTGTTCCAGCAACTACACAGCTCCATCCAGGGAGGACTGGAAACTTAAAGTGGCCCTGGAAAATACTAAAAGTACCCCCATGTTTGTTGCAAGGTCCAAATTAACATAAGGTGGGGCAACGCAAGTAGGCAGGGCCAACACATTTAGGCCAGGTCAGTGATTCCATAGTGCAGCACAAAATACCACCCCAGCAGAACAAAGTACCACAGAGCAGCACAATATACTTCCCCAGAAGCTGGCCATCAATAGCTGAAACATTTGGTCTTCCTTCTCCTTCAGTTGTCTCTAGTAAAGATAAGGAGGAGCGGCCTTTAAAGGTGAGATGTGGGCCACAACACCAAACCAGCCCTACAGTACCTTCAGTATGCTGTGTGGGCCACCCCTAGTAATGACCCCTATAGTGTCCAAGTATTATGCTTTCCAAATGGCCAAGGAAAGAAGAAAAAAAAATACTTGAGTGCTGTCCAAAGTCTCCATTTCTGCTGTAGGCCACAGACCTTTTTCAGCCTATGGCCTGAGATGCTGGTGTCACTGTGCTATGTGTACACTACCTCATAAAGTGGCCTGCTGTGGGTAAACAGCAAGGCAGAAAGACAGGGACTCCCATGCCCCACTGCAGTATTCAGACGTATCACTGCCCTGAGGGCAGCCATGAAATTGAATTCAGGGGGGCATCTGCAGCCACAGGCCGGGTACATAATTACCTGGCTCCTGGCAATATTTACCACTGAGAGTATTAGATCATTATTTACCTGGCCAAAGGGCATCAGCACACCAGGAAATTTTCCTGTAGGATTTATAGCTAGTCCCCCCCCCCTGGCTCCGTCCATTGTGTAGTGCTCCTCCCATTCACATCAGTGCTGCAGTAAGTAACAGTGGACAGAGCTGTCTAGTTCTGGGGCTCCTAATGCTGGCACCCAGTGACGGATTGCAGGGAGACTTTCTTTTGATTATGCTGCATTATGGACTTGTGGAATGATCAAAGGGTTAACATTCTGGATCGGAACTTCCTCTGATCCTGGATGTGAGGCAGAGCCTGCGCTGAGGACCCAGGCTATTCTTAGCACTGAGACACTCCAGCATCCTTTAACACCCCCCCCCCCCCCTCCCTCGACTCAGGCAAACCAAAAGACTTCACCTTAGACTGTGGACCTGCACCACCTGCTGTCAAAAGAGAGCGGGCGGTTGTTAAGGGGTTAAGGCATGTAAGTTGTGCTTCATTTGCACCAGCAGTGCATTTTTTATACTGCAGATGGGGCATTAAATGTCTTGATTCCTGTTTATTGCCACTTGTTAATATTGATTTCATTTTTCTTCTGCCTGTAATCAGTGCTGATTCCTTTTCATGTATTGTACTTGCAGAGACCAACAGCATTGGCTAAAATACTAGGAGTGTACAGAATAGGGTACAAAAATTCACAGAACAACACGGAGAAGAAGTTGGACCTTCTGGTGATGGAAAATCTGTTTTATGGCCGAAAAATGGCACAGGTAAATAATCAAAATAAAAGTAATTAAAAGAAGAAAAACTGATTATTTGACCATTTAATTTTCTGGTTACAATAGGTTTTTGACCTAAAAGGGTCTTTGAGAAATCGAAATGTGAAAACGGACATTGGAAAGGAGAATTGCGATCTTGTCCTGCTGGATGAAAACTTGTTAAAGATGGTTCGGGACAACCCTTTGTACATCCGATCTCATTGTAAATCTGTCTTTCGTGCCTCAATACACAGCGACTCTCACTTCCTCTCCAGTCATCTCATCATTGACTATTCCCTACTAGTCGGGCGCGATGACACTACTGATGAGCTTGTCGTGGGAATTATTGGTATGTACTTGTATGTTTCGACTGATCCCTGGTCTAAAGTGAACACTTTACAGCCTGTATTCCTGTTACTTGAAGTATGACCCTGGGCAAAAATTGAGATTTGGTTATCTAGACAATTTCTTCTGCCTTTGGATCACCAACCACCGATTGCTTTCAGATAGTTCTGTGTTCTCTGCATAAGTACATATGGTGGATGCTGCCATAACGTAAGAGTGGGAAAAGAAAGCCTCAAGTAGATATCAAGATTTTAGTGAGTAGAAAATTAACCAATTATTGATGCAGCAGAAGGTTTTCCCTTCTGAAAGGGACAGTAAACCAGAATCCACAAGGCAACATGAAAAATAATTTTTCTTCTTATTTTTTGTGCTCCTCTATCACAATTGTAGACCATAAAAATATGATAGTGAATCAGTGTATTCTCTCAGGTTGCAGCCATGTCTTCTTCCCCCTTTCTCTCTCTCCATCATCTGATGCTATTACCAATAAGTTTAGGAGGAGGGGACTGGGTTTAGTCTTCCTACTTTCTCTACCCAGTGAGTGTGGCCATTTTGTTGGGAGGGATTTCTTAGTTACAAATGGTACGAAATAGATATAGTGCCAATAGTACCAGTTGTAGTACACACAGTAACACCAGCCAGCTGTACTCACAGGGGCAATAGTACAAGGTGTTTTTGTGGTAGTTACTCTTACTGATTGCTCATACAGTGACAGAAGCAGTATACATAATGTATACCATTGTACACACATAGCATCAGGACGGCAATTTTTACACAGCCAAATGTGGTTTCCATTACAGTTCTACAGCTTTCCAAAGTCCCTGAAAGGCAAATTTACCTAATTATACTATTAAAATTCCAGCTATCTATATTGCTGCGTAATTAGGCACTTTTATCTTTCAAGGCTAGTTGCGTAGCAATAAATGTGGAGGTATGCTGGAGACCCACTGGGCATGAAGGATATTCACTATGGAGGAGATTTATCAAACTGGTGTAAAGTAGAACTGGCTTAGTTTCCCATAGCAACCAATCAGATTTCACCTTTCACTTTTCACAACTCCTTTGGAAAATGAAAGGTGGAATCTGATTGGTTGCTATGGGCTTCTACTTTACATCAGTTTGATAAATCTCCCCCTATATGTATTTATACTCTATATACTAAATGGGGGAGCATTATCTACATACTACTGTTACATTTGTTACCCACCTTTTCCAGATTGCCTAGTTAAGTAATGATAAAACCACCATAAAAACTGACCTTTGTTTGGGGTGCTGGGAAAGTTGGGTGACAATACCCTGCATTGCTGACCACAAGCTGCGTACATTGTCCTGATACTATATGTGATGGACCAATATGCCCTCCATCACAACCCAGCAGAAGTTGTTACTCAGCTTTCCAAGACTGCAGAATGGCAGACCTGCCTTGATATGAACTGATAAAGCCCTTTATCAGGATAACTAGCCTGGAAAAGCTGGGTAGGAATCTCTGCGAATCTGCAATGGACAGATGCAGTGATAATTCCTCAGTATTGTAATACAAGGTAGAAATGCCTTTTAGAGTACCAGGAAAGCTGGGTAACATACCATATGGAGTTGTAATAGAGACTACTCCATGTAATGGAGGCTGCAGGAAACTACGTGAACCTAAATAAATCCCCATTTTTGCTCCCAAATTAAGCAATAGTTGCCTTTTTTAGGATCCTGGGAAAGTTGAGCAACATAGTACGTGGAGCTGTAATAGGCACTGCCAAATACTTAATGTATATTTGACTGTCAAGGTTTCAGGAAAGCTGAGTAGTTTGCACAAAGTAAAGTTAATACTAAAGGTGCATTCACACGACTGAATAACTGCAGTCAAAAAGCAGGATGTCCTGTTTTTTCAGTTTTCACGGACCAACAGTCCCCATACAATTCAGCTGAAGATTGTAGAGACAAAACTGATTTCAGCAAAACTGCTTGCTGTTGCAGCTTGCTGACGGTCTTGCAGGCATTTCTAAGAGGACCGTTTTATATATATGTATTTATTTTTTATATGTTAAAGCAAATGTGTCACCAACAACTTTATCTGCCAGCTAAAACCAGATAGGAACACTTACCTTTTTATCTAATCTGTATTTATTTTCTGATTACAGATGTTTTATTCTATTTCCTGAACATGATTCTGGGGGCGGCCATCTTCCCTGATCTGTTCTTTAAAGGGCTTCTGTCACCCCACTAAAGTGATTTTTATTTTTTGGGCTAGTTAAATTAGTTATATAGCGATATCTGAAAATATAATAGTGTTCCTTACTTTGATCCAGCAGTTTAGTCAAAAAACGAAGTTTTATCCTATGCAAATTCGGTCTCTACCAGCAAGTAGGGCGTCTACTTGCTGGTAGCTGCTGCAGAAATCCGCCCCCTCCTCTTGTTGATTGACAGGGCCAGCCGGGATCTCCTCCTCCGGCCAGCCCTGTCGGCGTTTCAAAAATCGCGCGCCCGTGTTGAATCTGCGCAGGCGCTCTGAGATGAGGAGACTCGTCTCCTCAGAGCTCCCTCAGTGCGCCTGCGCCGATGACATCATCGAAATAGAAGACGTCATCGGCGCAGGCGCACTGAGGGAGTTCTGAGGAAACGAGCCTCCTCATCTCAGAGCGCCTGCGCAGATTCAACACGGGCGCGCGATTTTTGAAACGCCGACAGGGCTGGCCGGAGGAGGAGATCCCGGCTGGCCCTGTCAATCAACAAGAGGAGGGGGCGGATTTCTGCAGCAGCTACCAGCAAGTAGCCGCCCTACTTGCTGGTAGAGACCGAATTTGCATAGGATAAAACTTCGTTTTTTGACTAAACTGCTGGATCAAAGTAAGGAACACTATTATATTTTCAGATATCGCTATATAACTAATTTAACTAGCCCAAAAAAAAAAAATCACTTTAGTGGGGTGACAGAAACCCTTTAAACCATTTACAAAGCATTAAGAAAATTGCTTTATGGCAGCCCCATGGGCCATAGACGCAATGGTCAGGAGGGGACCTCATTGACTTCTATGGGAGAGTTTTCTAGGCATGCTCTGTGACCTGTTCAGAGGTCATTGTACAAGGGAAGAATAGATAAGCTCTGACAATCACCTATTGTGAATGGTGGATCCTGTCTTATCTGTTATTCTAATCCTGCCTGTAATGATATCACCTCTGTCTATAGATAAGCAGGTAACTGCAGTAAAGTGCTCTGTACAGATGAAGAAGTGGTATTATTATTAGGCTTAGTGGCCAGTGCGAAAACTGCAGAATTTTATGGTTTTTGTTTAAATATAGATGTTGACATAGAAATGTAAAAATAACATTACAAAAATTATAAAAAAAATGTTAAACATAAAAAATGTGATTTAAACAATAGGTCATTTTCTGAAGACACATGTCCTTTCAGAGGGTTAGTGTCCTAAATGGGACTACCAGAAATCCATCTACTTGCCGCCAAAACAACCCCATTCAGATGTACAGATTTCAACGTGTGTGTGTGTGAATATACTTTTTGGCAAGTTAAAAAGTGTTTGCAGTGATGTGTATGATTTTAGGGCAGGCAGGGAAGCTGATCTTGATGTGCACATGATAGTGGGCGAGTAGCCCGCCAGTTTACTAGTTATTTATATTTTTATTTTTTTTATCAGATCTTTTTTATTGAACATTTTACAATGTAAATACACATTATAACATATCAACAAAGATGACATAGAGACATAATTTCCGTAAGGCAGATATCAATCAGGATACCAGACCATGTGTAATACTCAAATTTCAACCCATCCTCCCAACCCCTCCCCTCCGACCCCACCCCACCCCACACTAACCTGCACAATACAAAGGCACACTGTTAAACATTTCTATTCAAACGTCGAAACGACAGCCACGGTTCCCATAATTTCTCAAATTTTGCTGGGCAGCCACGCTTCTGAAACACCATCCGCTCATAGCTTAACATCATGTCAACAGTACTCAAGAATTCGCCTAGGGTTGGCGGCGCTGTCTGTATCCAATGTAGGGCGATTAACTTTCTAGCAACATATAACACTCTACCTATAGCTATTTTATGCACCTGGCTAGAGGCCAGTTCAGAGACATATCCTAACACACACACTTTAGGGTCAGGCGGTATCCGTACTTTGTAAACGTCCTGTACAGTCTTAGATACCATCTCCCAATATCTCCCTAGCCTCTCGCACGTCCACATCATATGCAACAAATCTGCAGAATCCATAGAGCACCTTGGACATTCAGCCGTGGGTCTAAACCCTATGCGAAACAAAAAAAACGGTGTCTTGTAGACCCTATGGACAATGAACAGCTGCGAGAGTTTACGCCCTTCACTCAAGGAAGAGAGAGGTATCGCCTCCAGTATGTCAGACCATTGGCCATCTGTTAGCTCACCAACATCTTTCTCCCATTTACCTTTAGCCATAAGCGGATGCCACAGTAGAAACTTGTCAAGCAACAGCTTGTATATACAGGAGATCATACCTCTCCTCGCCCCCCTGGACAGAATCTGGTGCAATGCAGCATCTCTCCCTGCCACCACAGTCGGACCTCTAAATGTGGAGTTGTATGCGTGTCTCACCTGAAGGTACTTATAGAAGTGAGTTCTAGGCAGTTCATATATCTCCTGAAGTCTGGCAAAGGACATGAATTTCTTATCTTCCAGAAGGTGGCCCAACCTCAGAATACCCTTCCTTTTACTAGTTATTATTTTTACCTAGAAAAACACACACCAGATCAGCAAGGGAGCAAGTGCAATAAGTGGTGGTTGCAGACTTAACACAAAGTAAGTAGTTTGCCCTAATTACCCTAGACCACCACCGACCAAAAGATTAACCTGTACTTTACCCTTGACAATAGGGGTCATAATATGCATCATCTTCTACCCTAGACCACCAGAGGAAGCAGGTTAAACCCCTCCATTACTTTGACCACCGGGGAAGTTTTAATTAGTATGAAATGTTTTTTTCTTGTTCCTGTTGGTGTCTGACTGCACCCAGTCGTCTGGTGGCTCTTATAATGTGAAAGATACAGTAGAAGTAGGTTATCAGTTCAAATCTAGGTTTGACCACTTTGTGCTCATCTCAATGATACAGTGGGTTCAGGAGACCAGCTACCAGCATGTTCTGTCCGGTGAGCTCACTGCACCAGAAGTTTGAGTTATTTTCTTGTTCCTATGAAAGTTCAATAAATTTTCCTGGAGAAGTTTTTTTATGCCGTAATTATTTTAAAGATGAACCTTCCATAGACATTATAAATATGTATGTGGTGAGTAAAGACTGGCAATGTGCAATCTGTTTAATTATACAGAATTATTCAGAACTTAATAGTGTTTGCGTTAATGCTCTGATGAAAAACATGTATGGCTTAAAATGTTCCACTTCACACTGATAATGAGAACAAGCTCTGCATACCTGACCAGAATCCCAAGAGTCTGCTGTGTTGATTGTGGAGAATTGTCCACTGCAGCCATATGTCAAGTCTGTCTCACAAATGGGGCATAAGCTTATCTCTTGCCTGGGTTGCATAAATGGTCTTGTGTACTTCACAGGCAATCATTTGCCTTAAGCTTTATTGATGAGCTTGAAAAAAAGTTTGCTTTGAGAAAATTCTTAGTCTACTTTCACACTGCCGTTTTGGCTTTTCGTTTGCATTCTGAATGGAATTCGCTCAGAATGCATCAATTTGGCTCCGTTCTGCCTCCATTCTGCTTGCAGCGTTTTGGTGTCCGTCTCATGAAACTGAGCCAAACTGATCCGTCCTGGCACACAATGTAAGTCAATGGGGACGGATCCGTTTTCTATTACACAATCTGGCACAATAGAAAACTGATCCGTCCTCCATTGACTTTTAATGGTGTTCAAGACTCATCCATCTTGGCTATATTAAAGATAATACAAACGGATCCATTCTGAACGGATGCAGACGGTTGTATTATCTGAACAAATCCGTCCTTGACAGATCCGCACAAAACTCGAGTGTGAAAGTAGCCTTAGCTTGCTTTTGCAGTATATTTTCTGTTGAGCTTTTCTAAACTGCTAGCATCCAAGCCGACAACATTTGTTATTTTCTAATTACGGGACAGCGATCCTGTATCTCGCACCTGCAAGTTCTGTTTATTAAAGGGGTTGTCCAATAAAATAAAATGGTAAAAGGGAAGGTGTTAGATTCATTGGCTCAAACCACCCTCTGCTCCAGCGCTCCCGCTCCAGTCTTCCTTGCTGGGCTTTATTTACATGGCTGCAGCAGTGACCTACACCGATACAGCACGTGACTGCTGCATCCAGTCACTTGCCTTCGCGGTCTTGTTCCTTATACCACTGAGGCCAGTGATTGATATACAGACACATTATCACTACAGCCAGGAACAGGATCTCATGGCTGCAGGGGCAGGTGAAGAATCACATCTTTTATTATTTTAGCACCTTCCCTGCCTTTGACCAATTCTTAACACAGATAACCCCTTTTAAGCAAATGTATTGCCAGAAAATAACCTAATTAGGTTTTACTAAAAATGTTTGTGGTCTTTTTTTTTTCAAATTTACCACACCAATTTCCATGTCAAAAAAATCCTTTAATATTTCAGTGTTCACGCTAGCCAGTGAGCACTCACAGTAGGCTGAACATTTTGGTCCTGATTTATCATGCCTTCGCTCCAGAATTCTGGCATCAAAAAGTCGCAAAATGGGGATTTTGTGACTTTTTGTGCTCACATTTGTTATTTACTTTGTGATTTATTAATTTATTTTTTGCATTTGACACCACTCCAGGTTGGAAATATGGGTGGGGAAGTGGGAGTGGTTTGCTATGTTAACTCCAGATTTATAACTGAGACTTTTTTTTTTAAAAAGTCGCTGTCTCACTGCAGTAGGAGGATGGAATAGGAAAACTGGAGGAGCTTTTCTAGACAAAAGTGTTAAATTTGTCTTATCCTAAAACCTATCAAACAACATGTGACATTTGATAAATGTGGCATAAAGTAAGCTAACCCAGACTCGAGCAAAACTTTCTTCAAATATGTCCCGATGATAAATCCCCCTCTTGTGTTTTGGAGCGTCTGTTGAAAGCTAACACTTCTGAAGGCAGATAACACCGGATCACACCATTAACCAGAAATGATGAACACTTTCCAGCTCCCCCTCCCTGCACAATGATTTCTGCCCATGTCACAGAGCATGCCCACAACATACTCCCCTAGAAGTGAAGAAGATCTGAGGAGTTCAGGTGCCTGCTGTAAGGCAAGTCGCTGGAGATGCTGTTCACAAGCGTGAATATCAGCTCATGGTTGTTCATGTTTTGTATGCTTTATTATACTTGTAATCCTTTCCTCTTTGTTAATCCAGTAGTTTCAAGTTTTCTGTATACTTACAGATTACATTCGAACATTTACATGGGACAAGAAGCTTGAAATGGTGGTCAAGTCTACTGGTATTTTGGGTGGCCAAGGTAAGTTGCATATATCCATATATTATATAGGTAGATGCATATATGATTAAAACTGAATCTCCACTAGTGCAAGTACAGTCGTATTATACATTTGGGCTGTTCATGTTGATTGAAGGACATACTAAGCTAAGCCTGTTATGTGACTACAAGAGACATTTTAAAGATTGAGATTTTCGACTAAGGGGAGGTTGATTGAAACAATACCCAGAGGTTTGCACATGGCAAGTTGTTGTTTTTTTTAGTTTGATAAGGTCTGCATATAATCAGTAAGAAAATGGAAAAATATATCTTATGTAAGTTTTCTGCCTGCAAAGATTACACAAGAGTAAACCTTTTTAAAATATAAAGTTATCGGCAAAATGCGCCTACAAACCAGCATATTTATATACGGTTGTTAGGAAACCACCTCGGGGGTTCTACTGTCAACCCTTTATGGTTTTATTATATTTAATTTTGTTTTATAAGTTGCTTGTAGAAGGAAATTGCTGCAAGCCTCCTGTACAGTCATTTGCTTCCCTCTTTACCTACCAAGTACCCCTGGATCAGAAGACAAATCACTCTAGGTTGCTGACATCAGTAGGTTCTTAATTGTTCCTACTGACAGGCAGACATGTCAGCAAATATAGAGATATTGGTAAAAATCCATCTGCATGCCAGCATTTTTCTAAATATGCCCTGGGTCAGCCCTTTGTGTTACAGTTAGACTGCTTAGGTGCCTTTATTTTTACTTTTCCACTTTTTGGGCAAAATGTAATATTCCCTTATAATATTGAGTATATATTTTCCTTTATCATATGATGTAAGTGCTTTACATGTGGTGAATCTGCGTGATTTTCACAGTGACAGATGGTTCCAAGATGCAAGCAGTGAAATGCATCTAAGTAAATAATTCATGAGGAGCCGTTTAGCAGAACACGTTGTAGGTGTGAGCATGCATTTATTTAGACTTTTCTCCTATATGTTCTGTAGACGCAGTTTTAATTCTAAAAACTAGAATTCAAATATAAAAGGTGACTGTGAAAGGTGCATTAGCCATCTTACTTTACAATGGGTTGAGAGGTGAGCCTGTTGTCCTCAAGTCAGAAGATGGGCATCCACCTGTCTACAGTATTTTAGAGGCTTTAGAACTCCCTTAGGCTAGTCTGTACTTGTTATTGGTACTTTCTTTCTCCATCCTGAACAGATGTCAATAGGACACTTAAAGGTGTTTTCCCATCTCAGACAATGGGGGCATAAACGCAGCCGGCAAAGTGAAAGAGGCCACACTGCGCATACGCGGCTGCCTTCCATTCATTTCTATGGGGCCATCTAAAATAGTCGAGCACTGGCTCAGCTATTAATTTCAATGGGGATTCCTAACATAGCTGAGTGTGCTGCTCAGCTATTTTCAGCGGGCCAGTAGGAACGCTAATTGGTGCCACCAGTTTGCCGGCTTTGCTTTTGGCTGCGTCTACTAGACAGGTGTAGGTCCCACCTCTGCCAATATGCCCCTATTGTTTGAGATAGAGATACCCCTTTACCAATTGTAATAGTACAGACTACTTGGTTACATTAGGGCATCTGATTTAAAGAGGTTAAAGTAGAAGTGGTACAGCACTCACTATTGGTGCAAAACAGTCTTCACTTTATTGCCATAAACAAAATACAGGCAAATGTTATGATAAAAATGTGTCCTATTAAGGGTTATTTAGGTATTTCATTTTACCTATTAAGACTGATTAAGGTTCAGATGCTAATATTTGATCCAGACATATCCAGATTGAATATACAATTAGTTTCTATGCTGGGAAAGTCATTTCCTGTGTTGTTACCTTAAAGGGGTTGTACTGGATTTTATATTATTATTATTATTTATTATTAAAGCGCCATTCATTCCATAGCGCTGTACATATGAGAAGAGGTATACATACATAATACAGACAATTGCACTAATCATAGACAAGACAAGTTACAAACTGGTACAGAAGGAGAGAGGGCCCTACCCGTGAGGGCCTACAATATACATGGTATGGGAGAAGGACACAGTAGATGAGGGTGAAGCTGGTCATGGCGATATAGAGGCTGCAGGGTCATTGGTTGTAGGCTTGTCTGAAGAGGTGGGTTTTTAGGTTTCTTTTGAAGGATTCCACTGTAGGTAAGAGTCTGATATGTCGGGGTAGCGAGTTCCAGAGTATGGGGGATGCGCAGGAGAAATCTTGGAGGCGATTGTGGGAAGAGGTGATAAGAGGAGAGGAGAGAAGGAGGTCTTGTGAGGATCGAAGAGTGCGTGTGGGGATGTATCGGGAAAGTAGCTCAGAGATGTAGGGAGGGGACTATCAGTGGGGATCCGACACACTGCACCTACACCTGTTACCTTGTGGCTACAGCAATTGTAAGTCTGCTCTGGAAATACACAGCGTTGTCCATTGTGCAGTGGATCGAGCTGGTAACTGCATCACTGCTCCCATTCACTTCAGTTACCAGCTCCATCCACTCTTAAAAGTTATGGCTGTGAAACGGTAGCAGCTAAAAAGTGAGGGTGCGGGGTGTCGGATTCCCACCAATCTGATATTGAGAGCCTGTCCAAAGGATAGGCCATCAGTATCAAAATCCTGGCCAACAAGTTCTGTTTTAAATACATTGTATTATCTAATACACCATGTTTCTTTTCTCTTTTCTTCTTACATAGGTAAAATGCCAACAGTAGTATCTCCAGAACTGTACCGAACGCGATTCTGCGAAGCAATGGACAAATACTTTCTTATGGTGCCTGACCACTGGACTGGCCTTGGTGGCAACTGCTGACATGGCCAACAACGCTCTTTGTCTGAGATGTTCTGTCTTTCCAGCACAAAAGACTTGGCTGATGATAAACAACTTTTAGTCTAGATATGAGGACGATGTAACTATGGCTTCCGTTATATCTGTTTTTGCAGATTGTTTGGAATAACAGATAAGAGGTAGCATGATGACTGCTGTGCAGCCGGTATTGTCAGCTTTCTTTGTACAGTTAAAAACTGGCCTCCCATGAGTCATACGAAGTCATCTTTGTAGAACGTTCTCTTGATATGTGCTCAGCTGCCTTCTTGACATTTTCTTTTATTCATTTTGGAGTGAAAGCTTAGAAAAAAACATATTTTTGTGATTTAGTTGAAATAGACATTGTTCTGATGTGTGCCTTGTGTTATACGCTGCTCAAGGGTCCTGTGAACGTTTTCTTATTGCTTGCACATTGCAGACACTGCTCACTACACCATTGTAAAGCTCATTAAAGTGTTTCTACCACCAGATTTTGAGATTTTTCGCTGACTGACACTAGCGATCTGCTAGTGTCTGCACTACCTAACAGTGCTCTTGTATCACCTTGGCCTGCTGCCGTTAAGCTTAAAAACATACTTTTATTGATATGCAAATGAGCCTCTAGGTGCTATGGGGGTGTCTTTTCAGCAACTAGAGGCTCCGTCTACTCACTATTTCTGCCGCCCACCGCATCCCTCCAGCCCGCCTCACTCCTCTTGATTGACAGCCAAATCTCGAATTCCAGCACCTGTGCCGTGCGCTTCTGTATTCGGCGCAGGCGCAGTGACTGTCGGACCGCTCCCTGCGCCGGCATCTTCACTGCGGTCCGACAGTCACTGTGCCTGCGCCGAATACAGAAGCGCACAGCGCCGTTGCTGGAATTCGAGATGGAGCGAGGTTGGCTGTCAATCAAGAGGAGCGGGGCGAGCTGGAGGGACGCGGTGGGTGGCAGAAATAGTGAGTAGATGGAGCCTCTAGGTGCTGAAAAGACACCCCCATAGCACCTAGAGGCTCATTTGCATATCGATAAAAGTATGTTTTTAAGCTTAACGGCAGCAGGCCAAGGTGATACAAGAGCACTGTTAGGTAGTGCAGATCGCTAGTGTCAGTCAGCGAAAAATCTCAAAATCTGGTGGTAGAAACCCTTTAAGCATGTTTTTCTGAAGGCCACTATTAAAACGACATTACGTTCAAGTTACCATCTCAGTATTACCCATTTCACACTAGAGTTAAAATATTTTACATTTGCTTCTTGGATTTCATGGTTTATTATCATGTTATTTTCCATGCCTCATATATTAATGGTAGTTGGAGTAAGGATTTTCATAATTGTCCCCAATGAAAGTATGGAATTACTAACCTCTCCTGAATGGGTGCTGAGCTACAGTAACCCAGCACAGCTGTTACACAGTGTACAGAGCTGTCTCCTCCTGTGCCTCCAGCTCCCTACATTGTGTTAGTTCCGGTGGACGCGGCTCCAGCACGTAGCTGATCGGTAGAGGTGCCAGGGTCTGATATTGATTACCTATACTAAAGATAGATCATCAATATCAAAAGTTCTGGAAAACTCATTCAACTCTCCTCCTTAGAGGTGCCTGGGGGAATACTTGTTTTGAAATAATGTGCCACCTTTCAGACCAAGGTGGTTCAGAGTGTAGGTAAGGGCTGGAGCTGGGCTGCTTCTGGAGACGGTACAGGTCCCTGCGTTCACTTATGCCTGATAAAATACTTCAGCTAGGAACATTGCACAGTGATTTAAAGGGCACCCATTATCATGGACCCATCTGCAGGAAGCACATTATAAAGCAGAAATGGCTGAACAGATTGCTGTAGAGTCTTGTGGGAAAAGATTCATTATAGCCTGTATTTTATTCATCTAATTCTATGTTCACTATGAGATTAGTAGTCACGTGGACTATCCTGTCAGTGATTAACAGCTATAGCTCTATGCACACACACAGCTAGCTGTCAGTCACTAATGGCACCTAAGTTTAGAAGGGGAGGATAAAATACTAGTTTTACTGACTTTTTCCCACAAAACTAGATATCAATCTGCACAGCTCCTCCTGCCCTAGAACATAGTGCTGCAGACTGATCAGCTTCCCTTTTAAAGTAAATGTTCAACTTTGCATCTGAAAAAGCAAGGTACAGTACATCCTGCACATCCAATAGCAGAATGCTGGTTCTTGTTGGAAGTACTGTACAGCACTATACAGTAATTCCAGTGGACCTACACATTGTGACCAATGAAAGAAAGGAATTCTGTATCCAGGGTTACTGAAACGTAGAAGGTTGTATGTTTACAATTTATAGTTAGATGCTTAATGTATAGGTTTATTGTAGTCTAGGCCTTTATTTGATTCTGTCCATTGTATTGAGGAGACGAGTGCAGAAAAATACACATTGTATTGTCAGAACTTAAAGGGGTTATCTGGTTTTCAAGATGAAGCCGGACAACTCGGGATTGACCTGTAATAAAGAATAAATGATTACCTGACCGATCCAGCAGTGGTCATGTCAACAACAAGTGACCACTGCCTCCAAACACTGGGCTCAATGGTGCACTGAAGAGAGAGGTATTGGCTGCAGCAGTTTTGTGTTGTCAATGTGATGTCACTGCTGCAGCCGGATAACGGGGCTCTGCCGACAGAACTAGAGTCCTGTTTTCCTGTTTGTCAGGTAAGTAATGATCTATTCTCTATTACACGTCAATCCTATGAGGTCCCGATGGCAGGCTCTCATGACAAAAAGCAATGCTTTACTCTGAAATCTTGCAGCGTTTTGGAGAAAATGTAGTTTTAAGAACAACCTGGACACAGAGAGAAAGGTCTGCTGTGCAGCCTCTGGCCATCCTGACCTCCTCGGCCTGATTGACAGGTCTCTCTCTGTTTGCATTCAAGCAGGGCAGGCAGAAACTGCACAGCCGATTCATCTCTCGTTCCAGGCGTCACTTCTAATAGTATGAAGGGTTTCAGGATTGTCAGGCCTACACCTTCCCTTTTATTAGACATAATATAGCATTTCTGCTCCCCTTCATGACAGCAAATTGGCATTTAGTATGACCATCTCACAGGCCGTGAGCTCTGCGTCTTCAGTTTACATGTGTCTGTGGTCTGTAGATTTTTATTTCTTTATTTTATGTTTTTTATTTTGTCAGCAAAATAATTTATTTTGAGAAGCTTGAGAAAGTGGTATTAGTACACATACAATGTAAGGAAGAAAAGACTTTTACATGTTCAGAATGTATGTGCATTTATTAAAGTAGATTTTTTATTATGTTATTAAAGCTGTAGGTTATCTAAATCCAGTAGTTTTAACAATCGATATGGTGTTATTTTATCCGCCACAGTTCTCTGCACTGTTACATAGGGGTATGCACACTAGCACATTTTCCCTATCCATTTCTCTCCAGCAGTCCCACAGAGAATGGTGGTAGGACTCATGATCACCCTGCTGCTCCATCAGGACTGGGGTATAGCATCCTATGAATCACTTGCCGGAATACCTCTTTAATGAAAGCCGAGCTCTGATTGGTTGCTACTGGCAACAGGGCTGGACAGTTTTGATAAATTTGTCTAACATTTATTATTCCACTTTTTTATGCTTTTTATTCTACCCAATTCCATCCAGAAAAAGGGGCATGGATGGTAGAAATGGGGCCAGTGCAGTAGTGTGCCTATGAGTAGTGCTAGAGGGCTTAGGTTTGAGCAGCAGTTTCTTGAAGCATTAGTTGTACTATTCACATCTAGACTATAGGCCTGAAAGAGAACATACAGTTGGGTCATAAAAAGTTTAAAGGGGTTATCCAACGCCTATAATGCCCCCCAGAATGCCCGGGCCCCTCACACAGGTTATACTTACCTCGCTCCCCAGCACCCGCATCGCTTCTCATGTCTGCATGGTCGCCACTGCTTCTCCCGGAGACGTGGGGTGCACCAGGAGCGACGTGGGTGCCGAGGAATGAGGTAAGTATAACTGTGAGAAGCCCAGGCATTTTGGGGGGCACCAAAGGGGTTGGATAACCCCTTTAACTAGAAGACTGTGAAATATCGTTTTACAACCACAATGCTCTGCCAATCTTGTATCATCATGTAGCATGATATTGTGGCACTGAACCAAGGAATTAAAGGGGTTGTCCAGCCTAATTTAAAAAACTAAAGGCAAACAGCAGTGTGTTCAAAAAATAAAAAAGAGCCCTTACCTTTCAAAACACCGTTTGTCCCAGCGCCATGGCTCTCTCCTGTCCCTGCCAGACTGGAAATGACGGGGACCCGCCCTTGGCCACAAGACTGCTGCATCCATTCACTGGCCTCAGTGGTCGCATGTGCAAGAATGGCACATCAATGTTAGTGATGTGCCATGCTCGCTTACCTGACCAGTGACATGCCATTCTTGCACGTGACCTTTGAGACCAATGAGTGGCTGTAGCTGTTTTGTGACCAAGAACGGGTCCTTGTCACTTGTGGTTTGGTGTGGACCATCAGGAATTGTGACACTGAAACAACAATTTGCAATTTTCTGCAAAAAGTGGCACCCTTTGCCATGGGCTAATGTATAGTATTGCAACCCTGCCTTTCCCACAACCTACAGATACAGGAAGTTATGTTTCGGGGGGGAGAATCTTTTTTTATTAATTAGAAAAATCCTTTCAACCCAAAAAATTGCTAATAAGGTTAATTTATGTACTACATATTCAGGTCCTGCCAGAGTATTTTCAGTGTGGTTGTAGGAGTAACACCAGTTTGCACATGTACTTTAATATTTGCACTGAAGGTGATTCAGGGGTAGAGCACTATCCACATGTAGACACTCGATATGCTTCTCTTTGCTTTGTATATTACCCTGTAAACTAGGTCCACACGCAGACTTTTTATAGCTCTGTGTTTGTAGTTCATAGGAGTCATAATCTTCGGAACTTTTGATTAACTTAACAATTCGGCCACATTCTCATCTGTGTTGGAGGCTTCTATTGGAACCTCTGTGACACAACCCACCATTTTTGACAGGAAGCCTGCAGCAGCGAAGACCCTGGTGGAACCCTGACAGATTCCACAAGTCAATGGGGTTCATTGGGCGCCACTAGTGCCCATGATGGATGGGTCCAGCAGAGTATTATGGCTTCTGTTAGGAGGAGCAGTGCTTGTTTGAATGCCTGCAACATTAATGCATTGGTCTCCATATACATATCAGCCCCTTATGTGCTCCTCCCCACTTACTGTAAGATCCCAAGATTGTTTTTAGAAAATGGTAGTATTGAAAGATTTTTTACAGTCGCCTTTATCATATTAACATTCTGCAGTTTAAAAGTTTTTTATTTTTTCTAATAAAATGTACATTTTCTGGTGTCAAGCGAAGGCCCAGCAGATATCTGGCTCTATATTTTATGGCTCTATTTTCTTTCTATGTATTGCACTACTATATTTGTTTAGGACATTCCAGTTTTGAGGGGTTCTTCCTCCACTATATACTGAAATCGGCACAATTCATGCTACAATGTGCACCTTATTCAGGTTTTCACTATTTTATTGGTGTCTTTTTTTTCTCATTAAACATTGGCTGATACTGCTATATAAATGGATCCTTATCTTACTCCAGATATGATGGACCCTGTATGGATCGCGTAATGTTTTATTGCCTTGTAGCAGCTTTGTTCAAGGTGTAACAGACGCAGACAATTTATTCTTTCTCCTATTTTCCCCTCTATTCTGTGTCGTGTCATTTCTCTTCTCACTGTACGTTTGGGAGGCGGTGGATGTGTTTGGTGGAATGTGCGGGATAGTTTTCCAATCTAATTAAAGGAGTTGAAATTAGCAGAGCGGAGGTATTTCCCCAGAGATTTATTTCAGCTCAATTCTGTCTGGAGATTATTTTGTCTTCCAACTTGAAAGCATTATGTAAACTGTTAGGTGATCACTTGTATGCAAATGTATCTGCTTATCTTAGCAAATCGCTTCCCATCACATCACACCGTGCTGAAACTTACAATATACCATACTTAAATTTTCTGTCTGTAGACATTTTGTAGACATGTCCTCCCTTTTTAAGGCTACTATCACACTGCTGTTTTGGCCTTCCGTTTGTGAGATCCGTTCAGGGCTCTCACAAGCGGTCCAAAACGGATCCGTTTTGCCCTAATGCTTTCTGAATGGAAAAGGATCCGCTCAGAATGCATCAGTTTGCCTCCGTTGCGCCTCCATTCCACTGCTTGCAGAGATTTGTTGTCCGTCTGACGAAACTGAGCCAAACTGACACAAAAAACAGATCCTTTCAATGGTGCTCAAGACGGATCCATTTTGGCTATGTTACAGATAATACAAACGGATCCGTTCTGAATGGATGCATGCAGTTGTATTATTGGTGCAGATCCGTCTGTGCCAGATCCGCCCCAAACAGCAGTGTGAAAGTAGCCTAACAAGTCCAGTACAACTAAGCTGTTTTATCCTGGCTCTCTTGTACATAATAGGAATTAGCATTGATTTTCTCTGTAAAGACCTGATTTAGTGATAGTGTATGACTCCTTAAGCTGGCTATACACATTATAATTTTGTTGGCCGAACCTGTTGAGAATGGTGGGTGCTGCTGACACACTAATGTGTGTGGGGAGCTCCTGACTGGTGGGGGAGACAAGGATCAGGCAAAATAAATATTTTTGCCTGATCCTTTTCTTTTCCAGGGAGCTAATCCGCCGCAGAACTGTCTGGTAGCGGCTTTCTCCACTCTCCCCATAGTGTAGAGCTGTTCCGCCGAGCCAAATGGGTATGTGTATGGGGAAGCCAGGAGAAATAGCTGTCAGCTTAATGACAGCTATTGCATGTGTATGGGCAGCTTGGTTCTTGCTGTCAGCAGAAGACTTTATCTAATGAGGGTTATACTGCCGGGCTTACAAGGTCATTGATTATTGTGTAATGTATGCAATGTATCTCTTTCATGTAAAATAACTTTTTGTTTTATTTCTAGCAATTCCAGCTATTTCTTTTTAACTGTGTAGTTAAACAGGTGAATTTCTCATTTGTACAGTTTATTAATGTATATAGTTCAGAGCTGTTCTAATTATGTTTTATATGACTTGCTTAACTATTTAACAGGACTGTGCTGTTTATATTAGGAGTATTAATAAACTAGTGAATGAACTGTTTGTTGTGGGTAGTTTTACTTCATTCATTGCACCTTCTTATTTAGGTAATATAAAATGTTATATGCCCCAGCCATCTGCTTAATTTTCCCTGTAGAAACGTCAGGAAAGTGGACTCACTGGTGCCTTCCCACTTGACGGATTCTAGGGGACGTCGAAATGTGCACAACCGTATTTTTGGTCCTCGTCCAGTCCGAATTTTTTGGTGGATCACACATGAAATATTTACTGGAAAACCCTTTCAAGAGAAACTTTGTGGTGATTGTTTTTCTTTTTGTATATTTTCCTTATTTGGCAAACCATATAATAATGTACATGCACACCAAAGTGCAACAACTGATTAAGGACTCATGCATGTGTTCCGGCGCCTTCTCAAAAAGCTACACCACAAGGGTCCAGGTTGTCGGACTCCCACCAATCAGATACCAATGACATATCCCTAGGATAGGTCATCAGTATCAAAATCTCAAAAAACCCTTACACATTGTTTGTTGGTGTTTTTACACAGCAGCCAAATTTAACTTTATAAGGTTGTGCGGGCGGTATATAGTGATAACCTATACTCAGGTCATCAATTTCTGATCCACGGGGGTCCAACACCTGGCCTCCCCACCGATCAGCTGCTTGAATAAGATGCGGCTCTACGTGTGAGCACTACTTCCTCTTTATTACATTGCTTGTCGTCTTGGAGTTCTCGGCAGCACAGCATAATTATACTGTAAGTGTTTAATTCACTTGAATGGAACGAGTACTTGTACACTATGCTGCTAGGGAAACGACACACAGTGTAATGAAGAGGAAGTAGCACTCACATGGAGCACCACCTCCTCTTCAAACAGCTGATGGGAGTGCCGAGTGTCAGACCCCCACCGATCAGATATTTAGGACCAATCTTGAGGATAGGTCATCAATATATAGCCTGCACAACCCCTTTAACACCAATAGCTTTAAAGTAAAAGTGTGCATACACAGCAATTGGAGGTTTTATGAGCTTTTTCCTATAAGCCTCTCTACAGGACTAAAACATGCCAGGAAACAAACTTAAAAAAGCACTTTTTATACAAGTGTTTAAAAATGCTAACATGTTAATTTAGGTGAAATGAACAAGTAGAAAATCTGAATGGTGTTGCACCTTCGGAGAGGAGTTGCTGGCTTGGGCGATGTCCAGCATTCTTAACCAGTCAGCCAGTTTTCTTTTCCAAGTATAATGTAGCTAGTAGGCTTGAGCGAATCGACCTTCAGATCATAGATCCAAAGTTGATTTGGTCAAATGCATTGATTTTAACGCTGTTTCCATACAGCATTAAAATGTATTGGCTCCGTGGAGCCAAAATTCGTTTCGCCTGAAGTCGAGCAAGACTTTGGTAAATTACTACTGTATTCATATCAGCATCTTATAAAATAGCAATCTGAAGTGGGTTTTGGTACAAACAGACCAGCCAGTACCAAAGCCCACTTCGGATTCCTATTTTAAATAGTTTTTACATACGCAGACATGAATACAGTAGTAATTCAGGCAAAACTAACTTTGACTCCACGGAGCCAATACATCTTAATGATGTACGGAAACGGCATTAAAATTGAAGTATTTGAACGAATCGAAGGCTAATTCGCTCAAGCATAATATCTAGGTTCCACATGAACATACACACCTCTTTGCATAACTTCTATAGCAGAATAAATGACTAAATCTGCACATTAACTCAATCTCGAATTGAATACATACACTACTAATATTGCTGAATGCTGTCACACAAATAGCCACCTAAATACACTTAAATGGGAACTGACCTGCATTAATCCTGGCACATCCACTTCCAGCTCCATTCAAAGTTCTAATTAAAGCACCGAAGACTGCAGGAAACAGCTATTCAATGGGTTTACTACCTGTTGGACCCCCACCAATAGGATATTGATAACCTATCATAAGGATAGGTCATCAATATCAGGAGACCGGAAACCCATTTAACCTAATAACGACAACACTGTACATTATCTGGTTCTGTGCTTTAGGCTACTTTCACACTGGCGTTTTGAATTCCGTTTGTGAGATCCGTTTCAAGGCTCTCACAAACGGTTCAAAACGGATCAGTTCAGCCCCAATGCATTCTGAATGGATAAGGATCCGTTCAGAATGCATCAGTTTGGCTCCCTTCTGCCTCCATTCCGCTCTGGATGCGGACACTGAAACGCTGCTTGCAGCATTTTGGTGTCCGCCTGACGATACGGAGCCAAACGGATCCGTCCTGACTTACAATGTAAGTCAATGGGGACGGATCCGTTTTCACTGACACAATATGGTGCAATTGAAAACGGATCCGTCCCCCATTGACTTTCAATAGAAGTCAGGAAGGATCCGTTTTGACTTAGACTTAAAAAAAAAAAAAAAAGAATAAGGCAAACTGATCCGTTCTGAACGGATACAAGGGTTTGCATTATAGGTGCGGATCCGTCTGTGCAGATACCAGACGAATCCACACCTAATGCAGGTGTGAAAGTAGCCTTAAAAACCATGTCATTGTGAATGCACGTCATCGATTTAAAGCTCCTGTAATCTAAAAGGAGTCATGTCTGACTGCCAGAGACCGCTAAGAGAAGACGGAAGCAGTTTGATACCATTTCTGTCTTATCTATTGCAGCTTCAACAGTGCTCAGTGAATAGATGCAGCATCAATATGCTAAGGAATACTGCAGCACCTGTAACGGGCTTCCTATAAATGCCCTAGTCGCAATGGAAAACTAAAAAATTAAAACCTTTTATGATTTCATGGGGGAAGGGATATATTAGTATATGCTGTGTCTGGTATTGTATCTAGGCTCCCTTAGAAGTCCACTCTTGCTGAGCTGAGGAGGAGCACATAGGGAGCAACAGTATGACACCCTTCTTTCAAATTTCTTATGAGAACACCGGAATATTCATTAAAGTAAAGCTCTTAGACCTCATGTGGCTGGTGCACTTTAACCCCTTCCCGACATCTGACGTACATGTACAGCGGATGTCGGGTCTTTAAAGCTGGCGCCCACTCAGGAGCGGAGAGAACACCATAGCCACATGGTGTCTGCTGTTTTATACAGCACACAATTGTGGATAATATGCACGATTGACGGTAATGCCAACAATAACGCCTCACGTTTGACCACAGCATCTGAGAGGGCTGAAATCACTATAATATAGTGATTTCTGCATAGAATAATGGAGCAAATTCCATTATTCTATACAAATTGCAATCTGATAGTTAGGGTCCATTCAAAAGTTTTGAAAAATGTAAAAAAAATAAAAATAATAAAAAATGTAAAAATTATATTCCCAAAAATAAATTCCCCAAAAATCATGGGCATCGCCACATAAAAAAAAAAAAAATCCCATACAGTGAATAGCCTAACGGAAAAAAAATGAAAATGAACAATTTGCCATTTATATGGCTATGAGAACAGAAAAATAAAAAAGTTATGGCTTCGGGAAGGCGGGGAGCGAAAAGTGAAAATGCAAAAATGGAAAATTGCTGCATCAGGAAAGTCTTAAAAATCTGAATGACTGTCTAATCATTTTTTACTGTACTCCAGCCTGATATTAACCCCTTCCTGCAATATCACGTACATGTACGTGGAGGAATGTGGTGCCTTACCGCATCCATGGGCGTAGGAAACGGGTGGGGGGGGACGGATCCCCCCCAGGAAATAATGCGAGGGGGACAGGTTTGGTTAAATCCCCCCCAGGCTCTAGCCAGGCCAGCGGCGGGGCAGGCAGTGTGCGGCGGCGGCAGGCACTGAGATGAGCGCTTCCATTGTGGAAGCGAAGCGCTCATCTCCATGGTGATCTGTTTCTGTTTATATCGCTGTCCTCAGGACAGCGATACAAACAGAAGGCTGCGGATGAGCAGGGCAGGGAGGTGTGTCCCTTTCCTGTTCCTCTGATAGGCTGCCGGCACTACTAGGCAGGCAGCCTATCAGAGGCCGGCGTAGGCGATGCGATGACGTCATCGCGCCACCTGAGCCGTACAGCGCTGGAGTCAAGACACAGGCTGGAAGAGGCCTGCATCGCATCGCTCCAAAGAGGTAAGTATAAGTGTTTTTTTGTTTTTTTTTTTAACTATATTACAC
Source organism: Bufo bufo (assembly GCF_905171765.1). Lineage (NCBI taxonomy): Eukaryota > Metazoa > Chordata > Amphibia > Anura > Bufonidae > Bufo > Bufo bufo. The sequence goes on along the minus strand of NC_053395.1, from coordinate 123,811,410 downwards.
CCTGTACAGAATTATTAGGCAAATGAGTATTTTGACCACATCATCCTCTTTATGCATGTTGTCTTTCTCCAAGCTGTATAGGCTCGAAAGCCTACTACCAATTAACCATATTAGGTGATGTGCATCTCTGTAATGAGAAGGGGTGTGGTCTAATGACATCAACACCCTATATCAGGTGTGCATAATTATTCCTTTCCTTAGGCAACTTCCTTTCTGAGCCTGTCAAGGACTTGACAGGCTCAGAAAAGTCAAAAATAGTGAGATATCTTGCAGAGGGATGCAGCACTCTTAAAATTGCAAAGCTTCTGAAGCGTGATCATCGAACAATCAAGCGTTTCATTCAAAATAGTCAACAGGGTCGCAAGAAGCGTGTGGAAAAACCAAGGCGCAAAATAACTGCCCATGAACTGAGAAAAGTCAAGCGTGCAGCTGCCAAGATGCCACTTGCCACCAGTTTGGCCATATTTCAGAGCTGCAACATCACTGGAGTGCCCAAAAGCACAAGGTGTGCAATACTCACAGACATGGCCAAGGTAAGAAAGGCTGAAAGACGACCACCACTGAACAAGACACACAAGCTGAAACGTCAAGACTGGGCCAAGAAATATCTCAAGACAGATTTTTCTAAGGTTTTATGGACTGATGAAATGAGAGTGAGTCTTGATGGGCCAGATGGATGGGCCCGTGGCTGGATTGGTAAAGGGCAGAGAGCTCCAGTCCGACTCAGACGCCAGCAAGGTGGAGGTGGATTACTGGTTTGGGCTGGTATCATCAAAGATGAGCTTGTGGGGCCTTTTCGGGTTGAGGATGGAGTCAAGCTCAACTCCCAGTCCTACTGCCAGTTTCTGGAAGACACCTTCTTCAAGCAGTGGTACAGGAAGAAGTCTGCATCCTTCAAGAAAAACATGATTTTCATGCAGGACAATGCTCCATCACACGCGTCCAAGTACTCCACAGCGTGGCTGGCAAGAAAGGGTATAAAAGAAGAAAATCTAATGACATGGCCTCCTTGTTCACCTGATCTGAACCCCATTGAGAACCCGTGGTCCATCATCAAATGTGAGATTTACAAGGAGGGAAAACAGTACACCTCTCTGAACAGTGTCTGGGAGGCTGTGGTTGCTGCTGCACGCAATGTTGATGGTGAACAGATCAAAACACTGACAGAATCCATGGATGGCAGGCTTTTGAGTGTCCTTGCAAAGAAAGGTGGCTATATTGGTCACTGATTTGTTTTTGTTTTGTTTTTGAATGTCAGAAATGTATATTTGTGAAAGTTGAGATATTATATTGGTTTCACTAGTAAAAATAAATAATTAAAATGGGTATATATTTGTTTTTTGTTAAGTTGCCTAATAATTATGCACAGTAATAGTCACCTGCACACACAGATATCCCCCTAAAATAGCTAAAACTAAAAACAAACTAAAAACTACTTCCAAAAATATTCAGCTTTGATATTAATGAGTTTTTTGGGTTCATTGAGAACATGGTTGTTGTTCAATAATAAAATTAATCCTCAAAAATACAACTTGCCTAATAATTCTGCACTCCCTGTGTATACAATAATTTTTTTTTTTAACTGGCACATAAAAGTGGGGCACTGGTATTTTACTGGCACATGATTGGGGAATTTGGGGGGGCCCTGGTATTATACTGGGCTGGCACATGATTGGGGACTTTGGGGGGGGCCTGGAATTACTGGCACAGATTATGGGGTGTCTGGTATTACTGGCACATGATTGGGGGGTCTGGTATTACTGGCACATGATTGGGGGGTCTGGTATTATACTGGCACATGATTGGGGAATTTGGGGGGGGGTCTGGTATTACTGGCACATGATTGGGGGGGTCTGGTATTACTGGCACATGATTGGGGGGGTCTGGTATTACTGGCACATGATTGGGGGGTCTGGTATTACTGGCACATGATTGGGGGGTCTGGTATTACTGGCACATGATTGGGGGGTCTGGTATTAATGGCACATGATTGGGGGGTCTGGTATTAATGGCACATGATTGGGGGGGCTGTTATTACTGGCACATGATTGGGGGGGCTGTTATTACTGGCTGATGAGAGGCACTGGGGCTCTTATCTGAGGTCTGATTGGGGGTCATTCATATTGGGGTCTGAGCTGAGGTGTGATCTGAGGTCTTATTAACATTGGGGATCTTATTGGGGCTGTTAGCTGAGGTCTGATTAACATTGGGGGTCTGATTGGTGGTCTGACCTGAGGTGTAATGAAAAATATTTTTTTCTTATTGTGCCCACTTCCAGCCCAGCTGCCCAGAGCACTGATCCGGAGCAGCTTGGAGAAAAAGGCCTCACAGTCTCCCACACTCCTTCTGCCCGGCCAAGCCAGCCAGCACCTCAGGCAAGCAAGCCAGCACCCCTGAGTCTTCAGAACTGTAAGTGTGTGTGTAGGGGGGGGGGTTCTCACACACACACACACACACACACACTTAAAATTTAACGATATAAACAACTCGCAGTTTACTGAATGAGAATATACCCGGCGAGCAAAAATGCTGCCCCCCCAGATTTTTTGGGGTTCCTACACCCATGACCGCATCCCCACGTGCATGTACGTAATCGGGTTTCACTGTCAGCGCATGGAGCAATGCGCGGACAGTTCAGTGAAGCCGGCATGCTGGGGTTGCTAGGCAACCAGTGACGCCGGCGGGAATGGAATCAGAGTGCTGACCTGCCTGCGATCGCTGTGATTGGTTCATTACTGCAGAGGGACCAATCGCAGCGCATCGAGACCGGTAAGAGGGGGTTAGGGAGGGACTACGTGCTTCTCCTTCTCTGATCGTCCCAATTCCTGTCAGGGAAGAGATCAGAGAAGGAGACAGTCTGAAACGCTGTAGTACAGTATTACTTACCAGAGAGAATTAACCCCTTGTGTGCCGAAAAGCTGCTTCTGTGCACCAATCAGTGACACAGATTAGTTCTGTACCTCATCAACAGCCTGTCATCAGTTCTGTGCCTCATACATAATTAACCCCTTCAGTGCTGATTTGCCACTTTTCTGTGCCTGATTTGCCCCAGTCAGTGACAGATCAGTCCTTTCATCCAGGACACCTGTCAATCCAGCCTATCCGTCCGTCAAGACACCTGTCACACACTCTCAAGTTACATAAAAAAATTAAATAAAATAACCCTGTCACTACGTGTGCCATCATCCTGTGTGTACGTACTCGTGTCCTGTGCTTGAGTGGCACCATTCTGTAAAGTATAGGTCTCTTATGCCCCATGTGGATTTGTGCCACCTATAACTGTAAAATAATACATTAATTAACCCCTTTTCTGCCCCAGTAAGGATATTGGCACTACTCTGTGCCCCATACTAGACCCCTGGCTCATCGCCAGCCATCTGTGCTACCTGTGACACCTGTCAATAATTGCCAAGTGACTCGGGGAGTTTTTATCCTATTCTAAAGGATATACAGTATTTTAGTTTGCTGTTCTATTAAAAAAAAAAAAAAAAGACAAAAAAATAATCTACGTTAGTTTACAGTTTAAAATGACTAAACTGCTTTTCACTGCCGAAGAGGCATATGCTATGCTTTTTGAGGACACTGACTCCAACAGTGGTGATGAAGTGACATTTTTAGTTGCATCTTCCTCAGATGATTCATCTAATGATGAACCCCCTCGTAGGCGTCCTAGGGGTAGTGCGCAGTCGCAGCCCCATACAAGTGACTATTCATGGATCCCCGCAGATAACTATGTGCCCCAGATGCCTGAATTTACAGCCACTCCAGGCATCAATGTAGATACCACAGGTCTCCGTGAAATTAATTTTTTCCAATTATTCTTCACTGATGACCTAATTAACTTGATGGTAGAACAAACAAATATATATGCAGAGCAATTTATTGCCTCCAATTCAGACAGTTATATGGCAAGGATCCACAAATAGACCCCTACTGACACGACTGAAATGTAAAGGTTTTGGGGACTTCTAAGCACGGGCATTATAAAAAAAAAACAATAATACGTTCGTATTGGAACAAAGATATTCTTTATCACACCCCTCTTCACTGTCTTGCCATGCCCCGGGCCCATTTCGAAGCTCTTCTAAGATTTCTACACTTCAATAATAATGAATGCCCACCCCCAAGCGGTCCAGTATATACCCCCCAAAAATGCCTCTTAGTGGATGAATCATTGGTCCTGCCCAATAAAAGGGCTATGTATGGCGTGAAGTTGTATAAGGCCTGTGAAAGTGTATCGGTGTATACATTGCGCTTTCGTATTTATGAGGGAAAAGATTCCAAAATTGAGCCACCCGATTGTCCCCCGGTTCTGGGTATAAGTGGGAAGAAAGTATGGGCTTTAGTCCACCCACTGTTGGACCACAGATACCATCTATATTTGGACAACTTTTACAATAGTGTCCCTCTCCTGAAGTGCCTTGCTGCCAGAGGCATAGGCACATGTGGCACAATTAGAAGAAATCAAAAAGGGCTCCCTAAATCCTTTATAGACCAGACAGTGCGTCGTGGGGAAAGCAGGGCTGTTTTCTCTGAAAATGTGATGCTGCTAAAATACAAGGACAAACGGGATATTCTTGTGTTAACTACCATCCATGCAGATCAGTCCACCCCAGTCCCAGTCTGTGGAACCACAGAGCAGAACATCAAGCCTGTGTGTATCCAGCATTACAACAAGTTCATGGGTGAAGTGGATCTTTCAGACCAGGTACTACAGCCCTACAGTGCCTTAATAAAAATGTGGTACAAAAAATTTGCTATATACCTAACCCAAGTGTCACTATATAATGCCTTTGTCATCCACAGAACAGCTGGTCATGGGGGGACCTTCTTGGAATTTCAGGATAAAATAATAAAAAAATAGATTTTTGGCGTTCAGGAAGGAGTGGGCAGTTTTTCAGCCAGCAGTGCTTATGGGGTCTGAAGAATAATACATGGGCAGCATTTCCCTGGAGTACTTCCCCCCCCCTCCCCCACAGAAAAAAAAAGGCGACCCCATAAAAGGTGTTGCGTTTGCTTGGTTAAAGGGATTAGGAAAGACACCACTCACTACTGTCAGACCTGCCCCCTCTAAACCGGGCCTCTGCATTGGAGAGTGCTTTTAAGTTTATCACACCTCCACTGATATCCATTAAGTCCATTTAATTAATTTCCTAATTAATCCATGAGAAGACCTTTTCAGTTTAGCATTTTTCCATTTGGCAATCCAATAATTGCTCCCCCCCCAATAAAAAATAAAAACCTTAAAAATTCCCATTGAAAGGTGTCATTTTATTAAATGAGGCATTTCTTCAATTTCTTTTTATGTTCTGGCACCCCTAGAGCCTTGTTTTTGCGGTTTTCACTGTTGGGGAGCCTCAAATGAGACATGGTGCCTGAAAATTATTCCAGGGAAATCTGCCTTCCAAAAGCCACAAAGTGTTCCTCCCATTCTGAGCCCCGCTGTGTGCTCATACAGCACTTTACAACCACATGTGGGGTGTTGACGTATTCAGGAGAAAATGGGTAGCAGATTATATGGTGCATTTTCTCCTAATACCCCTTGTTAAAATGAAAAATTTGTGCCGAAAGCGAGATATTTTTGTAAAATATGAATTTATTTTATTTTCACTGCCAAGTCTTTCTAGATTCTATAAAACGGCTATTGGGCCAAAGTGCTCAGTGCCCTCCTTGAAAAATTCCTTGGGGGTTGTATCTTCCATAATGGGGTCACTTTTGGCGTTTTTTCACTGTTGGGCTGCCTCAGGGTGTCTTCAAATGCGACTTGGTGCTTGAAAATTATTCTAGCGAAATCTGCCTTCCAAAAGCCACACGGTGTTCCTCCCATTCTGAGCCCCGCTGTGCCCCCATATAGCACTTTATGACCACATATGGGGTGTTTCTGTAAACTTAACAATCAGGGTAACAAATATTGAGGTTTATTTAGCTGTTAACCCATGCTGGATTGCAGGAAAAATGGATCTAAATGGAAAAATCAGCAAAAAAAGTGAAATTTTAAAATTCACTTCCATTATCCATTAACTCTGGTGGAACACTTAAAGGGTTAACAACATTTGTGAAATACCTTGAGGGGTGTAGTTTCTAAAACGGGATAATTTTTGGGTGGTTTCTATTATATAAGCCCCACTAAGTGACTTCAGACTTGAACTGGTCCTTAAAAAGTGGGTTTTGGAAATGTTCAGAAAAATGTTAAAATTTGCTTCTAAGCCTTCTAACGTCCTAAAAAAATTAAATAGCATTTACAAAATGATGCAAACATGAAGTAGACATATGCTAAATGTAAAGTAATAACTACCGTATTTTTCGTTTTATGAGACGCACTTTTTTTCCTCCAAAGTGGAGGGAAAAAGTCACTGCGTCTTATAAAACGAATGCGATGCAAATTAGGTGGCCATTAAACTGTTGGGTGGGCTGGCGGCTTCACTGAAGGTTTCTGCCTCCAGCCCGCGCTTCCTTAACAAAACCGCACCAGGGATGGGCAGGCTGGCGGCTTCACTTATTATGCTCCACTGCCGCCAGCGCCCGGGACGGGAGCCCGCAGCTCCAGTAAGTAAAAGTGTTTTCCCCCTGTCCCCTCCTCCAGCAGCCAGCCCGCACGTCCGGTGCGCACCCGGCACCGGAGTCCTCAGATCCTGTAAGTGAACATTTTTCCCCCTTTCCCTTCCTCCAGCAGCCAGCCCGCACGTCTGGTGCGCACCCGGGACCGGAGCCTGCAGCTCCAGTAAGTATTATCTTCTCCCCTCTGTCCCCTCCAGCTGCTGCCGGGGGCACTGACCTGAGCTCCAGGGTCCCGGTCTTCTCGTCTATGTGCTGGATGCCTGTCACACTGTGCGCTCCAGCGCCTCTGTTATTGTGCCTGCCAGCCCTGCTTCTCTCTGCTCATACATCCCCCATGTACTGCAGTGTATGAGTGGATTGCTATGGATGAGGGGGGTTATAGTATTTAATATAAACACTGTCCAGGGACTGTTCTGTAATTGGCATGTGTTTATATTAAATATGACTATAACCCCCCTCATCCATAGGAATCCACCCATGTACTGCAGTATAATTTTGGGGTGTGTATGACTTTTTGATTACTTTTTATTACATTTTTTGTGGGAGGTGACGTGATGAAAAAACAGCAAATCGGCCATATTTTTTTTACGTTACACCATTTACCGTATGGTATACTTTTTCTATATTTTCATTGTAGGTGCGTTTTCAGATGTAGTGATGCCTATGAAGTAAATTATTAATATTTTTAAAAACTTTTTTTTAAAACTTTTTTAGGTCCCCTAGTGAACCCCAACATGCAAGACTGCAATTTGTGTAAAGAAATGAAATTTTATCCATTACAATATACAAAGATCGGTGTATTGCAATACAGTGCCGCCACCTGCAGTCCTGAATTGGTATATACCAGTAATAAGACTAGAATCCTAATGCAGGCTCTGGCTTATTCCTGGAATGGAATTCTTTCCTCGATCTCAGCAAGAGAGGTGTTCCTGCCTGAGAAGCATGTGCTTCCAGGATTTTGGCCTTCCATATGCTGTGGTCACATTTGACCACAAGTAGCTGAGGGGTTAAATGTCTAACACTAGCCCCGGGTGTCTGCTGTGTGAAACTCCGGAGTGGACGCCATCTTTAAAGACCCAATATCCATCGTACATGTACAGCAGATGTCAGGAAGGGGTTAAAATATTTGGAGTCAAAGTCTGATGAGAAAACTCAATCAATGCAATCTCTATAAATAATGTATTCAGCCTGTATTGTAAACTCTGGTGACAGATCCTCAGGATCTCCAAATAGCCTTATCCTGCTAACCCCCTCTATGTCCCTACCTAAGAGAGCCCAGAGAAAGTGCCCCGCTTTTACACTTAGGAAATATAAAAAAAAATTATGCTTGCATAATAAAAGATGTTTTATAGGAAAATCATTTTGTTAACCTGTATCTGTATCGGGGCTTGTTATTTTGTGGTCCAGTTTGGGGTCCATATAAGATTATTAATTAATTTGACAATTCTACTGGTTACAATTGTGCAAACACTGTATATCACCTGCAAGGAAGAAATGCAGAGCCATCTAAAAAATAGTAAAATACACAAATCACTGATCCAAATGGAACTCAGCCCAGAGTTCTCAAGGAATTAAGTAATGTTATTAGAAACGTATTTATATATAAGGACCACAGAACTGGCGCATAGCAAATGCCGTGCCTATATTCAAAAAGGGCTCGGAAAAGTGAGCCTAGAAATTGCACCTCTACGGTAGGTGGAATATTTGAACTATTTTTTTTTTCAGAGATGCTATCCCAAAGTATCTAAATGAAAATAACTGTATAACAATGCATCAGCATGGGTTTATGAGTGATCGGTCCTGTCAAACTAATTTGATGAGCTTCTATGTGGAGGTAAATTCCAGATGGTAATAACCTGGATGTTGTGTGGCTAGCCATTTCATACTGTACTGCATAAAAGGTTGGTATATGAAATGAAGATGCTGAGACTAGAGGAGAATATGTGTAGCTGGGTTAACAACTTGCTCAGTGATTGGAAACAGAGGGTAGGTATTAAAGGGCTTCTGTTACCCCCAAAACACTTTTTTTTTTTTTTTTTTGGGCTTGTTAAAATCCTTATTTAACGACTATTCCCTATATAGGGCTCTTACCTTTGTCTGTGGCTTCTTTTCCTTAAAAATCGATCTTTTAAAATATGCAAATCACTTCACTGCCAGCAAGTAGGGCGTCTACTTGCTGGTAGCCGCCGCAAAAAAACGCCCCCTCCTCCTGTTGATTGACAGGGCCAGCGAGCACTCTCCTCTTCTGGCTGGCCCTGTCAGCATTTCAAATCCCGCGCCTGTCTTCATTCGGCGCAGGCGCTCTGAGAGAAGGAGGCTCGCCTCCTCAGCACTCCCTCAGTGCGCCGATGACGTCACTGAAAGAAAAGGGAAGCCACAGACAAAGGTAAGAGCCCTATATAGGGAATAGTCGTTAAATAAGGATTTTAAAAAGCCAAAAAAATAAATAATGTGTTTTGGGGGTGACAGAAACCCTTTAATGGTTCAACTACACATCTCCGACAGGCTGTGCCTGCAGGGAGCAGCCTGCCGGAGAGGTCTGGATACGGCACTGCTAGACGCTACCTGATACTCGCCAGCCCCATTAATTGTAATGAGGACCTGTGTAGATCCAGGCGTAACCCTGTAAACAATGAGAATTAGCCGGATAAATAAGCGCAGCGTTTTTCATCCAGCCAATTCTCTGCATATTTGCCAGGTTGTGGCTGGATCGCCACTGGTCTCCATTATAGTTAATGGGGCCAGATGGAGTTCCACCAGCCCCAGTCAGTGATGGGAACAGCCTGAAGGATCTGTCAAATGCTGATGTGAAACAGCTTTAAAGGGGTTATGTCACTTCAGCAAATGGCATTTGTCATGTAGAGAAAGTTAATACAAGGCACTTAATAATGTATTATCTTGTATTATGTAGTCATGTAGCTTGTACCCAGTGGCAGATCCAGGGGGGGGCCAACGGGGCAATTGCCCCCCCCCCCCCCAAGCTGGCGGCGGTGGGGCACAGGGAGATGAGCGCTTCCATTGTGGAAGCGCTCATCTCCATAGTCATCTGTATCACCCTCCTGAAGCCTATCAGAGGCCGGCGCAGGCCTGAGCCGTACAGTGCGGGACACAGGCCGGAAGAGGCCTGCATCGCATTGCTGACATGGAGGTAAGTATGTGGGGTTTTTTTTGTTTGTTTTTTTATATATATATATATTGTATCCAGGGGGGGGCTGGCGGCGGCAGGGCACAGGGAGGAAGGAGGAGCATTTTAAACTGGTATATTATGGGGGGCACTAGGAGGAAGGAGGGTGGGGAGCACTATGGGGGCATTTACTGGGGGCACTACAGTACCCTGAAAGATTATCAAAATTAGGGTTATTCACGTTAGAAAAAAGACGACTGAGGGGAGATCTAATTAATATGTATAAATATATCAGGGGTCAGTACAGATATCTCTCCCATCATCTATTTATCCCCAGGACTGTAACTGTGACGAGGGGACATCCTCTGCGTCTGGAGGAAAGAAGGTTTGTACACAAACATAGAAAAGGATTCTTTACGGTAAGAGCAGTGAGACTATGGAACTCTCTGCCTGAGGAGGTGGTGATGGTGAGTTCACTAAAAGAGTTCAAGAGGGGCCTGGATGTATTTCTGGAGCGTAATAATATTACAGGCTATAGCTACTAGAGAGGGGTCGTTGATCCAGGGAGATATTCTGATTGCCTGATTGGAGTCGGGAAGGAATTTTTTATTCCCCTAAAGTGAGGAAAATTGGCTTCTACCTCACAGGGTTTTTTTTGCCTTCCTCTGGATCAACTTGCAGGATGACAGGCCGAACTGGATGGACAAATATCTTTTTTTCGGCCTTATGTACTATGTTACTATATAGGGGTATTTTATACTGGCACATTATGGGGACACTATGGGGACATTAGCTCACCTGGGGCATTACAAGGGGGTATGTTTTGCACATTATAAGGAGAATTATTTCTACTGGGGGGGCATTATGGTGGGCTTTATTACTCCCCCATGGTATGACCCCCTAGTAGCAGCACCATCCTCTCCCTGCTCTGCTATCCCTCTGCCCCTTCTCCAAATCCTTATTATGAAATCTTTCTCATTAGGATAAAACACATCAGCTCCGCCGAGCCCCCCGGTCAAAGTGTTGAAGTGGTGTCCGAGATCCCCAAGGGCCAAGCCAAGTAACTAAGTTTTCATGTGGAATATGTTTGTTGTACACATATAGCATACACTGTGCCACACAATATACAGTATACCGCTACACTGTGGAGTCTGTTCTATAAGCACCATTGTTTTGTGGCGGCGGACAGAAAATAATCTGGAAGTGCCCCTCCCGAGACCAGGCTCTGGATCTGCCACTGCTTGTACCATGTATAATGTAGAAGGTTGTCAGCTGCAGATGTCACACAAGCCTTATATCATCTGCTTCTGTGTTGATTACTTTGCAGAGGCTTTGGCAAGTTCAATGTGGATAAACGTAAGGTCATGCACTTTGGCGAAGAATAAAAATAATTACTGTATGCATTAAATAGTAAAACAGCCACTAAAAAAGACTTGGTGTTATTGGTGGTCAATAAACTGACATTGACCAATGTCAGGCAGCTGCTTCCAAGGCAAATAAATAAATGGAGACTATGGCTCTATATACAGTACAATAAAGTTTTCCCTCTAAACAGATCAGTAGTCAGACCACGCATGAAATATTATGTACAATTTCAGCCACCTTTGCAGACATAGCTAAACTAGAGCAGATGCTCTAGTAGTAAGTATTCCTATACAGCAGATAGTCTCTTTTTCTTTTTTAAGTAACTGGCCATGCAGCTCTATAGTGTAGTGGTTAACATTCTTGGCTGTAATGTAGAAGGTTGTCAGTTCGAATCCCGCCAGAAACTTTTCAGAAATAGAGGCTAAATTAGATTTAAATACACTGACTCTAGCATTGCGCTCAAGCACACGCGATATTCGGCCAAACACGGCGATGTGCCGAGCATGGCGATGCTCGAGCTGAACTGACATTGACCAATGTCAGGTAGCTATTCGGCCTAGCATGCTCGCCCAACACTAATCGCCTGCCAGAATAGATAATATCATCAGCAAAAAGTGTTATGTACCCAAAAATGCTACCAATAAAAAACAGTCTGTCTTTCAAAAAGTAAGCCCTCAGAAATGTACATTAGCAAAAAAAATTAAATGTTATGGATGTTAGTATATGGCAATTCAAAATATAACAGATTTTTTCATACAAAGTGATTTTATTATGCAAAAGTAGTAAAACATGAAAAAACTATATACTAGCAATTATTTTTGCTTAGTATTTCTCTTCCTAATCTGCTACACATGCCATATACCTCCCTGCCAGAAGAACCCTCTACAATTGACAACTAGGCGGGCTTGGCAAACGATGTGCACCCTTTAAATCACTCAACCCCCTGTACTCTACACTGAACCCCCAGTTGCAACAGGAAACCCCACACCAAATCTTTTGAGATTGGAAAAGAAAAGCTATATCCTCCATACCATTTTACACAAAAACGCCTATATATATATCGGTCTCTGAACTAAAAGATAAATTCCTTGGTACTAGCTTTCCTTTTTTTTGGAGATACAGTACAGACCAAAAGTTTGGACACACCTTCTCATTCAAAGAGTTTTCTTTATTTTCATGACTATGAAAATTGTAGATTCACACTGAAGGCATCAAAACTATGAATTCACACATGTGGAATTATATACATAACAAACAAGTGTGAAACAACTGAAAATATGTCATATTCTAGGTTCTTCAAAGTAGCCACCTTTTGCTTTGATTACTGCTTTGCACACTCTTGGCATTCTCTTGATGAGCTTCAAGAGGTAGTCCCCTGAAATGCTTTTCACTCCACAGGTGTGCCCTGTCAGGTTTAATAAGTGGGATTTCTTGCCTTATAAATGGGGTTGGGACCATCAGTGGCGTTGATGAGAAGTCAGGTGGATACACAGCTGATAGTCCTACTGAATAGACTGTTAGAATTTGTATTATGGCAAGAAAAAAGCAGCTAAGTAAGGAAAAACGAGTGGCCATCATTACTTTAAGAAATTAAGGTCAGTCAGTCAGCCGAAAAATTGGGAAAACTTTGAAAGTAAGGGCTATTTGACCATGAAGGAGAGTGATGGGGTGCTGCGCCAGATGACCTGGCCTCCACAGTCACCGTACCTGAACCCAATCGAGATGGTTTGGGGTGAGCTGGACCGCAGAGTGAAAGCAAAAGGGCCAACAAGTGCTAAGCATCTCTGGGAACTCCTTCAAGACTGTTGGAAGACCATTTCAGGGGACTACCTCTTGAAGCTCATCAAGAGAATGCCAAGAGTGTGCAAAGCAGTAATCAAAGCAAAAGGTGGCTACTTTAAAGAACCTAGAATATGACATATTTTCAGTTGTTTCACACTTCTTTGTTATGTATATAATTCCACATGTGTTAATTCATAGTTTTGATGCCTTCATAGTCATGAAAATAAAGCAAACTCTTTGAATGAGAAGGTGTGTCCAAGCTTTTGGTCTGTACTGTATATTGGAGAAGCACACCATAAGGGTGCGGTGCAACTAAATTCTCCAACCCAATTCGAGTAAGCTAAACATTCAGTGCACAAGCAAAGGTGGATCCCAGTTGTATCTTTTTAATCTTAGGTGAGATATTTGTACATTATTTCCATTGTCTCAGGAAAAAAAAGGAAAAGAAAGAGAGAACATTCAAAAAACATTTCAAAAATAATTTTTCAACATGATGATGATGATGACGTTTCAGTCATGGTGACCTTTTTCAAGTCTCATCAGACACAATATATCCAAAAAGGACCTGAAATTATTACACATGGTTTTAGCCACGGTGGAAAATTTATATTTCAAGTCTGGAATCAACCTCTTCCGCCCTCATTAGGTCTTTTTTTAATGAGAAGCTATACTTTATTATGAAGGACTGGATAGAGGCAGCCCAGCATAAAGAAAAGAAGGTGAAGTCTTTCTTTATAGTATGGGGTAAATACATTGCCCAGCATCCTCCAGAGACTTGCTCTATATTACACATGCTTTTCTGTGACTACATGGTACCAGACTCTTATGTTGAGTAATGATCCCCCAATTTCTTTCTCTTAACCTCTGACTTCAAAGTTCTGACATTTCTGAGGCCTTCTTATTCTTCTTCCTTCAGCCAAGAGTGGGGGTTCGTGCTTTCGTGCCTGCAGATAAGTGGGCGTGCTGGGATCAGACTGGGCTGCAGATTGGATGAAGGGAGATAGAACAAGATGGGCCACAGATCTTCTGGGATTGACAGGACTGCATTTTTAACTGTAACACCAGGTTTTATAACCCATTCACTGTAGATATTATTGATGCATTCCTTGGGTGCACTAATATTTTTCTTTAATGAATGAGTCTTGAAATGTCCTTTAATGCTGCGCCTTATACTGGCTGTTGATTGGCTGTTACTTATGGTATTGTATTTTGAAAATGTTTATAAAAACAAATTAAAAAAAATTAAAACTATATACATTTGGTATGGCCATAATCACATCAACCTGCAGAATAAAGTTATCATGTTATATATCCCACATGGTGAACCTCATAAAAACACTGACAGAATATACATTTTTGCTCACCTCACCTCCCACAAAATGAGCTAAAAAGGAATCAGAAAGCCAAACGTCCCACAAAAAAAATAAGCTCTCACTAAGTCAACCAAAAAGAAAAAAAAAAGTTATGTCTCTTTCATCGAATTCCTGGCTAGAAAATCCAGATGCCGTGGGATTTCCAAGGCAGAGGTACCTTAGGGTCTCTCTAAAAACCATATGGTGCTCCTTGGTAGAGATGGCCTTGCAGTTCGCTCGGCGGTCATTTCGCAGCGAACTTTGCTCGTTCGCTGTTCGCCGAACAGGCGAACATATGGCGATATTCGTGCCCGCCATATTGTTTTACATTGTGAAGAACTTTGACCCATGACACATCCATCAGGTGGTACAGGACAGCCAATTGAGATGTTTCAGCACATGGACATACCACCTAACTTATAAATAGACCTGATTTGGGCACCATTTTACATCGTCTTTTGCCAGTGTAGGGAGAGATTGCTGTGTGGAGCAGTGACAGACTGTTAGGGACACCAAACGCTAGCTAATAGGGCCCTAAAAGTCCTTTTAAGGACTGGTATAGGTGTACAGTCGTGGCCAAAAGTTTTGAGAATGACACAAATATTAGTTTTCACAAAGTTTGCTGCTAAACTGCTTTTAGATCTTTGTTTCAGTTGTTTCTGTGATGTAGTGAAATATAATTACACGCACTTCATACGTTTCAAAGGCTTTTATCGACAATTACATGACATTTATGCAAAGAGTCAGTATTTGCAGTGTTGGCCCTTCTCTTTCAGGACCTCTGCAATTTGACTGGGCATGCTCTCAATCAACTTCTGGGCCAATTCCTGACTGATAGCAACCCATTCTTTCATAATCACTTCTTGGAGTTTGTCAGAATTAGTGGGTTTTTGTTTGTCCACCCGCCTCTTGAGGATTGACCACAAGTTCTCAATGGGATTAAGATCGGGGGAGTTTCCAGGCCATGGACCCAAAATGTCAATGTTTTGGTCCCCGAGCTCTATCGTGCTGGAAAATGCATTGTTCTTCACCAAACTGTTGTTGGATTGTTGGAAGAAGTTGCTGTTGGAGGGTGTTTTGGTACCATTCTTTATTCATGGCTGTGTTTTGGGGCAAAATTGTGAGTGAGCCCACTCCCTTGGATGAGAAGCAACCCCACACATGAATGGTCTCAGGATGCTTTACTGTTGGCATGAGACAGGACTGATGGTAGCGCTCACCTTTTCTTCTCCGAACAAGCCTTTTTCCAGATGCCCCAAACAATCGGAAAGAGGCTTCATCGGAGAATATGACTTTGCCCCAGTCCTCAGCAGTCTATTCACCATACTTTCTGCAGAAGATCTGTCCCTGGTGTTTTTTTTGGAGAGAAGTGGCTTCTTTGCTGCCCTTCTTGACACCAGGCCATCTTCCAAAAGTCTTCGCCTCACTGTGCGTGCAGATGCGCTCACACCAGCCTGCTGCCATTTCTGAGCAAGCTCTGCACTGGTGGCACTCCGATCCCGCAGCTGAATCCTCTGTAGGAGACGATCCTGGTGCTTGTTGGACTTTCTTGGACGCCCTGAAGCCTTCTTAACAAGAATTGAACCTCTTTCCTTGAAGTTCTTGATGATCCTATAAATTGATTGAGGTGCAATCTTAGAAGCCACAATATCCTTGCCTGTGAAGCCATTTTTATGCAACGCAATGATGGCTGCACGCGTTTCTTTGCAGGTCACCATGGTTAACAATGGAAGAACAATGATTTCAAGCATCACCCTCCTTTTAACATGTCAAGTCTGCCATTTTAACCCAATCAGCCTGACATAATGATCTCCAGCCTTGTGCTCGTCAACATTCTCACCTGAGTTAACAAGACGATTACTGAAATGATCTCAGCAGGTCCTTTAATGACAGCAATGAAATGCAGTGGAAAGGTTTTTTTGGGATTAAGTTAATTTTCATGGCAAAGAAGGACTATGCAATTCAACTGATCACTCTTCATAACATTCTGGAGTATATGCAAATTGCTATTATAAAAACTTAAGCAGCAACTTTTCCAATTTCCAATATTTATGTAATTCTCAAAACTTTTGGCCACGACTGTACTATCGATAGGTGTGACATACTGAGGGGTGTGATATACTTATAATATATTTTCTAACATAGAAAGTATATTATAGTGCATTTTTATTGTGCAGCCGTTGTGTGTGTTTCTACTGCGATACTGCAGCTATACAGAGGGACAAACGCTATTGCAATAACTAATTTCTACTGGTGTGATTTACCAGTTGCCCCCCAAAAAAACTGATTGAGGCAGGGGTGTTATATACCTATAATATACTTTCTATATAGTGCATTTAGGTAGTGCAGCATTTGTCTGCGGTTTTGCTGCGTTTCCGCATCTACACAGAGTGACAAACACTATTTGAAGAAATTATTTCTACTGGTGTGATTTACCAGTTGCCCCCCCAAAAAAAATGATTGAAGCAGAGGTATTATATACCAATAATATACTTTCTATATAGTGCATTTAGGTAGAGCAGCATTTGTCTGCGGTTTTGCTGCGTTACCGCATCTACACAGAGTGAAAAACACTATTTGAAGAAATAATTTCTACTGGTGTGAAATACCAGTTGCACCCCCCCTCCAAAAAAAAGATTGAAGCAGGGGTGTTATATACCAATAATATACTTTCTATCTAGTGCATTTAGGTAGTGCAGCATTTGTTTGCGTTTTTTTCTGCGTTACCTCAGCTCACAGAGTGACAAACTCTATTGGAACAAATAATTTATACTGGTGTGAAATACCAGTTGCCCCCCAAAAAATCTGATTGAAGCAGGGGTGTGATAAACCAATACAGGGAGTGCAGAATTATTAGGCAAATGAGTATTTTGACCACATCATCCTCTTTATGCATGTTGTCTTACTCCAAGCTGTATAGGCTCGAAAGCCTACTACCAATTAAGCATATTAGGTGATGTGCATCTCTGTAATGAGAAGGGGTGTGGTCTAATGACATCAACACCCTATATTAGGTGTGCATAAATATTAGGCAACTTCCTTTCCTTTGGCAAAATGGGTCAAAAGAAGGACTTGACAGGCTCAGAAAAGTCAAAAATAGTGAGATATCATGCAGAGGGATGCAGCACTCTTAAAATTGCAAAGCTTCTGAAGCGTGATCATCGAACAATCAAGTGTTTCATTCAAAATAGTCAACAGGGTCGCAAGAAGCGTGTGGAAAAACCAAGGCGCAAAATAACTGCCTATGAACTGAGAAAAGTCAAGCGTGCAGCTGCCAAGATGCCACTTGCCACCATGGCCATATTGGCCACTTGGCCATATTTCAGAGCTGCAACATCACTGGAGTGCCCAAAAGCACAAGGTGTGCAATACTCAGAGACATGGCCAAGGTAAGAAAGGCTGAAAGACGACCACCACTGAACAAGACACACAAGCTGAAACGTCAAGACTGGGCCAAGAAATATCTCAAGACTGATTTTTCTAAGGTTTTATGGACTGATGAAATGAGAGTGAGTCTTGATGGGCCAGATGGATGGGCCCGTGGCTGGATTGGTAAAGGGCAGAGAGCTCCAGTCCGACTCAGACGCCAGCAAGGTGGAGGTGGAGTACTGGTTTGGGCTGGTATCATCAAAGATGAGCTTGTGGGGCCTTTTCGGGTTGAGGATGGAGTCAAGCTCAACTCCCAGTCCTACTGCCAGTTTCTGGAAGACACCTTCTTCAAGCAGTGGTACAGGAAGAAGTCTGCATCCTTCAAGAAAAACATGATTTTCATGCAGGACAATGCTCCATCACACGCGTCCAAGTACTCCACAGCGTGGCTGGCAAGAAAGGGTATAAAAGAAGAAAATCTAATGACATGGCCTCCTTGTTCACCTGATCTGAACCCCATTGAGAACCCGTGGTCCATCATCAAATGTGAGATTTACAAGGAGGGAAAACAGTACACCTCTCTGAACAGTGTCTGGGAGGCTGTGGTTGCTGCTGCACGCAATGTTGATGGTGAACAGATCAAAACACTGACAGAATCCATGGATGGCAGTCTTTTGAGTGTCCTTGCAAAGAAAGGTGGCTATATTGGTCACTGATTTGTTTTTGTTTTGTTTTTGAATGTCAGAAATGTATATTTGCGAATGTTGAGATGTTATATTGGTTTCACTGGTAAAAATAAATAATTGAAATGGGTATATATTTGTTTTTTGTTAAGTTGCCTAATAATTATGCACAGTAATAGTCACCTGCACACACAGATATTCCCCTAAAATAGCTAAAACTAAAAACAAACTAAAAACTACTTCCAAAAATATTCAGCTTTGATATTAATGAGTTTTTTGGGTTCATTGAGAACATGGTTGTTGTTCAATAATAAAATTAATCCTCAAAAATACAACTTGCCTAATAATTCTGCACTCCCTGTAATATACTTTCTATATAGTGCATTTGGGTAGTGCAGCATTTGTTTGCGGTTTAGCTGCACTACCTCAGCTACACAGAGTGACAAACGCTATTGGAACAAATAATTTCTAGTGTGATATACCAGTTGCCCCCCAAAAAATTGATGGAAGCAGGGGTGTTATTTACGCTAAAATCATTTGCAGTCATTTCTTGTGACAGACCATAGGGCGGTATTTCAGCAAAACACAAAAGAGTATAGGTGGTTATTTCATTAAAAAAATAAAAATACATACACACTGCTGGTGAAAGCGTATAGTGGCCTATTTCAGTCCAACAAGAAATATATATTCTCAGGTCACTTCTGCAGTTATTTCTGGTGAAAGCGTATAGGGGCGTATTTCAGTACTACAAGAAAAATATTTTCTCAGTTCACTGTTGCAGTTACATCTGGTAAAGCCTTTACTGGCGTATTGCAGTATAAAAAGAAATATACATTCGCTTGTGCACTTATATGTAGAAAAACCTATATTGACGTATACACTCACCTAAAGAATTATTAGGAACACCTGTTCTATTTCTCATTAATGCAATTTTCTAGTCAACCAATCACATGACAGTTGCTTCAATGCTATTAGGGGTGTGGTCCTGGTCAAGACAATCTCCTGAACTCCAAACTGAATGTCAGAATGGGAAAGAAAGGTGATTTAAGCAATTTTGAGCGTGGCATGGTTGTTGGTGCCAGACGGGCCAGTCTGAGTATTTCACAATCTGCTCAGTTACTGGGATTTTCACGCACAACCATTTCTAGGGTTTACAAAGAATGGTGTGAAAAGGAAAAAACATCCAGTATGCGGCAGTCCTGTGGGCAAAAATGCTTTGTGGATGCTAGAGGTCAGAGGAGAATGGGCCGACTGATTCAAGCTGATAGAAGAGCAACGTTGACTGAAATAACCACTCGTTACAACCAAAGTATGCAGCAAAGCATTTGTGAAGCCACAACACGCACAACCTTGAGGCGGATGGGCTACAACAGCAGATGACCCCACCGGGTACCACTCATCTCCACTACAAATAGGAAAAAGAGGCTACAATTTGCACGAGCTCACCAAAATTGGACTGTTGAAGACTGGAAAAATGTTGCCCGGTCTGATGAGTCTCGATTTCTGTTGAAACATTCAAATGGTAGAGTCCGAATTTGGCGTAAACAGAATGAGAACATGTATCCATCCTCTGATGGCTTCTTCCAGCAGGATAATGCACCATGTCACAAAGCTCGAATCATTTCAAATTGGTTTCTTGAACATGACAATGAGTTCACTGTACTAAAATGGCCCCCACAGTCACCAGATCTCAACCCAATAGAGCATCTTTGGGATGTGGTGGAACGGGAGCTTGGTGCCCTGGATGTGCATCCCTCAAATCTCCATCAACTGCAAGATGCTATCCTATCAATATGGGCCAACATTTCGAAAGAATGCTATCAGCACCTTGTTGAATCAATGCCACGTAGAATTAAGGCAGTTCTGAAGGCAAAAGGGGGTCCAACACCGTATTAGTATGGTGTTCCTAATAATTCTTTAGGTGAGTGTATATCAGTATAAAAAAAATATATACATACGCCATTCGCTTCTGCACTTATATCTTGAAAAAACTTTATTCACGTATAGCAGTAGAAAAATAAATATACATTCGCCGCTGCACTTATCTTGAAAAACATTTATTGACGTATATCAGTAGAAAAATAAAAATATATTCAGCTTTCTCTGTTGCAGTTATATGAGGAAAAGCCTTTAGTGGCTTATTTCTGTTACAAAAATCAAGACATATTCAGCGTTCAGCGCTGCAGTTATATGTGGGAAAGTCCTTTTTGCGGTATGGACTGAATTACATTGTATTAAAAAAATGTATTTACGTTTCACACGCTGCGCACTTACATGACGACCTCCATTAGAGCGGCGCACCAATACAGGTGAATACACTATGCACTAACAGTTTGGAGTCATCAAACTCAGTTTTGAAGGTGTCCCAGTTATCACAAACGTTGCCGCTTACCCTCATTGGCTCAGGCAGCGGAATGCTGTTAGCCGCCATGATGCTGCTATTGCTTGCGTCAAAGTCTCAAATCCACGGACAGGAGACACGATCACGCTGCAAGGCTGGCATGCTCTCAGCGGCAAATGTGCAGAAGCAGCGCATATCCAGATATTTATGACACCATGTTTCATGTGATGTAAATAAACACAGCACGTGGGATTACTGCACAGGAGCTATGTTGGTAACATAACATATAGACAGGAGCAACTGCCACAAACGGAAAACAGTTAACAGGAAGTGGTGCACCAACATAACATCCATAACAATATCTATCCAGCCCAACTTAAAGGGGTCTCCGGGCTTTTAATATTGATGACCTATCCTCAGGATAGGTTGTTGCAGAAGAGGACGTCTCTAACCCCCACTCTAACCACAAGTGGGGTGATGGGGGAGAGAGAAAAGGGGCGCACAATAGGGTAGTATGTTCGGGCAAGTTAAGATATTGAGAAAGGAGAAAGGCTTACCTTATTGAGTTGTGCTAATAATAGGCACAACTCTAATGAAGATGTATATATAAAATATAATCCGATTCCACAGGACTGCAGCCGCAGGAAAGGTCTCTCCTGGAAAGGGTGTCCAATCCTCCAGAGTGTGCTTGTCACAAAGAAAATACTGCAGTGGCGCAAATTCACTGTTGGAGACGGTCGTAGAACTTCAAGTTGGATATTTCTTTTATTCAAAGGAAGCGCATGTACATAAAAACAACGAGTTTCGGGGACAAACAGTTCCCCTTCATCAGGTTACCTAACCTGATGAAGGGGAACTGTTTGTCCCCGAAACGCGTTGTTTTTATGTACATGCGCTTCCTTTGAATAAAATAAATATCCAACTTGAAGTTCTACGACCGTCTCCATCAGTGAATTTGCGCCACTGCAGTATTTTCTTCGTATCCTCAGGATAGGTCATCAATATCAGATCGGCGGGGGTCCGACACCCGGCATTCCCACCGATCAGCTGTTTAAAGAGGAGGCGCGCGCCGTGCCAGCGCTGCCTCCTCTTCACTGTTTATCTTCTCGCCGTCACCTCTGCAGTGGTGAGCAGGTGTAATTACACCTAACCGTCCCATTTATTTCAATGGGACGGATCGTTCCCATAAACTTGAATAGGAGCGATCTGTCCCATTGAAATGAATGGGACGGCTTGGGTGTAATTGCACCTGCTCACTGCTGCAGAGGTGACGGCGAGAAGGTAAACAGTGAAGAGAAGGCAGCGCTTGCACGGCATGCGCCTCCTCTTCAAACAGCTGATCGGTGGGGGTGCCGGGTGTCGGACCCCGCCTATCTGATATTGATGACCTATCCTGAGGATAGGTCATCAATATTAAAAGCCCGAAGAACCCCTTTAATTTTAACCCACAAATCTTTTAATACTATCTCTTCACTAGTGTTAACCAATAGTGGAGAGTGATCTGAAGCCCCTCTTTGTGTATATTTAACACTAACAGTATCTTGTGTAGCACCTCTATTTCCACCACCATATCTATTCTTGAAAAAACAGTGTGTCTTGGAGAAGCATGAAAATTTTCTTGCTACTGGATTCTTTATTCTCCATATATCAACCCAGAAAACTTTGCAATCTCAATTTTCTATAGTTGGGTGAGGATTTCCCAGGGCTGCATCTATCTACTCTATCATCCATAACCATATCGAAGTCGCTAATAATCATAAGAGATCTACCTTCTTTTTAGTTGATAATCTTTAACAGTGCTTCCAATGTAAAGAAGGGGGGAGGGTTGGCGATGTAAATGGCAGCTATTATCCAGGGCTTATTTTTAATTTTACAATCAATTATGACATACCTTCCCTTTTATATCTCTAATTATTATGGGGATTCGCTCTGGTAGGCAGGGTAAGCGGACGCAGTACAGAGGCAAAAACAAGGTTGTAAATCAAAGTTCAGTGTTTATGCACACAGAAAAAAAACAAGCCAAAAGTAAGTGTTCAGTTTTGGTGCCTGTTCACACCACACAAAGTCCACAGTGCAAAAAGATTTCACCTGGTCAGCAGATGATTTTCACCCGTAGTCCGCAGCAGGCTTTAGAGGCCTGTTTCCCCAGCCTGCGGCTCTCACAAATAGATGGCCTCAGTGTCTCAAACCACAGACTCCTCAGCTCCTCTGTCATGGAGGATAATCCACCCCAGCTGAACGTGCTGTCTGGGTTTTTATATCCCAGCCCAAAACCCGGCCTGGAACCATGGGGAACAGCCACCCACCCTGCTCTTTGGCTGCTCCCAATAAGAACCGGCCCTGATCGGCTTTACAGCCATACTAACAGCTGAAGTGTCAGAGTGCAACTTAAAACTGACACTTCAGGGAAAAATCCGGTTCTTACCTCACCGAGGCCAGGAACCTCGGTGACACGTATCTTCCGTCAATGACGGCCCCTTGTCCCTTCTTACAGTATTAAAATACTCACTCCCCTAGAGTAACTTGAAAATACAGAGTGCAAAGCAAACTGGACCCATGGTTTCTCCAATAAATTACATTTCTCCTGGAGACAAACTATAGTAGGGAGACATTTACAAATTGCATAAAAAATTGCCATACTTTTAGTGCCTGTGCTCACACCCCTTAAATTCCATGAAACCACTCGCATCTCTTTTAAAATCCAACTTAGTTGGTTCATAAAAACGGGGGTGGACCAGAGATAAAATATAAGGGGGAAGACACCCAAGACCACCCATATCCTCCCCGACCCCCCCACCCAACCTCCCTCCGGATGTTTCAATATGCTAACCAACTACTGGATCTCTTATTTTAGCATATCTCCCCACCCCCCAGAAAACCGTACCCGAATAATTATTTTTCGCTTAACATTTTTCTCCACCCATTCTTTTGCTTCTTCTGGATTATTAAAAAAACAAGCCTCAACCACTCAACCCGGAGTCTCGCAGGCAATTGAATAGAATATTGGACCCCTTTGGATCGTAATTCTTTTTTTACCTCAATATATCTTTTTCTTTCATGTTGAGTCTCTTTAGCATAATCAGGATACATTAACACCGGGGCCCCTTCATAATCCGCTCCCCCCTTTTTCCTAGCTCTCCGGAATATCTAGTCCCTATCTCTTGATGAGAGCAACTTAATCATGATTGGTCTTGGTTTTGCCCCCGGGAATGGTAATTTGGATGGGAATCTGTGGGCTCATTCCACCAAGTCCCCCAATTTTGTCACATCCTGGCCGAATTTCTCTATCAACCAGTTTTGCATAAAGAGGGTGGCATCCAGACCTTCGGCCCCCTACAGGAAACCAATCACCTGATATTTGATCTTCTAGATCTATTTTCCATATCTAATCATTTGTTCTGTATCTCCTTGTTTTCTTGTGTGATTTTTTTCTCTATCTGAAACGGTCTCCCGGAGTTGGTCTTCCAGCCCAGATACCCTCTCTTCTACCTCCTCCAATCTGTTTTTGTATTTGTGCATATCCGCTCTCAATAATCCTAAATTTTCCTTCACATTCCCCACCTGCAGGGAGAGGTCCAGAATTACATTTTAGAATTTTAGGAAAATGTCCTGCAGACTTGGCGATTTCTCGCCTTGAAGACGGCCGACATCTCTCTCTTTGCTATTTTCTCTGGAACCCCTCCCCCCAGGCGTGGAACCCCCAGCAATTGAGGTATTTTGGTCCCCTTTCATGATAGGGGATCCCTGTTTATCCGGATATTCATCCTCCTGATTTAATTGAGGAGATATTGAGGATCTCTTTTGTTTAGACGAACAGTTTTTTTGACCCTGGAGGACAATGATTTGTCTAAGTCTGTCTGATCTTTCTTTTCCTCTTTTCTCTCCCTGCTGTTTTGAAATGTTTTTCCTTTTTTTTCCCCTCTTCCTTCTTCCTTTCCCCCCTCTTTCCCCTTCCTTCTTCCTTTCCCCCCTCTTTCCCCTTCCTTCTTCCTTTCCCCCCTCTTTCCCCTTCCTTCCCCCTTCTTTTCTTCCTTTATTTTTTTTCTTTTACCTTCCCCCACCCTCTCGCAATTAATATAACAACCCTTATACTATACAACAGAGTAACATAAGTCCTATATGTTAGTCAGTCAAACCCAGTGATACCGAAAAGGGAGGGAAATAGTCCAGACAATAAGGGATCCGATATTACAGTTCCAATTTTGTTCACCTTCTAATTCTCCTTGAATTAGGAAAAGGAGTTTATTCATTTGTTCATAAATACTGAGTAGTTTCTATACAGACAATAGTCCTTTCACTGCAGCAGCAAAGTCGAGAGTAATATCTTACCCAGCTCCTACCAAGGGAGCCGAGATTAGATACAAACCAGTGGGATCGCAGGAAAGAAACACACTCCACTTAAACAGCAGTATTTTAGTAAGATCACAACTGAGACTGTCAGTCCCCAGGTCCAGCTGTAACCACTAACCACCTATGGGGAGGGAGACTATATCCCTGCTACCAAAGTCCCCCAAACCGACATATACCCTTATCTAAGGGAATATCCTTTTTCCAATTCTCCTGTTATATGGGGGTACTTTAAAAGTGTCCCTGGCAATCATGCCGTCTCCCGCATTGTCAGAATATAACAGAGTTTGTGTGAGTATGGTCACAGCTTAGTTTTACGATCGCGGCTCGATCTCACGTGTTCCAGGGTTCTCTGCACTTATTATCCGGACTTGTCTTCCCTTGAGGGAAACAGGGGCACCTTTGAATTTTTCTTAGTGCTTTGCCCACGGGTTCCCTTTGTCCGAACACCTTGTACGCGCTTTTCCGATCAGATGTCTGCAAGGCCTCGCTTTCAAAGTATTGTCCACTCGTATAGCACCGTGCCGGGATCCTTTATGTGCTGAGGCAGCCCCCGCGCATGTACATCTCCCAACCTCCAGCTCGTTCCCCCTGCCGGGGAGGAAGTACGTTGCGTGTGTCTCCCCCAGCACCTGGATAGCAATGACTTGTCACCTACTTAACCTATCTCGGTAGGTAGGTAGCTCGGTTAACAGCAAAACAAACCTCACTATTGATTGCCCTGATTCTGCAGTTCACAGTAACACCCTATATTTGGTTGTAAACTGCTGTATGGGCTCATGGCAGGGCTCAGAAGGGAGGGAGAACCATATGTTTTTTGGAGGACAGATTTTGCTAGAATGGTATTCAAGTGCCATGTCACATTTTGAAGGTACTCAAGATACCCCACCCGGGGAGTTCTACAGCGAAAGTGATTCTATTTTGGGAAGTACACCCCTCATGGAATTTAAAGGGAATCTGTCACCTGGATAATCAATATTAAACCAAAGTATGTCCTTACAGTTCTTCATACCTTCTTTCCATAGGTTTTCCCTTGGAGCTCGCTTTATATCTTCATAAAAATCCACTTTTATCATTAGGCTAATGAGGCAGTAAGGTGCCCAGGGGGGCATTATTTTCATTCAAAAGGTGCCCATGAACGCCCTCCATCGAGTGCCCAGGCCCGCCCCCTCCCTTAGAGGCCAAGCACGTCTCTCTCTCCTGTCACACTACGCCCCCAGCATTGCCATTGCTGTCACGACACCCCACGTCGCTAGTAGCCAATAACCCCACCCACCTTTTTCTTTCAGGTTCTCTATGGAGGGCGTTCCTGGGCACCTTTTGAAGAAAAATAATGCCCCTCTGGGCACCTCACTGCCTCATTAGTGGATTTTTATGAAGATCTAAAGTGAGCTCCAAGGGAAAGAAAACCTATGGAAAGAAGGTAAGAAGTGCTGTAAGGACATACTTCTAGTTTTAATATCGATTATCCAGGTGACAGATTCCCTTTAAGGGGTGTAGTGAATGTTATCCCAAAAAATGTTGCTTTAGTCCCAGATTTTTTATTTTCACAAGGCATAACAGGAGAAAAGCACCCCGCAATAATTTGTTATGCATTGAAAACGGCAACACCTCATATGTGGTCATAACTGCTGTAGGGGGAAAACCGCAGGGCTTAGAAGGAAAGGAGTGCCATTTGGCTTTCCAGTGCCATGTCACATTTTATTACTAGCACAGCATAAAACCCTAAAAAGACTAAATTCTTCAAGGAATTCGCCTAGCAGTATAGTGTTTGGCTTGATCCCATGAGACAAAAATGGATTTGTATTTCAATTCTGTGTAGTTTTAGCCCCAAAAGTTTCATTTTCACATGTGGTAATCAACTTTTTGATCACTTTTGGAAGCAGGTTAAGGGCTCATTCACACGACCGTATTTATGCATCAGCATTCATTATGCAATTTTTTGGAATGGATGCGGACCGATTCATTTCAATGTGCTATCCGCATCCGTACTTCCGTTACGTGACCCTGCAAAGAAGATATAGTATGTCCTATTCTGATCCACAATTGTGTACAAGAATAGGCATTTCTATCAAAGGGCTGGCCGTGTACATTCCCCAAAATGCGGAATGCACACGGCCAGAACCATGTTTTGCGGAATGAGCCCTAAAGAATAGGCAGCAATTCTGCCACTGCTTCTTGAGTTTTATTATTGCGGCATGCACTGTGTAGAAGAAATGACGTTATCTTCTGCTGGTCAGTACGATTACAGAGATTCCAATTTTATGTTGTTTTTCAAGTTCTGCTATCCTATTGTGTGATTTTATTTCCTGAAAGGCATATTTTACTGGTGAATGTCTTTTGTGAGGGCTTGTTTGTGGGATGAGGTGACATTTTTATTGGTACCATTTTTAGAGTACAATTTAGAGTTTTCACAGCACTCGCCTGCTGTCCACCCAGGAAGCATGGAAATGCCTGAGGCATGGCATGCTGAACTGCTTGAAATAAGAGGAAAATCCAGCTTCCAGTAAAAGCAGCGACCTATTTTTTCCAGTGATTAAAATCCAAAAGACACAGACAGGACACACTTGTCTACGCGTTTCGGATCACAGAATAAAGAGCCTTACTCATGACACAACCATACTCCCCACAATTATGTACCAACCCCCCACCAATAACATTCAAACACAATTTCACATGATGGTCAGTGTAGGTATCTGGGCAATACACAAAACGTGGAACTAAAAATCCATTCCTATAAATACAAAATGAAACATGACATGGAAAAAATCAATGGTATTGTAAAATACGATCATGCTTTCTTTTCAGGCCGGTGGGAAAACAGCTACCCAGCTGGAACATCCAAAAGGCTTCTCTGCTAAGTAGTTTTTTTTACTTATGGTCACCGCCCCTAATCGGGGCCATAACCCTTTCCACACCCAGCACTGAAAGAGTAGAAATGTCCCCCTCATGAACAATTGCAAAATGTAATGATGCTGCTGACATGTTCCTGGTTTTATAATGCGGGATGTCAGAAATATGCTTGCGTATTCTCTTTTTAATCTCAGTGGTACGCCCCACATATTGTAGGCAACAACTCCTTACATGTTATCAAATATACTGCATGGTCTGTATTACAATGAATGTATTGTTTAACATAATGCCTTTTACCATTTGCTGTAGATGTAATATCCTGTGTGACAGTCGTGTACTCGCAGCATGTGTCTCCTGTGGCCGCACTTGTAGCTGCCCCTGCAACGTCACCACACAGGTTTAGAAATAGTGCGGTCACAGAAGTGACTAGGAATAACTTTCTGTTGCAAGGTAGGAGCCCTTCGTGCAGCACACCTGATTCCCATGGCTGCTATAGAACTCCACTCTTCATCATAGTTT
Organism: Bufo bufo; assembly: GCF_905171765.1. NCBI lineage: Eukaryota > Metazoa > Chordata > Amphibia > Anura > Bufonidae > Bufo > Bufo bufo. Next base: position 123,783,117 of record NC_053395.1, on the reverse strand, counting down.
AATACCGATATGCAGATTTGTGCATATTCCTGGCTATAGTTGTTGTTAGTTGCTATTAGCCATCCTTTGTTTTTGTTTGCTGCTATCAGGAAAAAGCAACACCTTTCTGCCTTTCCAGTCTCTGGCTTTACTAACTGAATGTGAAGAATAATTGCAATCTGGTGCATATTATTTTACTTTCAGTATCAAAGGAGAGATTGTCAGAACAATTACGTCTTGCTCTGACCATCTCTCCCCTGGGAATGTTCTTGATAACATGAGCTGGGTGGCATGATGTGGTAAGGAGTGTGGTATTGCCTGAAGGTTTCCTTCCTGTAAGTAGATGTGGATACCGAGCAATCATTAACGTTACCCTGCAAACATAAATCCAAAAAAGAAATAGAATGCAAGTCAGAGTGTAAAGTAAAAGTAAGAACCCAATCATTGTTTAAATATTCACTAAAAGAAGGTATGGCCGCCACATCGCTTGACTATACAAACAGCAGGTCATCGATGTAGTGGTCATACCACCTAATGTTGCCGAAATATGGGTTAGAAGCTGGAAAAAGAAAACGACTCTCCCACCAAGCCATATATATGTTGGCTATGGAGGACGAAAATTTCACCCCCATGGAAACATCAGATACTTGTAAATAGTAACAAGCATCAAACATAAAGTTATGTGATAACAAAAATTCTACTGAACTGCAAATCAAATCCTGCAGATCAGCAGTATAATTACTATAAGTAATCAAGAACCATCTGAGAGCTACTAAGGCTAATTCGTGGGGTATATTAGTGTAAAGAGAAACTACAGTGCTGCCCATAATTATTCATAACCCTGGCAAATTTTGACTTAAAGTTACTTTTATTCAACCAGCAAGTAATTTTTGGACGCAAAATGACATGTACAGTGGCGGAAATAATTATTTGACCCCTCACTGATTTTGTAAGTTTGTCCAATGACAAAGAAATGAAAAGTCTCAGAACAGTATCATTTCAATGGTAGGTTTATTGTAACAGTGGCAGATAGCACATCAAAAGGAAAATCGAAAAAATAACTTTAAATAAAAGATAGCAACTGATTTGCATTTCATTGAGTGAAATAAGTATTTGAACCCCTACCAACCATTAAGAGTTCTGGCTCCCACAGAGTGGTTAGACACTTCTACTCAATTAGTCACCCTCATTAAGGACACCTGTCTTAACTAGTCACCTGTATAAAAGACACCTGTCCACAGAATCAATCAATCAAGCAGACTCCAAACTCTCCAACATGGGAAAGACCAAAGAGCTGTCCAAGGATGTCAGAGACAAAATTGTAGACCTGCACAAGGCTGGAATGGGCTACAAAACCATTAGCAAGAAGCTGGGAGAGAAGGTGACAACTGTTGGTGCGATTGTTCGAAAATGGAAGGAGCACAAAATGACCATCAATCGACCTCGCTCTGGGGCTCCACGCAAGATCTCACCTCGTGGGGTGTCAATGGTTCTGGGAAAGGTGAAAAAGCATCCTAGAACTACACGGGAGGAGTTAGTTAATGACCTCAAATTAGCAGGGACCACAGTCACCAAGAAAACCATTGGAAACACATTACACCGCAATGGATTAAAATCCTGCAGGGCTCGCAAGGTCCCCCTGCTCAGGAAGGCACATGTGCAGGCCCGTCTGAAGTTTGCCAATGAACACCTGAATGATTCAGAGAGTGACTGGGAGAAGGTGCTGTGGTCTGATGAGACCAAAATAGAGCTCTTTGGCATTAACTCAACTCGCTGTGTTTGGAGGAAGAAAAATGCTGCCTATGACCCCCAAAACACCGTCCCCACCGTCAAGCATGGGGGTGGAAACATTTTGCTTTGGGGGTGTTTTTCTGCTAAGGGCACAGAACAACTTATTCGCATAAACGGGAAAATGGACGGAGCCATGTATCGTGAAATCCTGAGCGACAACCTCCTTCCCTCTGCCAGGAAACTGAAAATGGGTCGTGGATGGGTGTTCCAGCACGACAATGACCCAAAACATACAGCAAAGGCAACAAAGGAGTGGCTCAAGAAGAAGCACATTAAGGTCATGGAGTGGCCTAGTCAGTCTCCGGACCTTAATCCAATCGAAAACCTATGGAGGGAGCTCAAGCTCAGAGTTGCACAGAGACAGCCTCGAAACCTTAGGGATTTAGAGATGATCTGCAAAGAGGAGTGGACCAACATTCCTCCTAAAATGTGCGCAAACTTGGTCATCAATTACAAGAAACGTTTGACCTCTGTGCTTGCAAACAAGGGTTTTTCCACCAAGTATTAAGTCTTTTTTTGTTAGAGGGTTCAAATACTTATTTCACTCAATGAAATGCAAATCAGTTGCTATCTTTTATTTAAAGTTATTTTTTCGATTTTCCTTTTGATGTGCTATCTGCCACTGTTACAATAAACCTACTATTGAAATGATACTGTTCTGAGACTTTTCATTTCTTTGTCATTGGACAAACTTACAAAATCAGTGAGGGGTCAAATAATTATTTCCGCCACTGTAGGTGTTTCCCAAAAGATAATAAGACGATGTACAAGAGGCATTATTGTGGAAAAAAAACATTTCTCAGCTTTTATTTACATTTCAGCAAAAAATACAAGATGTTCCGCACTGTGGAAAATCTCAGAGGACGTGGTCGGAAGCCAAAAGTGACACCCGTGCTGGCCAGGAGGATAGTTAGAGAGGTGAAAAAGAATCCAAGGATCACCACCAAGGCCATCTTGGTGAATCTGGGCTCTGCTGGTGGCAACATCTCAAGGCAGACAATCCAACGGACCAGGGGCGTAGCTATAGGGGGTGAAGAGGTAGCAGTCGCTACCGGGCACAGGAGCCTGAGGGGGCCCAAAGACCCTTGTGCCATATAAGAAGACACCGGTATTATAGAAAGTGCTTGCTGGTCAAGTTAAGGGGTAAGGTGAAGAATTTGGCATGGGGGGTGGCATTTAAATTTATGCCTCAGGCAGCACGAAGGCTATGTGCCTCCCGGGCCCTGGCCACAAAGCACTGAGGGAAGGGGGGCCAAAGCTGAACTCTTGCAGTAGGGCCCATGAGCCTTTAGCTACGCCCCTGCAATGGACACTGCACACTGCTGGGTTTCACGTCTCCAGATAAGGCACACTAAAGCTTGCTTGGCCTTTGCAAAAGCTCATCTGGACAAAGAAAAAGACTTCTGGTCTCCTGTGTTATGGTCAGATGAAACAAAAATTTAACTGTTTGGTCACAATGATGTTTCCTTCATTTGGCGTAAAAAAGGAGAAGCCTTCAACCCAAAGAACACCATCCCCACTGTCAAACATGGTGGTGGGAACCTAATGCTTTGGGGGTGTTTTTCAGCCAATGGACCAGGGAACCTAATCACAGTAAACGGCACCATGAAAAAAGAGCAATACATGAGGATTCTCAACGACAACATCAGGCAGTCTGCAGAGAAACTTGGCCTTGGGCACCAGTGGACATTTCAGCATGACAATGACCCAAAACACACAGCAAAAGTGGTGAAGAAATGGTTAGCAGACAACAACATTAATGTTTTGAAGTGGCCCAGCCAGAGTCAAGACTTGAATCCAATTGAGAATCTGTGGAGGGAGCTAAAGATCAGGGTGATGGCAAGAAGACCCTCCAACCTGAAAGATTTGGATCTCATTGCTAAAGATGAATGGGTAAAAATACCTGAGGAGACTTGCAAAAAGCTGGTCTGCAATTATAGAAAGCGTTTGATTGCTGTAATAGCCAATAAAGGCTTTTCTATTGATTATTGAGAAGGGTATGAATAATTTTGGACTGGACACTTTTTGCTCAAATGTAAATAAAAGCTGAGAAATGTTTTTTTTTCCCCCACAATAATGCCTCTTGTACATCGTCTTATTATCTTTTGGGAGACACCTATGTCATTTTCCGTCAAAAAATTACTTGCTGGTTGAATAAAAGTAACTTTAAGTCAAAATTTGCCAGGGGTATGAATAATTATGGGCAGCACTGTATGTCAGTAGTGACCCAAACATAATTCGTAGACCAGACAAAATTATCAAACGCCTGCAGGACTGAACTAGTATCCAGTAAGGTCGGACTATAGGTTTACCATAAGGGTAGGCCTTCATGACGAATTTGGTGCCAGGGGCCTGGTAGAGGTAGGGTTAATGTGTGACGGGAAGGGGAGGGGGCGAGATAGTGAAGGTGGAGTTAGGGGGGAGATTATTTAAGGGGGTGTATCCAGGGGGCCATTTTAGAGTTAGTGAAAAAAGCGGAGAGGCACCTACCATGCAGGCTGTTGAGGAGATGCTGGAGCGGTTGTGGGCGGCAGGGGAGGCCCGTGGACCGGAGTGGTTGAGGGAGAAGCTGACTGGTGTGCTTCAGGGGGAGGCGGCGGGTATAGCTGGCCCGTCGCCATCTGCACAACGGCCGCGGCGGGTCCGGCCGCCGGCGCGCCTTAGCCCCAGTGAGACCCCTAGGGCTCAGTGCAGGAGCCCCTCTAGGGACCCTCCACATGCAGGGGATGGTGGGAGCATCTTTTCCCCAGCCTCTGGAAGTGGGAGGAATCCGGGTGCGCAGCGGAGCCCAGAAGGAGGCAGGGCCGCATCTTCCCTGCCTTCACCTGCAGCCAGCGTGGGATCCGGAGCTGGGTCGGCGGGTTCCTTGCTCCCCCTAGTGGCAGGAACGTCCGCTCGTCGTGGGAGAGTGTGCAGCAGGAGGACGGAGCCTGTGCCAGTAGCGGCCACTAGAGGGCGCAGTAACAAAAGCAAAATAGTGGGTGTGGACTAATGGATAAAAAGCTGCGGTGCCCTTAATGGGGTAGGTTCAAAACTCCTTAGTGCAAAATAAAACAAGATACGGGTATCGCGCTATATCTAAAGCAATAAATGGAAATGTTAGTTACTTGAAACCATAAAGACAAGAAGCCAAGTTCGTAATCTGCTACAAAGTGGATATCACAAGTCCATATTGCGTCTGTACATAGACGGATGTCACAAGTCTGTATTCAAACCGTGGATTTTCAGCAACCCTTTGCTTTGCCGTGCATATACAAAGACAGCTGCCTCGCGTCTAATATTCCACAAGCGATGGACCTGTTATCCGCCTCCAATATGCAGTCAGATCCCGCTTTAAGGTACCAACCGCTTACTCCAAACCGGTCTGGATTACCTTTATAAAGAACATAAACAGATGGTGCAATACCCTCAAGATTTAGAGGTAAGAAAGTTTTATTCTACTTACAAAAAGCACAGTTTTCACATGCGTATAAAATGCCCATTTTATACGCATGTGAAAACTGTGCTTTTTGTAAGTAGAATAAAACTTTCTTACCGCTAAATCTTGAGGGTATTGCACCATCTGTTTGTGTCCTTTATAAAGGTAATCCAGACCGGTTTGGAGTAAGCGGTTGGTACCTTAAAGCGGGATCTGACTGCATGTTGGAGGCGGATAACAGGTCCATCGCTTGTGGAATATTAGACGCGAGGCAGCTGTCTTTGTATATGCACAGCAAAGCAAAGGGTTGCTGAAAATCCACGGTTTGAATACAGACTTGTGACATCCGTCTATGTACAGACGCAATATGGACTTGTGATATCCACTTTGTAGCAGATTACGAACTTGGCTTCTTGTCTTTATGGTTTCAAGTAACTAACATTTCCATTTATTGCTTTAGTACTAGAGGGCACAGGGCTCCTAGGGATCATGGGCAGGTGTCTTCTGGCCTGGGTCTGCAGGAGGAGTATATGAGAGATGAAGAGGTTGAGAGCGTACCCAGCATGGACCTTGCTGGGGTGCAGACGTCGGGCGGATCCATCACAGCGGGAACATCCGTGGAGTCGGCGGTGAGGTCCGTTCGTCTGGAGTCAGGATCAGCGGCTGATGGGTTCACAGCGCCCAGGCAGCCAGGTGAGAACGTGTGGGGTGTTTTGCAGAATTTGATTAGTAGTCCGGGGGGTGTGGGGGCTGGGGGAGGTCACGGGGAAATAGTGGGGTGTTTGGGGCAGTTTTTGACAAGTTTGGCGGGTTGGGTTTCAGGTTTGGGGGTGGCAGGTTCGTCTCCGTTACCGGCATGGGGGGTCGGTGGGGGTTTAGGGGGCGCGTCTGGGGACGGGCAGTCTCGGGGTGTAGGATCGGTGTCGGTTCAGACGCAGGCGGGGGCGAGGAAGAGAGGCCTAAGGTTAGTGACGCGGCGAAGGGTGAGGTGTATGTGTGTTTTGAGGGGCCGTTGGGGGCGCACTTAAAGCAGGATGTTCGGGAGCGGATATGGCGGGGGGGAGTATGTCGAAATTTTTTCGCTTCTCCCCCGGGAGCGGTTTAATCTGGATAGGGAACGAGGGAGTGAGGGAAAAAAGGAGGACGATGAAAAGCGCCGGCATAGACTCATACCGCGTACGTTTGCCAATTGGTTGCAAGCGTTTGCGATCTTGGCAAGTGTCATTGGAGAAATGACGCCTGAGTATTGCTCGGCCTTGTTTTGCTATCTGGATGCGATTGGGGAGGCATACAGGGTATATGGTGGTACTGGGTGGCACAGGTACGACGAGCAATTCAGACAGAGGAAGGCGGTTAGGCCTAATATTCGGTGGGACCATAAAGATATCAGTTTATGGTTGCGGGTGACTGCACCGTCGCGGCAGGGGCAGTCCTTTCGGGGGGACGCGGGAGGGGCGCCAGGTCAGTCTACGGTGTCTGCAGCGTCAGCAAGAGGTTTGTGTTTCCTCTTTAATGAGGGGAGCTGCAGGTTTGGCGCAAAATGCAAGTTCAAGCATGAGTGCACAACTTGCGGGGGTGCTCACGGCGCTAACCGGTGCTTCAGAGGCGGTAAACACAGGGGGTCAGTCTCGGCTGCAAAAGGGTCAGACTCCAGTTTGGGTGGAAAGGATGGAGGGGTACTTAAATAGGTATCCCAAGCGTGAAGCAGAGGAATTGTTAAAACGGGGGTTTTCGGAGGGGTTTCATATTCCGTCGAACCCATTGCCTGTGGTCGTACCGCAAAGAAATTTGCGATCGGCTTTGGAGTTTCCGAAGATAGTCTCTGAAAAGTTGGCAAAGGAGGTTGCCTTGGGCAGGATGGATGGGCCATTTGAGGGAGTGCTGTTAGCTGGCTCGAGGGTGTCGCCGCTGGGGTTGGTGCCCAAAAAAGAGCCGAACAAGTTTCGGCTTATACATCATTTGTCTTTCCCAAAGGGGGCGTCGGTCAATGATGGTATCGATCCTGACATTTGTTTGGTGGTCTATACGTCATTTGATGCGGCTGTGGCATGGGTTAAGAAGCTGGGGCCTGGGACCTTGTTGGCTAAGGCAGACATTGAGGCGGCTTTTCGGTTACTCCCGGTCCACCCGGATAGTTTACATTTGTTGGGTTGTTTTTGGGATGGGGGTATTTTGTGGACAGATGTCTGCTTATGGGTTGTTCCGTGTCATGCGCGTACTTTGAGGCATTTAGTTCATTCTTGGAATAAGTGGTGGTGGATGTGGCCGGGTGTTCATCCATTATCCATTACTTGGATGATTTTTTGTGTTTGGGACCGGCGGGGTCGCGGGTTTCTTCTCTTTTGTTGGCTACGTTGCAGTCGGTTTTTGCGAATTTTGGGGTACCGTTAGCTGTGGAGAAGACTGTCGGCCCGGCGATGGAATTAAGTTTTTTGGGCATTGTAATTGATACGGAAAGGATGGAATGTCGGCTTCCGGAGGATAAAGTGGTTGATTTGCGGGCGGGAGTCGAGAGGGTGATACAGTCGGCGAAGGTTCGGTTGTTGGATCTGCAGTCTCTTTTAGGAAAATTGAACTTCGCGTGTAGGATCATGCCTATGGGCCGAGTGTTTTGTCAACGGTTGGCGGCGGCTACGGCTGGGGTGGTCGCACCACATAATGTTATTAGGTTGGGGCGGGAGTTAAAAAGGGATTTGGAGGTTTGGTCTGTTTTTTTGAGGGATTTTAATGGTAGAACGTTAATAATGGGCGAGGTGGTGGATAGTTTTGACTTTGAATTATTTACAGATGCAGCTGGCGAGGTGGGGTTTGGGGCTTATTGTCATGGCCAGTGGTGTGCGGCTCGTTGGCCGGAGTCTTGGGTTGAGCGGGGTTTGATCAGGAATTTGTGTCTCCTTGAGATTTTTCCCATAGTTCTTGCAGTGGTGTTGTGGGGGGATAGATTTAGGGACAAGAAGGTGAGGTTTCATTGCGATAACATGGGGGTGGTGCAGGCGATCAATGGTTTGATGGCTTCGTCTCCACCTGTGGTTCTCTTGTTGCAGCATCTTGTGTTGCTTTGTTTATCGTTTAATGCATGGGTGGTAGCAGTTCATGTGCCCGGGGCTTCTAACAACATTGCGGATGCTCTTTCTCGTTTGCAGTGGGACCGATTTCGGCAGTTGGCTCCGGAGGCGGAAGCGGAATGCCTGGAGTGCCCGGGGTCGCTGTGGGGACTATTGGAGGTACTGTAGCGGGATTGTTGCGGGCGTCATTGAGCGAGGGTTCTTGGGCTGCGTATGGGAAGGCTTGGAGGGAATGGGAGCAGTGGTGTTCAGTGTTAAGGATGGGGGTAGATGAGGGGGAGATACCTCTATTGTTGTTCTTGGGGCAGGGTAAGGAGCAGGGTTGGTCGGTGGTGCCATTGAACAAGTGTGTAGCTGGTCTGGCATTTGGTTTCAAGTTAAGGGGCATGGTTGATGTTACGAAGACCTTTTTGGTGAGGCAGGTATTGAAGGGTTGGAGGAGGGGGCAGCGGACGGAGGATCGTAGAAGGCCAGTGTCGTTCTCTTTGCTGTTGAGGATTGGTGGACAGGTTGAGTTGGTTTGTAATTCCGCGGGGGAGGTTAGCTTGTTTCGGTTGGCTTTTTCGTTAGCCTTTTTTTGGGGCTTTCCGTTTGGGAGAATTGGTGTCTAAGAGCGTCAGGGTTGCGGGGGGTTTGTGTGGGGAGGATGTTAATTTGCTTCAGGACAGGGTGGTGGTCCGGCTGCGGACGTCAAAAACGGATATGGAGGGTAAAGGGCGGTATGTTTCTCTTTTTTCAGTCCCGGAGTGCTTGTTGTGTCCAGTTAGATGTTTGCGGTGTATAGGGAGGGGGTGTTTTTTGATGATGGCTCGCTGCAGAAGCACGGTGATGGATCATTTCTTTCCAGATTTCAATTTGTGGCGGTGTTTAAAAAATGTTTGGTAGGGGTGGGGGTGGACCCAGCAGATTTCACGGGTCACTCCTTCAGGATTGGGGCAGCAACTGAGGCGGCTAGGTTGGGCTTAACACCCATTGTGGGAAAAATGTTTCAGGGGCTTAGTTGGGACTACATACAGGATTACGTAACTGTCAATAATATAATAAGTGATAACCAATATGGCTTCTAAGAACAGAAGCTGTCAAACTAACCTGATTTGTTTTTATAAGGAGATGAATTGAAGCCTGGACAGAGGTACATAAGGCTGTAGATATTGTGTTTTTGGACTCTGCAAAGGTGTTTGATACTGTCCCACACGGATGACTAATGGGTAAATTGGGGTCTTTTGGTTTAGAAAATATCATTTGTAATTAGATTGAAAATTGGATTCAAGATCATATCCAAAGAGTTGTAGTCAATAATTTCTACTCTGAATGGTCCCCGGTTATAAGTATTGTACCCCAAGGTTCTGTGCTGGGTCCGCTATTATTTAATTTATTCATTAATGACCTAGATAATGGGTTTAATAGAGCTATTTTTTGTTTTTGCAGATGACACCAAACTTTGTAATATGGTACAGTCTAAAGAAGAAGTTATAAGCTGACTTGGAGAAACGTACTTGAGACGGACTGAACCGTCTCTGGGGCTGCTGGAGAGGCTTGAGGGCTAGCCTCCTTCCTATTGACTATGGACCCAGAACTATGGAGACCCCTCCCCCACCCGACTCATTATTCCACAATGGGAAAATTGTGTAGTTTCTGTCTGCGAGTGATTTCGTTATCCCATTGTGTTGGTTAATTGTATCACAGGTGGCTGTTTTCTGCCTGTGAGTGATTACGTTATCCCATTGTGTTAATTAATTATATCACGTGTGTGTGTTTTCTGCCTGTAACTGCATGTGATTGGTTTATGTAAAAAAACTGTCTCAGTCTTCCACAAGGTCCCCCATGGGAGTGTCCCTTGCTGGAGGACCTGCATAAAAGGCTGACATGTTGACATGCGGTTCTTGGGGTCGGCAGTGCTTAGGGTGTCAAGTGAAGTGCTTGGAGTCCTCGGGAAGCACTAGGAGCATCCATCAACGGAGTTACCCAGTCAGGGTGCCAGTAGATCCGTTACAGTACTATTTGGGCCTTCACTTGGCAAATGATGTTCAATAGAGATAAATGTAAAGTTATGCACTTGAGGGCTAATAATCTGTCTGCACATGTCCTAGATGGAGTAAAACTGGGAGAGTCACTTGTTGAGAAGGATCTGGGTGTATTAGTAGATTATAAATTAAATAACAGTGAGCAATGCTAGCCAGCTGCCGCTAAGGCCAACAGAATTTTGTCCTGTTTTAAAACAGGTATGGACTTGCGGGACAAGGATGTAATATTGCCACTATAAAAGCTTTGGTGCGGCCTCATCTGAAATATGCAGTTGAATTCTGGGCACTAGTTCATAAAAGGATACCCTGAAATTCGAAAAAGTACAAAAGAGAGCAACTAAACTCATAAAGGGCCTGGAAGATCTTAGCTATGAGCGGAGATTAAATGAACTGAATTTGTTTAGTCTTGAAAAAAATACATCTAAGGGGGGACATGATTAACCTGTACAAATATATAAATGGACCATACAAAAAATATCAATAGAGGCTATTCTGTGTGAAACCCCATAAAAAAAAACAAGGGGCCACTCCCTACGCTTGGAGAAAAAAAGATTCAGTCATAAGAGGCGACAAGCATTTCTTACAGTAAGGGCTATGAATCTCTTGAATAGCCTGCCACAGGGGCTGGTCATAGCAAATACAGTGGATGGCTTCAAAAAAGGTTTAGATGACTTTATATTTCAAAATAACATTGAGTTTTCTGAGCATTGAGCGTGCTGTTTATACAGCGTGATCTGCTGCCAGTAAACGACGATTTAGATTCCTGCACAAACGAACAATCATATTAACCGATGAATTAGCGTTTTGCGCGTTGATCGTGTAATTGGCTGCACCTTTACACCTCCAGATAATCATAAATGAGCGTTCTTATAAACGCTCATTAGCAATTATCTGGTAGATTCTTGACCCATGTAAAGGGGCCTTAAGTCACTTAAAGGGAACCTGTCATCAACTTTATGCTGCCCATACTAACAGCAGAATAAAGTAGAGACAAGTGAGTTGATTTCAGTGGTCTGTCATTTATAAGTTAAAAGTAAGTGGTTGCCGAGAACCAACATCACAATCATTGCAGACTGGGCCTGGAAAAGAGTGACGGCCACCTGAGAAGAGTCCTGGTTATTCATAGATTCCTGCTCTCCCGCCCTCCTGCTGATGACTGACAGTCTTCTACCAAGTTCCCTTTCTCTCTAGGAGAGAACTGCCAATCATCAGCAGATGGACGGGGAGAGCAGGAGATTATGAATAACCAGGACTCTGCTCAGGTAGATTTGACTCTTTTCAAGGTCTGTGCTGCAATAATTGTGATGCAGGTTCTCAGCAACCACTTACTTTTAGCTCATCAGTGAAACAGCGCTAAAATCAGCATTTCTGTCACTAATTTATGCTACCCTCAGTGAGGTCAGCATAAAGTTGATGACAGGTTCCCTTTAGTGTTGTGTTTCTGAGGTTACGTTTACATGTTCAGGTTTTTTGATGCAGTTTTTGGAGCCAAAACCAGGAGTGAATTAAAAAAGAGGTGTCTTATATATACTCTCCCTTTATGACCATCACCTTTTTTATATATTTTTTCAAATACTACATAAAACAGTGTTAAACTGGTAACTGACCATTGTATGATCATTGTATTATAATGTATACTTACTGTATGGTGGCATTCTTGGTCTTTGTATTCCATTTTTATTAAGTTACAGTATAGTCGTATTCAGTCACAAAATGGTTATAATATTTGGTCAGGATGTGGTGGTATTATCAGTGTTTGTTATTATTCATGAAAATGACAATGACAAACATTTGTAGTGCAATTTTCTCAAAGGGACTCAAGACGGAGGCATAGTTGTGTGGTTTGGGCGACTCCCTGGAAAGTCAGTGACTTCATCCATGGCAGCTCAGATTTCAACTGCAATACCCGGCAGTCCTTTGGGTGACAACCACAGAGGGAAAAACACTCAACTTTCAGGATCCTCAACAAGCAGAGGACTTCCTCAATTCCCTGGAATCTACTGTGCCAGAGAAGAAACCCGGGGGTCTCCATGTTTGATATTCACGTTCCTTCTACCCTGGGATTTTGTTGTCAGAGGTAGTTTCATCATTACAGGAGGACCTGAACCCAAGGAGACGGGGCACCCCTCGATCAGGGAACATTGGCAAGACCATACACGCCCTGGATTTACTGCAGTGGCTTTGTTGCCCAGGACCAGGGGCGTAACTACCATAGCAGCAGACCATGCGACTCCTATGGGGCCCAGGGCAAGAGGGGGCCCAGTCTTATTTGGGATTATCTCCTCTTCTACTGGGGGTGAAAACTTGGTCAGGAATCTACCCTCTAAAGGAAAAATTTTAGCAAATGAGGCAGTAGAAAAAATGGCTCAAGGGTCATTGAAAAGGGTTTAGGCCAGGTTTGATCCTTGCTATAGGGCCCTTACTTCTCTATGTACGCTGCTGCCCAGGACTTTCACCGTTTGAAGGGTGGTAATATTATATTTACCGATGCAAATAGTTTATATTCCCAGAAAAAAAGTGAGGTCCATAATGCAAATTTGGTAGGATAGTTTGAGTTACTCAGGTCGATATACACTAAGGTTTTTGTTGTTCACGGTTGATTCAGGGATTGGGGAAGAGTTTGGTTATGGGGTATTGCGGCCTTGGGCTCTCTCGCTTTCCACTCTAATTTAACGGCAGTACCCCTGTTTGTGGGAACTATGGAAATCCATGTTTTATTACTATGCAAGTAATTTCCTGGAACATTTAGGGATTACAATCCACACAGAAAAGGATGACGGTACGTTGTCAACTTAAGAGACTCAAAATGGACATGGTACTCCTCCAGGAGACACATCTGAGTAGTGGACAGAATGAAGAAATAGTGGGTGTTTGGTTCAACTGCGGTAAATAGAAAAGGGTCCTTCTGCTATTTTATAAACATTTCCCATAGAGTTGAGCGAACACCTGGTGAACACCCCGAACACGAACCCCATTGAAGTCAATGGGGACCCGAACTTTTCGGCACTAAAAAGGCTGTAAAACAGCCCAGGAAAGGGCTAGAGGGCTGCAAAAAGGCAGCAAAATGTAGGTAAATCCCCTACAAACAAATGTGGATAGGGAAATGAATTAAAATGAAAAAAAATTAACCAATATCAATTGGAGAGAGGTCCCATAGCAGAGAATCAGGCTTCATGTCATAGCAGAGAATCAGGCTTCATGTCACCCACCACTGGAACAGGCCATTGTCAGATATTTTTAGGCCCCGGCACCCAGACAGAGGTCCCATAGCAGAGATTCAGGCTTCATGTCATAGCAGAGAATCAGGCTTCACGTCACCCAACACTGGAACAGGCCACTGTCAGATATGTTTAGGCCCCGGCACCCAGACAGAGGAGAGAGGTCCCATAGCAGAGAATCAGGCTTCATGTCATAGCAGAGAATCATGCTTCATTTCACCCAACACTGGAACAGGCCACTGTCAGATATTTTTAGGCCCCGGCACCCAGACAGAGGAGAGAGGTCCCATAGCAGAGAATCAGGCTTCATGTCATAGCAGAGAATCATGCTTCATGTCACCCAACACTGGAACAGGCCACTGTCAGATATTTTTAGGCCCCGGCACCCAGACAGAGGAGAGAGGTCCCATAGCAGAGAATCAGGCTTCATGTCATAGCAGAGAATCATGCTTCATGTCACCCAACACTGGAACAGGCCACTGTCAGATATTTTTAGGCCCCGGCACCCAGACAGAGGAGAGAGGTCCCATAGCAGAGAATCAGGCTTCATGTCATAGCAGAGAACCAGGCTTCATGTCACCCACCACTGGAACAGGCCATTGTCAGATATTTTTAGGCCCCGGCACCCAGACAGAGTAGAGAGGTCCCATAGCAGAGATTCAGGCTTCATGTCACAGCAAAGAATCAGGCTTCATGTCACCCTGTAAGAGGCAGCCCTGAATCAAACAGCAGCATTTCCAGCACTTATATCTATGCAGACTGTCATGTTCCCTCCGGCCACCAGAGGCCACTGTGACTAAACAGGAACCTGAGTTGTGCTGGCCAGAGGCTAAGAAAGAGTTAAGAGATTTTTCCCGGGCTGTTGCAGAAGTTGCTGGGGGCCTTGCTGAGATAACAGGGAGAGATGGACTTCTGAGAGATAACAGTAAAAGACTGTAGCAGCAGGAGGCTATATTAGCTTAGATTTTCCTGACAGCTGTGGAGCTGCACACAGAGGACTTCACTGTGTGTTCCAGAAGAAGTGGGACCGTGTGTAGAGACCAGCCGGATCCCTCCTGCCAGAGGTGGAGAGCTGCATCTGTTGTGACCAGACAGAGAAAGACAGCCAAGCAAGCGACCGGACCTGGAGCCAGACTGCATCTTATTGGATCCAAGAGAATCTGCAGAACTGTGAGTGGCACCGGTGCTTATCTGTGATAGGTTATAGAGTCAGGGACTTAGTCAGTGCGCTGTAGAAGCGTCCCCTGGGTAGCAGGGCTAGATAGGGAATAAGTGTTGAGAGTAGCTTGCAAGCTGACTGCTTACTGTTTAGCTTATTCTGTGTCTATGCAAAATCTCATTACCACTGTTGTTGATTTATGTTCACCTGTTCATACCATTTCTGTCATTGACCCATTGTGCCTCTGGTGCGGTGGTACTGTATTGTTACTCAGCTTTTCCGGCAGTTTCATTTTGCTCCTTAATAAAGCCGGTTTATCTTCAGTCTCCTTGGCCGCTGTACTGTACTTGAATCCTGTCTCTCCCTCCTCTGACCGCTACATTGGCGCTGAGAGCAGGGTACAGTCACAGAGATGGAGGCGGCGGAAGGCAATGTGCATAATGCTAATGTAAGCACCTCAGGCAATGGTGGAACCCCTGCAAGGGCCCTCCCTATTGGCACGTTGTTTAACTTGCTACCTAAATTTGATGGCCAGAACATGTCACTGTCTGACTGTCAAGATTACAGAGCGCTGCTAGGATTTACAATGTCAGCTCAGAACTACAAGTAGAAATCGCTTTGGCCGCTCTAGAGGGTGAGGCCCGACAAAATGTCCTACAACCGGAAGCCACGCGCAATACATTGAAAGAGATTCCTGAAAGAAATATACGGGGAAACAGCCAGCGCAGGGCATCTCAGGGCGAAATTCTTTTACCGAATCCAGCGGGAAGACCAAGGTGTCTCGCAGTATGCAATGGCGCTACAGGAAGTGTTGGCCGAGGTGCAGAAAAAAGAGGCGGACGGAGTAACCGCCATGGGAACTGCAGATCGGATCCTGCGGGAACAATTTATTCTGGGACTCTACAGCACTCCCCTGAAACGGGCCCTGCAGGAACGGGTTAGGGTGGACTCTACACTAACCTTTAGACAAATATTAGCAGAGGTAGTGGAACGGAGCAAAGAAGAAAGTTATGTGTCCGGAGTGATACGGACCCAGACCGTCACCTCCCCCGGGGTTTCAAAGAGCGAAGAGGTCCTAGTAAGATTAGTACAAGATTTACAGAGCTCTCTGAGTGCTATGCACGAAAAGTTGACACACCTGGAAAAACGGATGGAGTTGCGCTATACCCCTGAAACTGCCTACCCGGCCCGACAACAAAGTTATCAGGCGCCCCCATGGGTTCCTATATCAGAATATCCTCACCCTAATTTACCTCCTCACCAAGCTCCTCAATATCCCCCAAGGAGGCCCGTCAATCAAGTCCTAAGGTCACCCCCCATACGCAGACAAGGAGAAGGCCGTCAAGGGGCACAGTGTTGGCGGTGTGGAAATTATGGACATTATGCCAGAGAGTGTCGGAGTGATGTGGCCAGACGGTCAGAGCCACCGTTAAACTTCCTGCCCCCGCAGTAGTGGGGCGTACTGCGGGGGAGGTGGAGAGCCAAGATACCCAGTATGGCTCCGAACACCTGGTCGTAGGGTGTCCCACCATTCGAGCTGAATTTGAAGGCATTCCGGTTGACTGCTTAGTGGATACCAGGTCACAAGTAACGACTATGCCTGAGTCACTTTTCTACCCTTACTTCCAAGCGCTGGCCAAGCCAGAGCGAGAGATGCTGGTCCGGGTTACAGCGGCCAATCAACAACAGATCCCTGTCACAGGAGTCGTGTGGCTGAATGTATGGCTATGTGGGCAAGAAGTGGGACGGAAAGGTATCCTGCTGGTGCCTGAGACGTTCAAAGAAGATGTGCCTGTGATAATGGGCATGAACATTCTGCGAGAATTAGATCAGATAATGTTCACCAAACGGGGGCCAGGCTATTGGAAGCAAGCCACTCCGCACAAACCTACTCAGAAAGCGTTTCAACGGCTGATCCGATTCTGTGGGACACAGAAAAGTGTCCCAGCACACCAGTCTGTGGGAACGATCCGAGCGCCAGGAAAGGCTACACTCACCATCCCCCCTGGACGGGAGACCGTGTTGACGTTACCCATGGGAACCTTCCGCAATCTTGAAGGTATGGAGGTGTTCATCGAACCGACGGACCTAGGAGAGTTGGGTCAGGATGTCCTCGTGGCCCGAACACTGGGAGTGGTCCAGAATGGACGAGTCCCCATAAGGGCTGTGAATATGGGAAATCTAGAAGTTTCCTTGACGCCAGGAGTGGAACTGGCTCGTGTGTACCTACACTGGGGAGAAGTATTAAGTCGGAGAGAAGTGACTCTAGCTCCAGTAGGTGATGCTGTTTGGACCCTGGAAGTTACTGCCAGTGTAGAAGAGATGCCAACCCCAGAATGGAATGGGAGAACCATCTTGGATCAAATAAAAATAGATGTGAAGGCTCTCAGTTCAGACCAACGGCAAGCAGTTGAAAAAATGCTGTGGGAGAATCAGGCTGCATTCGCCTGTCACGCCGATGACTTTGTCTGCACGGATGCTATCACACATGAGATATCGACGGGGGACACTCCTCCAATTCGGGAAAGATATCGGCAGATTCCGCCCAAGTTGTACCAGGAAGTGAAAACTTTGTTGAAACAGATGATAGATACCGGAGTGTTGCGGGGTAGCCAGAGCCCTTGGGCGGTCCCAGTGGTGCTTGTTAAGAAGAAGGATGGCACTATTCGGTCTTGTGTGGATTACCGGCGGTTGAATGCATGCACCGCGCGAGACTCATATCCTCTGCCACGTATTGAGGAGTCTCTGACTGCTCTAGGATGAGCCAAATACTTCTCTACCTTGGACCTGGCGAGCGGGTACTGGCAAGTACCAGTGGCCGAGCAAGACAAGGCAAAGACGGCATTCATACTCCCCATGGGACTATTCGAATTCAACAGGATGCCATTTGGGCTGACAAATGCCCCGGGGACCTTCCAGCGGCTGATGGAGAGATGCCTGGGAAAGCTGAATTTTGAAGCCACTCTGATATACCTGGATGATATCATCGTATACTCTGCTACTTTTCAAGAACACCTGAATCGGCTAGGGCAAGTACTCGAGCAACTGCGATCCCATGGCCTGAAGGTAAAGCCAAAGAAGTGTCATCTCTTCAAGAGGGAGATCGAGTACTTGGGCCATAGGGTGTCCCAAGACGGAGTGTTGCCGTCCCAAGACAAAGTGGCTGCAATACGACAATGGCTAGTGCCCAGAACGCTGCGGGAGTTGAAGGCCTTCCTTGGACTGACCGGGTACTACCGGCGGTTCATCAAAGACTATGCCAAGATAGCGGGCCCTCTGAATGAGTTGTTGAGAGGAACGGCTGTGCAACCCAAGGGCCAAAATATTACCTGGGGGCAGAAGCAGGAAGAGGCCTTCCAGGCCTGAAAGAAGCTCTGACATCGGCCCCCATATTGGCTTATGCCGACTTTGATAAACCATTTCTCTTATCTACTGATGGCAGTCTCTACGGACTCGGGGCAGTCCTGTCGCAGGTACAAGATGGACATGAGAGGGTGATCGCCTACACCAGTAGATCCTTGTGAGAGACAGAGTGAAACCCCCTCAACGACAGTTCCTTCCGGCTAGAACTCCTTGCCCTGGTGTGGGCCATGACGGAGAAGTTTGCGGGATATTTGACAGGAGCTAAGATCTTTGTACGGACTGATAACAATCCCCTGGCCCATCTGGACACTGCCAAATTGGGAGCCCTGGAGCAACACTGGGCAGCTCGCCTTGCAAAGTATGACTTCTCAATTCGCTACCGTTCCACTACGGAGAACACTAATGCCGATAGCCTGTCGATGGTTACTTTTGAGACCCCAGTAGGGGATGTCGATGAACAAAAAAAAGAAGATGAATCTCCGGATTTCCGCAAGTTCGTTTTGCCCACAGTTGCGGCCCATACAAGTGGGGAGGCCCGTAAGCTACCCAAGGCATTGAGGAGGACTAATAAGGACTGGGGCCGATTACAGGATGAAGATGTTGGACTGCGGCAGATGAAAAGCTGGGTAACCCAGCGAAGGAAGCCCAACAGAGAAGTAAGGGCTGACCTGGATGCCGAGATGAAGTCCGTTTTACATCAATGGGACAGACTGGAAATGCACGGAGCTGTTCTGTACCGCAAGTGGCAACAGCCTAATGACCTAGAGGCAAGGTGGCAATTAGTCATACCCGGAAGCATGGCATGTGAGATAGCCAGAGAAGCCCATGAATTTGGAGCTCACTTCGGGCCCGCCAAGACTTGTGGCTGCAGCGTTATGTGTATTGTCCGCGACTGGAGGCAGTGGTGGAGGAAGTTTGCCGACAGTGTCGAGTGTGTGAACTCACTAAAAGCACGAAACAGAGGGCACCCCTCCAGTCTATACAGACCAAAGAACCGCTGGAATTATTGATGATAGACTACCTCCTCGTGGGACAAACATCGAGAGATCCACAGTACTGCCTGGTCATGGTTGACCACTTCTCCAAGTTGCAGTAGTTTCCCCAACTCGGGATCAGACGGCTGAGTCCGCAGCACGCGCTATCTGTCAGGATTTCATCCGGGTCTACGGGTGTCCAAAGCGGATCCACTCAGATCAAGGGGCGTGCTTTCAAGGCCCCCTATCATCCCCAAGGGAATGGGGCCTGTGAGCGCTTCAACCGGACGCTTCTACAAATGCTGAGAACGCTAGAGGAAGACAAGAGGGCACACTGGCCTGATTACCTGCCGGAACTAGTCTGGGCCTACAATAATCGGGTTCATACCACCACCGGTTACACCCCGTATATGTTACTGTTTGGGAGAGCTGGTAGAGAAATCGTTGAATTGAACCTGGAGCAGCCAGAAGACCTAATGGAGCAATCAACCACCTCATGGGTGAAAGAACACCGTCAGCGACTCCAGACCATCCGCCGTTTGGCAGGCCAGCGGTTACAGGAGAGAACTCATACGGACTATCCTCCAGTCCAGGAGGTGCCACTGAAGCCTGGAGACCGGGTCCTGGTACGAGAGAAACGCCCCAGAGGCAAATTGAGTGAGCGTTGGGAAGTACAGCCATACAAAGTGATCAAGAGAGTGTACCCTAATGGTCCGGTTTACGAAGTGCAAGTTGAAAATTAGGAGTTTGCTTCACGGACTTTACATAGGAATATTCTACGGCCATGCCGGTCCGCAGATCCTGCACCTATTCAGAGGACACCTTCTCCTCTTGCCCCATACCCAGAATGTGTTATCTCAGATAGAAACGAATGTGAAGACTGGTGGACTGTTCCTGACACTGCGGAAGGTCCCCATGCCGTAGGTGATGAGGCTCCTGCTACAGAACCACTACCGTCTCGCAGTGAGGAGGAACCCGCGACCACACCCAGATCTCCTGCTGTAATGGAAGAGCCCAGGTTAACAACTCCCAGTGGAGAAAGTCAGGTTCTAGCAGATAGTCAAGACCTCCGGAGATCCAGTAGGTCTACTGCAGGGGTTCCACCAAACAGGTACGCTGCTGACGAGTTCATTTGGTCTGCCTGTAGGTATTGTGGACAATGTTGTACTGCCGTTTAAATGTTTCATTAACCCCTTTGTTTTCCATGGACTATATAGCGAGGCCGAGGACGGCCACCTTTAAGTGGGGAGGCATGTAAGAGGCAGCCCTGAATCAAACAGCAGCATTTCCAGCACTTATATCTATGCAGACTGTCATGTTCCCTCCGGCCACCAGAAGCCACTGTGACTAAACAGGAACCTGAGTTGTGCTGGCCAGAGGCTAAGGAAGAGTTAAGAGATTTTTGCCGGGCTGTTGCAGAAGTTGCCGGGGGCCTTGCTGAGATAACAGGGAGAGATGGACTGCTGAGAGATAACAGTAAAAGACTGTAGCAGCAGGAGGCTATATTAGCTGAGATTTTCCTGACAGCTGTGGAGCTGCACACAGAGGACTTCACTGTGTGTTCCAGAAGAAGTGGGACCGGGTGTAGAGACCAGCCGGATCCCTCCTGCCAGAGGTGGAGAGCTGCATCTGTTGTGACCAGAGAGAGAAAGACAGCCAAGCAAGCGACCGGACCTGAAGCCAGACTGCATCTTATTGGATCCAAGAGAATCTGCAGAACTGTGAGTGGTACCAGTGCTTATCTATGATAGGTTATAGAGTCAGGGACTTAGTCAGTGCGCTGTAGAAGCGTCCCCTGGGTAGCAGGGCTAGATAGGGAATAAGTGTTGAGAGTAGCTTGCAAGCTGACTGCTTACTGTTTAGCTTATTCTGTGTCTATGCAAAATCTCATTACCACTGTTGTTGTTTTATGTTCACCTGTTCATACCATTTCTGTCATTGACCCATTGTGCCTCTGGTGCGGTGGTACTGTATTGTTACTCAGCTTTTCCAGCAGTTTCATTTTGCTCCTTAATAAAGCCGGTTTATCTTCAGTCTCCTTGGCCGCTGTACTGTACTTGAATCCTGCTTTGCGGTCTCTCCCTCCTCTGACCGCTACAACCCAACACTGGAACAGGCCACTGTCAGATATTTTTAGGCCCCGGCACCCAGACAGAGGAGAGAGGTCCCATAGCAGAGAATCAGGCTTCATGTCATAGCAGAGAATCATGCTTCATGTCACCCAACACTGGAACAGGCCACTGTCAGATATTTTTAGGCCCCGGCACCCAGACAGAGGAGAGAGGTCCCATAGCAGAGAATCAGGCTTCATGTCATAGCAGAGAATCATGCTTCATGTCACCCAACACTGGAGCAGGCCACTGTCAGATATTTTTAGGCCCCGGGACCCAGACAGAGGAGAGGTTCATTCAACTTTGGGTTGCCCCGCAATATAATGTTAAAATGAAAATAAAAAGAGGATTGAATGAGGAAGTGCCCTGGAGTACAATAATATATGGTTAAGAGGAGGTTGTTATAAATGTCTAATCTGCACAAGGGATGGACAGGTCCTGTGGGATCCATGCCTGGTTAATTTTTATGAACGTCAGCTTGTCCACATTGGCTGTAGACAGGCAGCTGCGTTTGTCTGTAATGACGCCCCCTGCCGTGCTGAATACACGTTCAGACAAAACGCTGGCCGCCGGGCAGGCCAGCACCTCCAAGGCATAAAAGGCTAGCTCTGGCCACGTGGACAATTTGGAGACCCAGAAGTTGAATGGGGCCGAACCATCAGTCAGTACGTGGAGGGGTGTGCACACGTACTGTTCCACCATGTTAGTGAAATGTTGCCTCCTGCTAACACGTTCCGTATCAGGTGGTGGTGCAGTTAGCTGTGGCGTGTTGACAAAACTTTTCCACATCTCTGCCATGCTAACCCTGCCCTATGAGGAGCTGGTCGTGACACAGCTGCGTTGGCGACCTCTTGCTCCTCCTCAGCCTTCGCCTTGGGCTTCCACTTGTTCCCCTGTGACATTTGGGAATGCTCTCAGTAACGCGTCTACCAACGTGCACTTGTACTCGCGCATCTTCCTATCACGCTCCAGTGCAGGAAGTAAGGTGGGCACATTGTCTTTGTACCGGGGATCCAGCAGGGTGGCAACCCAGTAGTCCGCACACTCTGCTGTCGTTGCGCAGGCACTGCAGCATGTAGTCGCTCATGTGTGCCAGGCTGCCCAGAGGTAAGGACAAGCTGTCCTCTGTGGGAGGCGTATCGTCATCGTCCTGCGTTTCCCCCCAGCCACGCACCAGTGATGGGCCTGAGCTGCATTGGGTGCCACCCCGCTGTGAACATGCTTCATCCTCATCCTCCTCCACCTCCTCCTCATCCTCGTCCTCCAGTAGTGGGCCCTGTCTGGCCACATTTGTACCTGGCCTCTGCTGTTGCAAAAAACCTCCCTCTGAGTCACTTCTAAGAGACTGTCCTGAAAGTGCTAAAAATGACCCCTCTTCCTCCTCCTCCTCCTGGGCCACCTCTTCTTCCATCATCGCCCTAAGTGTTTTCTCAAGGAGACATAGAAGTGGTATTGTAACGCTGATAATGGTGTCATCGCCACTGACCATGTTGGTGGAGTACTCGAAACAGCGCAACAGGGCGCACAGGTCTCGCATGGAGGCCCAGTCATTGGTGGTGAAGTGGTGCTGTTTCGCAGTGCGACTGACCCGTGAGTGCTGCAGCTGAAACTCCACTATGGCCTGCTGCTGCTCGCACAGTCTGTCCAGCATGTGCAAGGTGGAGTTCCACCTGGTGGGCACGTCGCATATGAGGCGGTGAGCGGGAAGGCCGAAGGTACGCTGTAGCGCAGACAGGCGAGCAGCGGCAGGATGTGAATACTGGAAGCGCGCACAGACGGACCGCACTTTATGCAGCAGCTCTGTCGGGGTAGTTGTGAATGAACTTCTGCACCACCAAATTCAGCACATGCACCAGGCAAGGGATGTGCGTCAAACCGGCTAGTCCCAGAGCTGCGACGAGATTTCGGCCATTATCGCACACCACCAGGCCGAGCTTGAGGCTCACCGGTAGCAACCACTCGTCGGTCTGTTGTTCAATAACCCGCCACAACTCCTGCGCGGTGTGGGGCCTGTCCCCCAAACATATGAGTTACAGAATGGCCTGCTGACGTTTACCCCTCGCTGGGCTGAAATTGGTGGTGAAGGTGTGTGGCTGACTGGATGAGCAGGTGGAAGAAGAGGAGGAGGAAGCCGAGTAGGAGGAAGCGGCTACAGGAGGCAAAGAATGTTGCCCTGCGATCCTTGGCGGCGGAAGGACGTGCGCCAAACAGCTCTCCGCCTGGGGCCCAGCCGCCACTACATTTACCCAGTGTGCAGTTAGGGAGATATAGCGTCCCTGGCCGTGCTTACTGGTCCACGTATCTGTGGTTAGGTGGACCTTGCCACAGATGGCGTTGCGCAGTGCACACTTGATTTTATCGGATACTTGGTTGTGCAGGGAAGGCACGGCTCTCTTGGAGAAGTAGTGCCGACTGGGAACAACATACTGTGGGACAGCAAGCGACATGAGCTGTTTGAAGCTGTGTGTGTCCACCAGCCTGAATTACAGCATTTCATAGGCCAGTAGTTTAGAAATGCTGGCATTCAGGGCCAGGGATCGAGGGTGGCTAGGTGGGAATTTACGCTTTCTCTCAAATGTTTGTGAGATGGAGAGCTGAACGCTGCCGTGTGACATGGTTGAGATGCTTGGTGACGGAGGTGGTGGTGTTGGTGGTACTTCCTCTGTTTGCTGGGCGGCAGGTGCCAACATTCCTCCAGAGGCGGAGGAAGAGGCTGAGGCAGCAGCAGAAGAGGTAGCAGGGGGAGCCTGAGTGAGTTCCTTGTTTTTAAGGTGTTTTGTCGTCAGCACATTGTTTGAAGAACTGCCACGCCAGGGAACTCCTTGAAGCTGCCTTTGGGGTGCTCGGTCCCAGATGGCGGTGGCCAGTAGCAGGCGGACTCTCTTGGCGGCAGGTGTTCTGCTTTTGCCCACTGCTCCCTCTTTGCTACGCTGTTGGTTCGGTCTCACCACTGCCTCTTCCTCCGAACTCTGAAAGTCAGTGGCACGACCTTCATTCCATGTGGGGTCTAGGACCTCATCGTCCCCTGCATCGTCTTCCACCCAGTCTTCCTCCCTGACCTCCTGTTCAGTCTGCACACTGCAGAAAGACGCAGCAGTTGGCACCTGTGTTTCATCATCAGAGACGTGCTGAGGTGGTATTCCCATGTCCTCATCATTAGGAAACATAAGTGGTTGTGCGTCAGTGCATTCTATGTCTTCCACCGCTGGGGAAGGGCTAGGTGGATGCCCTTGGGAAACCCTGCCAGCAGAGTCTTCAAACAGCATAAGAGACTGCTGCATAAGTTGAGGCTCAGACAGTTTCCCTGATATGCATGGGGGTGATGTGACAGACTGATGGGCTTGGTTTTCAGGCGCCATCTATGTGCTTTCTGCAGAAGACTGGGTGGGAGATAATGTGAACGTGCTGGATCCACTGTCGGCCACCCAATTGACTAATGCCTGTACCTGCTCAGGCCTTACCATCCTTAGAACGGCATTGGGCCCCACCAAATATCGCTGTAAATTCTGGCGTCTACTGGGACCTGAGGTAGTTGGTACACTAGGACGTGTGGCTGTGGCAGAACGGCCACGTCCTCTCCCAGCTCCAGAGGGTCCACTAACACCACCACGACCATGTCCGCGTCCCTTACTAGATGTTTTCCTCATTGTTACCGTTCACCACAATAAGAAAAAAATTATTTGGCCCAATGTATTGAATTCAAATTCAGGCCTTTTTTTTACAGGCACCTAAAACTATCTGGCTATCTACTTAGGTACCGTATTACACTAATACAGGCACAGCAGTAACCACAGATTTAGCTGAATATAAATTGTAGGCCTATTATTTAGGCGCTGGATGACAGGTATACGTTTACGGTCAGAATTAGACTTGGAGATGCACGGTAGCGTTTGAAGTTATTGAGAATGACCCTATCCGCACCTTCAATCTAATATACCCTTTTATGGATAGATTTAAACTTGGCCTGATACAGCAGAAACCACTGATTTAGGGAATTGCTAAGTTGGGAATAGTATTTCAACCCAGAACAAAAACTGTGCTTTGGCGGACACTAAATAACTTTACCAGCCACAGCAGTAAACACAGATTTAGCTGAATATAAATGTTAGGCCTATTATTTAGGCGCTGGATGACAGGTATATGTTTACGGTCAGAATTAGACTTGGAGATGCACGGTAGCGTTTGAAGTTATTGAGAATGACCCTATCCGCACCTTCAATCTAATATACCCTTTTATGGATAGATTTAAACTTGGCCTGCTACAGCAGAAACCACTGATTTAGGGAATTGCTAATTTGGGAATTGAATTTCAACCCAGAAAAAAATATATCCTTTGCCAGACAGCAGACAGTATTACAACTGGCTAGCCACAGCTGAAACACCAGATTTAGGGTACTGCTATTTTGGCAATTGTATTTCACCCCTCAATAAAATAGCAAGCACAGCCAAGCCCCTGATGTAGGATATAGCAAAAAAAAAAACCACACTATTGATGGTTAAATGTACCTGGTGGCAGCTTGTGCTGGCGCACCACAAGACACAAAATGGCCGCCGATCACCCCAGAAAAAAGTGACAGAAAAACGCTCTGGGCAGCCTTAAAACAGTGAGCATTTAAATAGCAGAGGTTGAATGATACACAGCTGAACATCGATCACTTCAGTAATTGTTTTTGAAGACTAAATCACTGCCTAATCTCGCCCTAACAGCAGCAGCTGCATCCTATCCCTACACTGATCAGAGCAGAGTGACGTGCGGCGCTACGTGACTCCAGCTTAAATAGAGGCTGGGTCACATACTGCACTGGCCAATCACAGCCATGCCAATAGTAGGCATGGCTGTGATGGCCTCTTGGGGCAAGTAGTATGACGCTTGTTGATTGGCTGCTTTGCAGCCTTTCAAAAAGCGCCAAGAAAGTGCCGAACCCGGACTTTTACGAAAATGTTCGGGTTCGGGTCCGTGTCACGAACACCCCAAAATTCGGTACGAACTATACCGTTCGGGTTCGCTCATCCCTAGACACAACTTATTAGAACGGGATTTATTTAGGTGTAACCATGCTCCTTTTCCTAGTTGATCAGTCTTAGATCTTTTAATTAATAAACTGATACTATTCTTATGTATGATTAAGTCATTGAATAATAACGGAGCTTCTGATGTTTTATTTTTAGCTGAAATCTCACTAAGGCCTCATGCACACGACAGTATTTTTTCACGGTCCGCAAAACGGGGTACCGTTGTTCCGTGATCCATGTCTGTTATTTTTTCCCTTGTGCTTTCCTTGATTTTTGGAGGATCACCAGACATGAAAAGTGAAGTCAAGTTTGCCTTGAAAATGATAGGAAAAAACCGGACACAGATCACGGACGCGGATGACAATCTTGTGTGCCTCCGTGTTTTTTCACAGACCCATTGACTTGAATTGGTCCACGAACCGTTGTCCGTGAAAAAAATAGGACAGGTCATATTTTTTTCACAGACTGGAAAAACGGATCACGGACGCGGATGACAAACAGTGCATTTTCCGAGTTTCAATGGGTCCGCAGAAAATCACGGAAAACGGAACAACGGTCACGGAACCCAACAACGGTCGTGTGCATGAGGCCTAATACGGAGAGTTCCAAAGAAAGAGGTAAAAAAAGCTGCCCTGAACAACAAGGTCTCATATTGCGAGGAGCATACTTTAGTTAAGTATTCTATAAAATTTTCCAGATTCTCTTAGGACAAAGGTTTGGTCCTAACCTTTTTATGTCCCAGTCTTTTAGACCCTTTTAATTATTTGTTTTGTAAGAAAATTCGAAGTAAATGGTGTAACGTTAATTATCTTCTGGAAAAAGGAGATACCGCTTATAATTTTTTTAATGCAATCTCCCTTTTTCCCAGACTTCAAGAGATTTTGTATAAAGAGAAGCAAGTGTATCAAATTATTCTCTTTATCTTTAACCACTTAAGGACCACAGGTTTATACCCCCCTAGTGACCAGGACCTTTTTTACAAATCGGCACTTCACAACTTTAACGGTTTATTGCTCGTTCATGCAACTTGGCACCCAAATGAATTTTACCTCCTTTTCTTCTCACAATTACAGCTTTCTTTTGGTGGTATTTGATTGCTGCTGAGATTTTTCGTTTTTCTGATATTAATCAAAATAGACCACAATTTTCTCAAAAAAAGTGTATTTGTAAATTTCTCTGGTTAAATTGTTCAAATATAATTACATTTCTATACAAGTTTGTGTCAGAATTTATTGTGCTACATGTCTTTGATAAAAAAAATCCAATAAGTGTATATTTATTGGTTTGCGCAAAAGTTATAGCGTTTACAAACTATGGTACAAAAATTAGAATTTCCGCATTTTGAAGCAGCTCTGACTTTCTGAGCACCTGTCATGTTTCTTGAGGTGCTAGAATGCCAGGATAGTATAAATACCCCCCAAATGACCCCATTTTAGAAATAATACACCCCAAAGTATTCGCGGAGGGGCATGGTGAGTTCATGTATGATTTACTTTTTTTTCACAAGTTAGCGGAAAATGACACTTTCTGCGGAAAAAATAATTTGTTCTGGCATTTTGGGCGGGGCTAAATTGTGAGCAACCCTGTAAAGCCTAAAGGTACTCGTTGGACTTTCGGCCCCTTTACGCACCTAGGCTGCAAAAAAGTGTCACACATGTGGTTTCGCCGTACTCAGAAGAAGTAGGGCAATGTGTTTTGGGGTGTATTTTTACATATACCCATGCTGGGTGGGAGAAATATTTCTGTAAATTGAAAACTTTGTATAAAAAAATGTAAAGAGTTGTCATTTACAGAGATATTTCTCACACACAGTATGGATATATGTAAAAATACACCGCAAAACACATTGCCCTACTTCTTATGAGTACGGCGATACCACGTGTGACACTTTTTTGCAGCCTAGGTGCACAAAGGGGGCCCAAATTCCAATGAGTACCTTTAGGATTTCACAGGGCATTTTTTACGCATTTGGATTCCAAACTACTTCTCACGCTTTAGGGTCCCTAAAATGCCAGGGCAGTATAAATACCCCACAAGTGACCCCATTTTGGAAAGAAGACACCCCAAGGTATTCCGTGAGTGGCATGGCGAGTTCATAGAAGATTTTTTTTTTGGCACAAGTTAGCAGAAAATGATTTATTTATTTATTTATTTATTTCTCTTACAAAGTCTCATATTCCACTAACTTGTGACAAAAAATAAAATTTTACATGAACTTGTAATGCCCCTCACGAAATACCTTGGGTTGTCTTCTTTCCAAAATGGGGTCACTTGTGGGGTATTTATACTGCCCTGGCATTTTAGGGGCCTAAAGCGTGAGAAGTAGTTTGGAATTCAAATGCATAAAAATGCCCTGTGAAATCCTAAAGGTACTCATTGGAATTTGGGCCCCTTTGTGCACCTAGGCTGCAAAAAAGTGTCACACATGTGGTATTTCCGTACTCAGAAGTAGGGCAATATGTTTTGGGGTGTATTTTTACATATACCCATGCTGGGTGAGAGAAATATCTCTGTAAATTGACAACTTTGTATACATTTTTTTTAAAAGTTGTCATTTACAGTGATATTTCTCACACACAGTATGGGTATATGTAAAAATACACCCCAAAACACATTGCCCTACTTCTGAGTACGGCGATACCACATGTGCGACACTTTTTTGCAGCCTAGGTGCACAAAGGGGCCCAAATTCCAATGAGTACCTTTAGGATTTCACAGGGCATTTTTTACGCATTTGGATTCCAAACTACTTCTCACGCTTTAGGGTCCCTAAAATGCCAGGGCAGTATAAATACCCCACAAGTGACCCCATTTTGAAAGAACTGCCCTGGCATTTTAGGGGCCCTAAAGCGTGAGAAGTAGTTTGGAATTCAAATGCGTAAAAATGCCCTGTGAAATCCTAAAGCCTCTTTCACACGGGCGTTGCGGGAAAATGTGTGGGTGCGTTGCAGGAACACGCGCAATTTGTCCGCGCGAGTGCAAAACATTGTAATGCGCTTTTCACTCGCGTGAGAAAAATCGCGCATGTTTGGTACCCAAATCCGAACTTCTTCACAGAAGTTCGGGCTTGGGATCGGTGTTCTGTAGATTATATTTTTTTCCCTTATAACATGGTTATAAGGGAAAATAATAGCATTCTGAATATAGAATGCATAGTAAAATAGCGCTGGAGGGGTAAAAAAAAAAATTAACTTACCTTAATACACATCATCTCCTTCTGTCTTCATCTTAACTGTGTGGAGGAACAGGACCTGTGGTGACGTCACTCCGGTCATCACATGATCCATCACATGATCTTTTACCATGTGTTGTGCCTTTTCATAGGTAAATACATTCATATCCAATTCATTATTGTCAAGATGGATCTTCATTGCCTTTAAGAGCCATGCTCGACTATAGTTACAATTTTGTATGTCTTGAGTAGGCCAAATTAAGGTCACACAAAGGTTTATACTCTTCAGTGTTATTCTTCTCATGAATGTACCAGTCTGAGAAGAGGCCTCCTTGTTTACTTTTAAATTTATGACGGGCGATAAAGATAAGCTCTGTGCAGCTGGTGATAATTACCTATACAATTAGGCATTTATTAATGAAGAAAAATATATAATATGTATGTATTCATTTATTGAGCCTTAGTTAGTCCTTAGCATAAGACAATCAATAGGATATATATATATTTGTTTATATTATATTGTTATATATGTTACGAAGACAACATGTATCCAGTATATTGTATATATTTCTCAAGAAGAGTGTCTGTGAAGATGTGTGTTTTGTAACAATTAATCACATCTTTGGTATGACAGAGGAGGTACTGATATCTCTGTTAGAAAACAAGTTATTTATGATCCATAAATCAACAGTGTGAGAAACTTTAAGTGAGACGCCTAGAGGTCTGTCTCTAATTGCTACAAGTGTCAGAATCAATCCCTATGGCTTTGAATTAAAGCTTCTAAGGTCAAAATGTATATTCAGACTTACATAAGTTAACCCTTTATACTATGATGCAGATAGCTTATACAGCAGTGCCACCTATGTATCAGTAGGTGACATTACAACAGTAGCAAAAATGCATTCTGGGTAAGGTTATGATGTCACATTTTTTATCAATGGTCACGCCCATCCGACAATGATTGGAAAGTTCCAAAATAGGAAGGTGTGTCTAACTGATAAGTTTGTGATCATAAACCATACACAGAAGGAAAGCTAGCAAGAGGAAAAAAGGGCGAGAGCTGGAAAGAAAGAGAAAGATAGTGAGAGAGAGGAGAGGAGAAGTTGAGGTCTATCAAGATGAAAGCCATGGTGAGATGTGCTATGATGGACCACCCAGCTTTCCTAAGAGCAGAAGTGAGATTCCTACTAGGACTTGGTAAGAGACACAGGAAATGATATTTCATTTTAAGACTAATTTGATAGTGTGGGTGAAATTATACCATCTAGATTGGCGAATAAATAAATAATTAAATTAATTGATCATCTCCATATTGAGATGTAGTCTTAGGATATTGTGAGGCTTCATTCTACCTGCAGAAGAATCTAGACTCATAATCTAGCAAAGCATTAAATAATTGCTTATATATATATATATATATATATATATATATATATATTGATAGAACATTCTTCGCCAAGCTAAGTGATGGATTCCCACAGGAGAGACTTATTTCAAGTCCCTCCCATTAAGATATGGTCTAGCAAGATCCTAGATCCCTGTTATTTGTCTTAATAGTCTTACCAAAGTTATATGTGTGAAAATAGTCCAGGATGGGGCGGAAGGATACAGTTGTCTCTTCAAAGTTATATCCTTGGATGGAAGTGCCCATCTTGAAGCCATGTGATGTGTAGTTGGTTAGAGGGGGGCGGAATGTATTTAGCATTCTATAATTATGTCTAGGATTAGACATGCCCATCTTGATATCATGAGGTTTTCTCTGAACAGAAGTAATGTATATAACTTATGTTCATATTTTGATATCCTAACCTTATAATAGCTTGGTTATAATGTGACAAGTTATTTCTACTCACATGTATTGTTAAGCTTGTAATGCTTTATATTAACGCTATATATATTAATTTGCATGTATCATTGTGTTTATTTACTTATATATGTTTATAATCTTGTAACCAATAAATCTGCATATTTTTATAATACCTGCGTATTATTGTATAATGCAAAACTACATTTTATCATTAACGCCATCTCACGTCAAAAATAACTTATTTATCTGAGGAAATAGTCGGACTCAGATGTGAATTGTATCAATTAGGTTGTCTACAATTCACCAGGTCATGATTTTAAGAATTTATGACAAATTTTATAAATTTTATTTTTTTATGGTTAATAATTTTTATGACCATAATTAATAATTCTTAATTGAATTATTACCACCCGACACATGGTGATGGATCATGTGATGGACCATGTGATGACCGGAGTTACGTCACCACAGGTCCTGTTCCTCCACACAGCTAAGATGAAGACAGAAGAGAAGCCGGGCTGTGCGATCAAGTGGATTAAGGTGAGTTAAATTATATATATTTTTTTTAACCCCTCCAGCCCTATTTTACTATGCATTCTGTATTCAGAATGTTATTATTTTCCCTTATAACCATGTGATAAGGGAAAATAATAATGATCGGGTCTCCACCACGATCGTCTCCTAGCAACCGTGCGTGAAAATCGCACCGCATCCCGACTTGCTTGCGGATGCTTGCGATTTTCACGCAACCCCATTCACTTCTATGGGGCCTGCGTCGCGTGAAAAACGCAGAATATAGAGCATGCTGCGATTTTCACGCAACGCATAAGTGATGCGTGAAAATCACCACTGATGTGAACAGCCCCATAGAAATGAATGGGTCGGGATTCAGTGCGGGTGCAATGCGTTCAACTCACGCATCGCATCCGCGTGGAATACTCGCCCGTGTGAAAGGGAAAGGTACTCATTGGAATTTGGGCCCCTTTGCGCACCTAGGCTGCAAAAAAGTGTCACACATGTGGTATCGCCATACTCAGAAGAAGTCTAGGTGTGCAAAGGGGCCCAAATTCCAATGAGTACCTTTTTGGAGGGCATTTTTAGACATTTGGATTCCAGACTTCTTCTCACGCTTTAGGGCCCCTAAAATGCCAGGGCAGTATAAATACCCCACAATTGACCCCATTTTGGAAAGAAGACACCCCAAGGTATTCCGTGAGGGGCATGGCGAGTTCATAGAAGATTTATTTTTTTGGCACAAGTTAGCGGAAATTGATTTTTTTTTTTTCTCACAAAGTCTCCCTTTCCTCTAACTTGTGACAAAAAGTTCAATCTTTCATGGACTCAATATATCCCCCTCAGCGAATACCTTGGGGAGTCTTCTTTCCAAAGTGGGGTCATTTGTGGGGTGTTTGTACTGCCCTGGCATTTGAGAGCCTCCACAATCATTACATGTATGGCCAGCATTAGGAGTTTCTGCTATTCTCCTTAGGCCTCATGCACACGACAGTATTTTTTCACGGTCCGCAAAACGGGGTTCCGTTTTTCCGTGATCCGTGTCTGTTTTTTTTTTCCGTGTGTTTTCCTTAATTTTTGGAGGATCACCAGACATCAAAAGTGAAAAAAAAATCTAAGTCAAGTTTGCCTTGAAAATGATAGGAAAAAAACGGACACGGATGACAATATTGTGTGCCTCCGTGTTTTTTCACGGACCCATTGACTTGAATGGGTCCGCGAAAAAAATAGGACAGGTCGTTTTTTTCACAGACTGGAAACACGGATCACGGACGCAGATGACAAACGGTGCATTTTCCGAGTTTTCAACGGACCCATTGAAAGTCAATGGGTCCGCAGAAAATAACGGAAAACGGAACAACGGACACGGAACCCAACAACGGTCATGTGCATGAGGCCTTATATTGAGCATACGGGTAATGAGATTTTTTTTTCCGTTCAGCCTCTGGGCTGAAAGAAAAAATGAATGGCACAGATTTCTTCATTCGCATCGATCAATGTGGATGAAAAAATCTCTGCCAAAAAATGTGCAAAAAAGAAAAAAAAGAGGGGAAAGTCGTCTGCCAGGACATAGGAGCACCGCCCAACATCCAAACCCACTTCAGCTCGTAAGCCCTGGCAAACCCGATTTCTCCATTCACATCAATCGATGTGGATGGATAAATAATTGCCAGAATTTTTTTTTTATAAAAAATGTTTGCCAAAGCATATGAACACCGCCCCTCAGCTCATAAGCCTCGGCAAACGTATCTTTTTTACTGCAGAGGAGAAATCTCGTCTTGCAGCGCCGCATACACCGACTTTGTGTAATCTGACAGCAGCGCAATGTTTCTGTCAGAATGCACATCAGTGCTGCAGCTAGTTGATCGCTTGGTCTACCTAGAAGGTTAAAAAAAATGCAATAAATTTATTAACATCAACTTTTATAAACTTTATATAACATTTGAAACAGAACATTAACTTTTTTGCTTACCTGTGATTTTTTATTTATTTTTGTACCTTTAGAGGACAAACCTCTCCTTCCCCATGGGACAATGTGCAAAGCGCAAATCGCCCAGAGATGTGGCGAAGTACATTATGCACTTTGTCCCAGGTGAAAGGAGAGGTTTGTAGCAGCTCTGTGTGAAAGGGCCCTAAGACACCTGTGTGCCTGTCCTGTGTCACGCGATCCCTACACTAATAGTGTACCTGTGTGTGGTACTTGCGGAAACACTCCCCTATGCATAGGGCAGGCTGGTCAGGACAGTCAGGACAAACAACGGTGGTGTCACACCTTATTCCAGCCCTTCTACAGACACGACATCTTTTTCTTGGGGAACGCTGAGTTGGGGTAGCAGGATAGGCACTCGGGAAGTGTCTGCCATGTAGCCGGCTAACTACATCAGGGACTTGGGGCACGGACCCTCCTGGATACAGGAGTTCCGAAATGATCTCTTCCTGGAATTTTAGGAAGGATCCCGTTCTCCCAGCCTTACTGTAGAGAACAAAACTATTATAGACAGCCAATTGAATTAAATAAACAGACACCTTCTTTTACCAGCGTCTGGTGCCGGCGGACACTAAATAGGGAGCCAACATCTGGTCATTGAAGTCCACCCCTCCCATGTAAAGGTTATAGTCGTGGACAGAGAGGGGTTTCTCAATTTAAAGAAGATGTATAGATAGTGGCTCACCCTTCCTGTAATCACAGACAGGTGCTCTCACTATGCTGTGGTTCACCCCAACCACAATTGGAAAATGGCAATATAGTAATGTATAGTGGGCACTCAATATCTGGTACTACACATTGGGTACAACATATTTATTATTATTTTAAAATTTCATCAATAGTCCACCAAGTTAATATTAATCAATACCTAGCAATCAATTAAATAGCATACAATAAACGTATTCAATAAAACTTAAACGTGAAATATTGTTCCCAATTATTATATAAGACAATGTATATCAGTCCCTAAAAATTCAAAAAAGTTCATAAAAATTCCTGGAGGTTAGAAGAAATCAATATAATTCCTGAGGATAGTTAGTGGTTAATCACATATTGTCCATAAAATCCATAAAATTCCACACTGTGCTATAAGGTGCAATTGATAAGGTGAAATTGATGCAGTGCACTTATTGATTATTTGCTAATGTCCTTCAACAGTCTTTAGGTACACAAATCGTTAGAAAGTCTCAATTGTATAGCATGTTATTATTTGGGTAATACTTCTAGTCAGGGGTTATGTATACGCAGTTTGGTATTTTTACTTACTACTTATTATTCAGCTTTCTCTGCATCTGACTGTAGCGGCGTCCCACTACTAGTCAGTCCACTCACCCCTCTTCTTATACCCTGTGGTGTGCATTTGTCTGCACTTTTCTTCAGAGCTGTTGCTGCGTGGATTGCAGACCTCCTTCCAATCTCTGTTCGGATTCCTTCCGGTCTCTGTTTGGCGTCCCACGTGTTCACAATGTGTCACATGATCGGAGCGTCGGAGCGTCCCACGTGACCTGGACTTAGTTCGATTCGCTTGGTTCAAGTTGTTTATGTTATCCGGAGGCGGTACCAACCTCCGTACATGTAGTTCCTTGGCAATATTTCTATTGGTTTTTCGCAACAGTCTGTTTGATAGTTGCAATGCTGTAAGACGTCTTCTTAGTATAAGGATCTCATCCACTCCTGCTATACGCGTTTCGAGGTTGCGTACCTCTTCCTCAGTAGCTGGTTTTTGAGATCCTACATTCCTTCATTATATACCCATATGGGTTCCACCCTTTAATCTAATTGAGGTTCCCTATAAAATCTGGTCAGGAATTCATAAAATGTGGATCCTTTGGCTATATATATCGTATTCTATCCCACATTCAGAAATCTTCTTATACAATTTTCGTATGACATGCTTTGACAGTGAGTGCTTCTCGTATCCTGTCCTAATTTTTGTCATATGCTCTGCAATTACTGAAAACAAGGATTGCAGAGCATATGACAAAAATTAGGACAGGATCCGAGAAGCATTCACTGTCAAAGTATTTTAAACATTATCATAATCAGGATCCCTCTCAGTTAACATTCATGGCATTTGAAAAAGTGGATATACATTGGAGGGGAGGTGATCATATTTCCAATATGTCACGACAGGAAGCAAGACGTATGTATGATTTGAACACGTTACTACCTGAAGGTCTCAATGCAGACTTTGAGATAATTGGCTTCCTGTAAAATATAGGGATTGGTGCCCCTCGCTGATGGGACATCGGAGTCTGGCTGTAATATCAGCACTCCGATCTCCTCTCGGCGAAGGGCCCCCACCCCCACACACTAAGAGAGAAAGTGAATGGAAAAGGAAATAACTGAAATCGCAGAAGAATCACAGGAATATATTGAAGAGTGAGGATAGATAATTTTTAGATGCATCATAGCATTAAGTTATAATTTTATTGTAAATTTTATTCAAATTTTATTTTAGGTATAATTATATGCATTTTATATATATGAGACATAGTCAACAACCCGATTATAAAGAGAGATTATTAATCGTACGATAATTATATAATTATATAATCGTATGAAATTTTTAATCGCATTAAATTTTTTATCGTATGAGATTTTAAATCGTGCGAAAATTGTATAAGAAGATTTCTGAATGTGGGATAGAATACGATATATATAGCCAAAGGATCCACATTTTATGAATTCCTGACCAGATTTTATAGGGAACCTCAATTAGATTAAAGGGTGGAACCCATATGGGTATATAATGAAGAAATGTAGGATCTCAAAAACCAGCTACTGAGGAAGAGGTACGCAACCTCGAAACGCGTATAGCAGGAGTGGATGAGATCCTTATACTAAGAAGACGTCTTACAGCATTGCAACTATCAAACAGACTGTTGCGAAAAACCAATAGAAATATTGCCAAGGAACTACATGTACGGAGGTTGGTACCGCCTCCGGATAACATAAACAACTTGAACCAAGCGAATCGAACTAAGTCAAGGTCACGTGGGACGCTCCGACGCTCCGATCATGTGACACATTGTGAACACGTGGGACGCCAAACAGAGACCGGAAGGAATCCGAACAGAGATTGGAAGGAGGTCTGCAATCCACGCAGCAACAGCTCTGAAGAAAAGTGCAGACAAATGCACACCACAGGGTATAAGAAGAGGGGTGAGTGGACTGACTAGTAGTGGGACGCCGCTACAGTCAGATGCAGAGAAAGCTGAATAATAAGTAGTAAGTAAAAATACCAAACTGCGTATACATAACCCCTGACTAGAAGTATTACCCAAATAATAACATGCTATACAATTGAGACTTTCTAACTCCATCAATTGCACTCCATCAATTGCACTCCATCAATTGCACCTTATCAATTGCACCTTATAGCACAGTGCGGAATTTTATGGATTTTATGGAACAATATGTGATACTCTAATTAACCACTAACTATCCTCAGGAATTATATTGATTTCTTCTAACCTCCAGGAATTTTTATGAACTTTTATGAATTTTTAGGGACTGATATACATTGTCTTATATAATAATTGGGAACAATATTTCACATTTATGTTTTATTGAATACTTTTTTTGTATGCTATTTAATTGATTGCTAGGTATTGATTAATATTAACTTGGTGGACTATTGATGAAATTTTAAAATAATAATAAATATGTTGTACCCAATGTGTAGTACCAGGGGTTTCTCAATGACTCCAGTTGCCCTTTCAATTTGTACAGTCGTGTCTGCGTGAATGGTGGACAGAAGGTAAACGTCCCTCTTGTCCCTCCACTTCACCGCGAGCAGTTCTTGGTCACACAAGGCAGCCCTCTCCCCCCGTGCAAGTCGGGTATTAACGAGCCGTTGGGGGAAGCCCCGGCGACTAGGTCGCGCGGTGCCACAGCATTGAATTTCGACTATATGTAAGTGCCGAAAGAGGGCCACGTTTGTGTAAAAATTGTCCACGTATAAGTGGTACCCCTTGTGGAGTAAGGGTGACACCAAGTCCCAGACAATCTTGCCACTGCACCCCAGGTAGTCAGGACATCCGACTGGCTCCAGTTTTGAGTCTTTTCCCTCATAGACCCTAAAACGATATGTATAGCCTGTGGCCCTTTCACAGAGCTTATACAGTCTGACCCCATACCGGGCGCGCTTGCTGGGGATGTACTGTTTGATGCCAAGGCGCCCGGTAAAATGTACAAGAGACTCGTCTATGCAGATGTTCTGATTAGGGGTATACACATCTGCAAACCTGGATGACAAACGGTCTATGAGGGGCCGAATTTTGTGGAGCCGGTCATAAGCAGGGTGGTCTCTTGGATGACAGGTTTTATTGTCAGTAAAATGCATAAAGCGCATGATGCCCTCAAAACGTGCCCTGGACATAGCAGCAGAGAACATGGGCATGTAATGTATTGGGTCTTTAGACCAATAGGACCGCAATACATATTTTTTTGTTAGACCCATGCTGAGGATAAGGCCCAAAAATATTTTAAATTCGGAAACTGTGACTGGTTTCCACCGGAAAGGCTGGGCATAGAAGCTTTCCGGTTTGGGGGTTATATACTGTGTGGCATAGCGGTTGGTTTCTACCACAACTAAGTAATAGAGATCCGCGGTGAAGAACAGCTCATAAAAAACGCGAGGGCTGATCCTAAATGAGCTGTATCCACGCGAACTCCAGACTGGGCGGTGAAAGGGGGCAATACGGGTGCTGCGGAAGCAGGGGAGTGCCAATTTGGGTTTGCCAGCACCTCTGGGAGACTAAGGGCTCTACGGGCCTGTGAACGTGGTGGCTGCGACAGCGGAGTTACTGCATGTGCCACCGTACCAGCTTCAACTGCCCTTCTGGTGCTCGCCACTTCACCAGGGAATACGGCAGTGCTGGTAGAAGGTCCAGGATGTGCTGCGCTGCTGGTGTATGCCGCACCATAAAAAAGATCAGCACTAGCACCACTCTGCTGCAAATTGCGGGTCCGCAACACACGAGCCCGTCACCCCCATAGAAATGCCTATTCTTGTCCGCAAGCTGTGGACAAGAATAGGACATGCTCTATCTTTTTGCGGAGCTGTGGACCCAAAATCGGGGCCGCGCTCCGCAATTGCGGCTGCAGACAGCACACTGTGTGCTGTCCGCATCCATTCCGTCCCCATAGAGAATGAATGGGTCCGCACCCATTCTGCAAAATTGCGGAAAGGATGCGGACCCATTTTGCGGACGTGTGAATGGAGCCTTATACCATGCCGCTGCATATGCAGCCCATGTAGATGTTGCCAACGAATTACATAATAGATTGCTCATAAAATTTAAGTCAAGTTCCACAAGCTGGTCGGGCATGGGATTCCGAATCTGTCTGCCTCCGGGACGAGTGCTCTGAACATTGAAAAATTCTGTAGGGATAAAGAGTCTGCTATTATATTAGCTATCCCTTCAATGTATTTAGCCTTTAACCATATGTTATTGTGTAAGCAAAGTAAAACAAACAATCTGTCTGAGTATGTGGACGACCATATCACTTTTTGCTGTTTGGCAATTTATAGAAAATACAACACCTTTATTATCAGAAAACAGCAAAATTCTCCTATTTTTAAAATAATCCTGCCAAATAGATAAGGCGATTTTAACTGGGAATAGTTCTAAAAAATTGATGTTCTTCATGAATGGTTTTCCCAACCAAGTGATAGGCCATTTTTCAGCCAACCATTGATTTTGAAAACTAGCCCCGTAACCTATAGATGCAGCTGAATCTGTGAATAGACGCAGGGATTCTGAATCTATAAATTCCCCCTGCCAAATGGTTCTACCATTAAACTTTTCTAAAAATTGCAACCAAATTGATATATCTCCCTTCAATTGATCAGTTATTCTGATATGATCCCTGGGACATTTTTTTACCAGCGGTAGCTGCATACATTCTTTTAGAGAAGATTCTCCCGATTGGTATGACCCTGGATTTAAAGTTTAAAGATCCTAAAACAGATTGTATAATTGATTAAAATTGAAGAATCATCCTAATTTCTTTTCCATATGTAAGAAATTTTAAGTATGAGATATTAAAAATGTTATCCTTAAGTATGTGCTTAAATATAATTGTATAATGGCAATCCCAATCCGTATTTGTTGAATATAGTGCTATATTCGTAATTTACGAATATAACGCTATATTCTAAATATTCATCAATTCGGCAAAGTCAAGCATTGCTATGCTTAATGCTTAAAGCTTCTGTGCGATCCGATCTACGCGCATATTCGAAAGACGATTTTTCGCAGAAGCTAAGTTATGTTCCATGACAAGCAAACGTGCCAAAAATTCACATGACATTTCAAAAACCATTCAGTACTCATTTAATTTTAACACTATTGGGCAGACTAGATGGGCCAAATGGTTCTTATCTGCCGACACATTCTATGTTTCTATGTTACTATGTCAATATATTGCATTGTATGCGAAAATTCGCTACTAGCACATTCGCAAACATCTTTTCGTGTAATGGTTTTGGCGCCTAAACTACTGTTTGCGAGTATTTCACATATACAGGGAGTGCAGAATTATTAGGCAAGTTGTATTTTTGAGGATTAATTTTATTATTGAACAACAACCATGTTCTCAATGAACCCAAAAAACTCATTAATATCAAAGCTGAATAGTTTTGGAAGTAGTTTTTAGTTTGTTTTTAGTTTTAGCTATTTTAGGGGGATATCTGTGTGTGCAGGTGACTATTACTGTGCATAATTATTAGGCAACTTAACAAAAAACAAATATATACCCATTTCAATTATTTATTTTTACCAGTGAAACCAATATAACATCTCAACATTCACAAATATACATTTCTGACATTCAAAAACAAAACAAAAACAAATCAGTGACCAATATAGCCATCTTTCTTTGCAAGGACACTCAAAAGCCTGCCATCCATGGATTCTGTCAGTGTTTTGATCTGTTCACCATCAACATTGCGTGCAGCAGCAACCACAGCCTCCCAGACACTGTTCAGAGAGGTGTACTGTTTTCCCTCCTTGTAAATCTCACATTTGATGATGGACCACAGGTTCTCAATGGGGTTCAGATCAGGTGAACAAGGAGGCCATGTCATTAGATTTTCTTCTTTTATACCCTTTCTTGCCAGCCACGCTGTGGAGTACTTGGACGCGTGTGATGGAGCATTGTCCTGCATGAAAATCATGTTTTTCTTGAAGGATGCAGACTTCTTCCTGTACCACTGCTTGAAGAAGGTGTCTTCCAGAAACTGGCAATACGACTGGGAGTTGAGCTTGACTCCATCCTCAACCCGAAAAGGCCCCACAAGCTCATCTTTGATGATACCAGCCCAAACCAGTACTCCACCTCCACCTTGCTGGCGTCTGAGTCGGACTGGAGCTCTCTGCCCTTTACCAATCCAGCCATGGGCCCATCCATCTGGCCCATCAAGACTCACTCTCATTTCATCAGTCCATAAAACCTTAGAAAAATCTGTCTTGAGATATTTCTTGGCCCAGTCTTGACGTTTCAGCTTGTGTGTCTTGTTCAGTGGTGGTCGTCTTTCAGCCTTTCTTACCTTGGCCATGTCTCTGAGTATTGCACACCTTGTGCTTTTGGGCACTCCAGTGATGTTGCAGCTCTGAAATATGGCCAAACTGGTGGCAAGTGGCATCTTGGCAGCTGCACGCTTGACTTTTCTCAGTTCATGGGCAGTTATTATGCGCCTTGGTTTTTCCACACTCTTCTTGCGACCCTGTTGACTTTTTTGAATGAAACGCTTGATTGTTTAATGATCACGCTTCAGAAGCTTTGCTGTGCTGCATCCCTCTGCAAGATATCTCACTATTTTTGACTTTTCTGAGCCTGTCAAGTCCTTCTTTTGACCCATTTTGCCAAAGGAAAGGAAGTTGCCTAATAATTATGCACACCTAATATAGGGTGTTGATGTCATTAGACCACACCCCTTCTCATTACAGAGATGCACATCACCTAATATGCTTAATTGGTAGTAGGCTTTTGAGCCTATACAGCTTGGAGTAAGACAACATGCATAAAGAGGATGATGTGGTCAAAATACTCATTTGCCTAATAATTCTGCACGCAGTGTAGTGTATATTATGCGAAAAATCGGTACTTAAATATTACCACACATCCTATTGTGTTCTGACTGAGTGACCCTTGAAATACCATTCCATGTAGCCTATTTTCAAACGGTTCCTGTTATGCGAAAAATCGATCATTAAACATTTTCCGAAATCTATTCACGTAAGGGCGTTAGGCTATTTGAGTCTGCTTGGGAGAATAGTCGAATATGGCAATATATTCGCAAAACTATTATTATTATTTTTTTTTTCATTCTATGTGAGTTGATTGCTAACCCCTCCCTACTCTTGCTTTAATAGCCAATGAGAAGGCATTGTCACAGCTTGGCAACATCCTTAGCAACCAATCAGAAAGTAGTCTACCTCTCACTATTTAAATCGAGGCACTCCCCGGCAGCCATTTTGTGGGGTTGGTTTTTAGAGAGATAGGAGCTGTTTGGTGGTTGTGTTCTGTGCTGTGCGTTTTGATTGTGGAAGAAAATCAAATTAAAACTCTGATTTAGCTAGTTAGTGTTAGGTAGGGATTAGGGAATAGCTGTTAGGGTCAAAATTATTAGATAGGTTAGATTATTTAGGTGAAAGATACAGTTAGTATTAGGGCTGATAGTTTTTAGTGCAGGGATCTGTGTAGGGCATTAGGGATAGGGACTTGAAAATACATATAGATATAGAATAATAGTTTAGGTTAGTGTTTAGGGCTAGTAATAACAGATTAGGTTAGGTCAGTTAGGGATTTAGGGTAATTTCTGTCTGTCTGTCCGTCCTTGTTAAAAAGTTCAGGTTTAACAGTTTTGTGTTTAGTTTAGGTTTATCTGTCTTGTCTTTGCGTCTGATTGTCTGCGTGTTTCTGTGTTAGAGTTAAAAAAAAAAAAGTTCCGTTTTAGTGTTTAGGTTAGTTACATCTGTCTTGTCTTTGCGTCTGTTGGTCTGCATGTTTCTGTGTTAGTTTGAGCCAAACAACCCCCGCACCTAGTCAGACCCAGTGGACAGCGGAGCCCGGTCAGGGGCTCCATGTTAGCTGTTCCCCTCAGTCCACCACTGTTTGGCACCAGGTCTGACATTGCACATGAGGAGGAGGGTGATGCCGAATGGGTGCCGCCTACTTTGTTAGGTGACAGCAGCACTGAAGGAGGTAGGCAAACGGTGCGGCAGGTCTCCAGGGAGCCCATTGGCAGGGGCTCTACTATTGGCAGGAGCAGGCAGCAGCAGCAAGCTCCACCTGTGCGCACCGAGCCCCAACAGGTGCAAGCCAGCACCACCCCATCGGACTGGAGGTTGGTGCGGAAGTCGCCCGTTTGGGCTTAATTCACCCTGGCAGCAGATGATGTTACAGTTGCCATTTGTAACCTCTGCCATGCCAGGATGAGGAGAGGAAGGTAAGTGGCTTGGCTGGGTACCACAGCCCTCACCCAGCACATGCGACTGAACCACTGGTGGGGTGGTAGTAGCAGCAGCCCCACCAGCAGTGTGCAGGGGACAGCAGCTCCTGACACTGTACAGCAGCTCCCCATATCAATTGCAACAACTGATTCCCACTCCCCAGCTCCCTCTAGTAGAGGTACTAGTACCGGCAGCCATACCTGTGCAACCAGTGCTGATGCTTTTGAATGCACCGTGCCCTACGCCCCCAGGGACCGACGCATGCGTTCACTCAATGGGCTCCTGGCAAGGGTTATTGCCCAACATCTGCTTCCTTACAATCTGGTGGACAGCAAACCATTTAGGCAGATGTTGGAGCAGGCACAACCCAGCCGCCATTACTTTGCCAGGACTGGCG
Source organism: Bufo bufo (assembly GCF_905171765.1). NCBI lineage: Eukaryota > Metazoa > Chordata > Amphibia > Anura > Bufonidae > Bufo > Bufo bufo. The sequence goes on along the minus strand of NC_053395.1, from coordinate 123,739,662 downwards.
TTCCTGCCCTACACCAGCACCATGTGCAGAATGTATGCCTGTCTCTGTATCATGCTGTCAGCGACAGGGTGCATCTCACAATGGATGCTTGGACCAGCAGGCATGGG